>NW_013531704.1:3415454-3649216 GCF_000836235.2 Papilio xuthus
TTTTTGTAAGGTAAGACATAATCCGTTAAACAATACTTTCGTCCATCAATTACTGAAAAAAAAATTTATTCACAACTAGTCTTCTCTTACCGTTTTTGTCCAAATACAATTTATTTGCGTAACCACGGTTTTATCCTCGTTGCCAATGTATTTTGAATTCTGAATTTGTTTTGAATAACATCGACAGTTTGCATCAAACCATTTTTCTAAAATTGTTCGTCGCGGATGACAGATATTAGGTAGATAAAATCAACTTCGAATTTAAGTTTGTCATCATATATGCTAGTTTGGTCTCGTGGCCTTACCGTTCGCCGCCGTTTGTACGTAAGGTCGGAGGTTCAAATCCCAAGCCACTATTTTTTTTTAATATTTAAGTTTTTTAATTTTATTATCGAAGCACATGTATAATAATTAAACTCTATCGCCGTAGTTATTAGGTACTTTTTGATATTGCCTTGGGCTAATGAGTTTGACCGTTAAAGTACTTTTCTATTTCAAACAAAAATGAAGGAGAGAAAGCGATGCTATTGGCATGTAATTTTGTTTATTACTCATGTTACTATGGTTATTACTCATGATACTGATTATATTAAAAAAACAAAGAAAAAAAACTGAATGTCAATATCCAAACTACATCAAATTTTTGGTCGATTGCAATAAACAGATAGATAACACTTGTACGTTTAGTTTCCGCGCATACCATTCTTAAAACCCGCAAAGACAATCCACGCTCCGCTCATTCACTTCACCCGCGATCGTCTGACCTAATTGATGTTAACTTTATTTAAATTTCTTTCTACCCGACCCGTGAATGTATCTATCAATTTGAAGACTTTTGTTGTACCGATATAATTGATTACTTTTGGTGTACCTATATATTTGCATATCTTGTCTGTTACGATCTATATGACGCTGACTGTACCAAAGAGCAGATTTAAGGTTCCTGGCATAATGACGTCTTGGACAAAACAAGCCAACTCTAATGGTGAAGAGTGTTGGATCGAGACATAAATTATTTAGAGTTGTTATAGAACTCGATAAGTAATTGGTGCAAGAAGATATTTGAAGTCAGTACTTATCGACAAACTTGTTTACACGTCTAAATCAAATCAAATAGTTTGAAAAAAAACCTTGAAAATCTTAACAGCGGAGACGTTGATAATGACACATCGTTGGAAATTCTAATGCAAGGTTAGAAATGATTACCCTAATTAGATAACTATGGAAACTATGAATGTGTTACAACTAAGAAACGGATTTCGAACAGAAAAACGAAGAATGGTATGAAATATAAAACCATTGGATTCAGAAGACAAAGGAACTATTTGGGGGAACAAAAGAACAAAGCCTTGACAGATTTACAGTGGGAAAATGTCCACAGGAAGAACCAAAAAGACAAATCAGCTTTCAATTATCTCACAGTATCGTGTTTTTAAACCAATCATTCGCACGATAATATTATGCGGAGTAAACAACTTTAATAAAGTTTTCCTTATCTCCCAATTAATACCAACAAACCTCCGTTTAAAATCTCAATGTTAAGCGTTTATCTAGATTATAGTGTTAATTACTGCAGCAAGGAATTTATTACACCAATACTTTACCAAGATTAATTGTGTAACAATTAGTAATAATTTATTGGCTAACAATAAGTGCCTAATAAAAGGAAACACCTTCAGTACTCTTTAGTTGCACAAACTAAAGTAACTCTAGGCGTATCAGTAGCGTTGAACGTGTTAAGTCAACTAAAAATAAATTTGTTACATATAAATATATTTTTTTCGTTGAAAATGACTATATTTCTATTCCAGAAATTACTCGCCAGTCCAGTCGGGATGACTGGTTCAAGATGGACTTATCCTGAGTAGATTAGTGAAAATATTCAAGAATGGATCCATGAATGTGGAATAGCAAAGAGTTCTTCTTCTATGCTTGGACGGAATGAAATAAGAATTGTTTTACTAACATTAATTTCCTTTACCTAACCATTTTTATAATTAAAATTATTTTTTTCTATTTTTGATTCGATTTTCTATATAAAATCGATTTCCCGTATCGTGTTTCCAAGTTTCTAAGAATCTCGGGTCGGCAACCGCTCTACGCCACTTTAGCGCCGGAGACAAGCTGCGGGTACAAAATTAATGCACGTCTCAAACACTGGTACACAGCATGAATAACATCCTTTGTCGTTACACAAGCTTATTACGCTGTTAGAGACAAGTAATTTTTTTTTCTACAAGTTTTGCAACCTCTTAATCTGACAAAAGCGGAATAAAATTTTGCAATCTAAATTATGAACGGGGAAAGAGTTTTCAGAGATTTGAAAATACAATTTTTCCTAAATATCTACATCTAAATTACTATTTACTTTTATACATGGATGTTTGTTTATATAATGTGTGTTTTACAAAAAATACAACAACATTTAAGCATCTTACTTCTTTCCTACTCTACTGTTTTTTTTTAAATAACTTTAAAATATGAATCTGAAACTATAAATAAATAAAGGTCTATCGTCTCGTATGGATTCTATAAAAATAGTACAATAGACATATAAATGTTCTTGCACGTACAATTCCCCTTCTCATCGTGTCTCCTTGGGAAAATTGAGTTGTCCAACACAGTTTATAGGAAGGGCAGACTGTGTACAGAATACTAATGTCCTAGTAATATCGTGGAATTTAATGAGGGTGCTCTTTCAAAAGTTTCACTGAAAAGACAGATTTGAACGCCCACATATATTTTTATTCCTTTTAGATCGCGCGCGTGTATTCTTATATATGCGCAATATCATTGTTTTATAACTTAGTTCATATTTAGCAAACTGCACCAAATCTCAATAAAAAGGTTGGCTATTTGAACAAAAATAGAAATTAAGGGAAAATGCTTTAATTTGTTAATTAAGAAAGTATTTTTTATCATTCCCTGTTACATTTTTAGCCGACTTCAAAAAGAAGAAGGTTTTCGTCCTTCGATTTCGATTCGAATTCGTCCGCATTTTTTTATGTGTGTTACCGCGTAACTATGGCACTGGTGCTCCGATTTTAAAATTTTATTTTAATAATACACATCCTGTATTTGACAAATATTTTTGAACTTGTGATTGTACTTGCTTACTATTAATTCGAGATGTAAAATAAATTAAGTTCTATTTGTATTTTGTATATTTATTTTGTACAGGTACATTCATAACCGTGGATGGAATTGGAATTCTGAATTTTATAAATCTTTAACTCTCAATAAAATTAAAGAAAAGAAGAAAAATTGTGTTCAAATTTAAATATAAATATATTCCTCAAAGACAAAATAAATCTGAAAATAACGTATTTTAATTCAGGTGAGCCGCATTCGTGTAAAACTCTACGAGAGTACGAATTTCCATAATGGCCCCGACATTCGTAGGTTTCAAGCATTTTATTGGTTTTATGTTAGACCCTTTTTTTAGTAATATTCTTACTCACTTTTTTATTTTTACGAACATAAATATGAATGTTAGTAACTCGATTGTCTTTTACCGCAAATGTAATTTGTTATTGTACAATAAACCTCTATGATAGTACCAAAGAGTTCCTAATATGCTGCCAAGGAAGTCTACTTGCCACGTGCAGAAGGAAAGAGAAAAAAAGAAAAGAGTGTAAATAGGAAAAAAGCATGAGAAAACTAGCTGTCGCCCGCAACTCTATGTGCGTGGAATTAAAAGGAAACTTAGTAGCCTATGTGTTCTTCTAGGCTATTTTTTCCATTAATACCAAATCGTGATCCGTTGAGCCATACTGGAGATCATCATCAGCTCACTATACGTCCCCACCGAGGGGATCGGAGCCTACCCTAAGTTAAGGGTGATTAGGCCATAGTCAACCACGCTGGCCAAGTGCGGGTTTGTTGACTTCACACATATCTTTGAATTACTACTCAGATATGTGCATGTTGCATCACGATGTTTTCCTTCAGCGTAAGAACTTCGGATAAATGTACATATGTAAATCGGAAATCGAAAAACACATTGGTACACGGCGGGATTCAAACCCAGGACCAGCAGATTGCAAGTCAAGTGCTTGACCACTGAGCCACCGACATACTGGAGATACCTTCTAACAAACACCCGTCTATCCATACATACAGCTGAACATTCATATTAATAATATTAGTAAGAAATAAGATAATATTAGTAAGATAGTAAAAAGTGAGATTAGAGTAAGATAAAACGGGAAAAGACAATTAGGTCTATTTGAAAGATATAAGAGAAATATAGAGAGTAATGCAATTCATAAAAAATCTTTTTGTTTGTTACAAAGATTTAAATCCAGTCTACAGTTATAAATTTCATGTGTTGAACAGTGCAACTGCCGTGCACGATGAAACTTCTTGAGATTTATATCTTCATTGTATCTGTCAACGAGTATAAATATATTATTAAACTTTGTTTTGTCTTTAGTAGATTAATTTTATTTCTTACAATTGTTTCATGATTTTATATTACTGTTTGATATAATCGTCGTTGATTAAAGTTCTATAAATAATTGATTACTCAACTATCTCTATTATTTAATCGGATTATTTATCAACGTTTGATTAAAGTAAATACATTAAACCATAACACAGACATCTTCTAAATGGCGATAAGATTCATGTAAACTACCTCCAAATTATTTTTAATGCTTTCATCAACTTCTAAACTGTTTATAATCCATTTCATGTTATCACAATCAAGTGACAAATGTTACCCTGCATAAACAATGACATTTTACTGCACACTGCCACACACGATGTCTTCGAAATACCAGAGAGTACTGTGTTTTGTCATAGTTGACTTTTAGATAAAATACTCCTCACTTCTTACTAATATTATAAATGCGAATATTCGGATGTATGTAAGTATGGATGTTTGTCAGAAGGTATCTTCAAAACGACTGCATTGGTTTTACTGAATTTTGGCATAGTTTTAGAACATAGTCTGGAAGAACATATAGGCTACTAATTAAGTTTCCAATTCCGCGCGAATGTAGTAACGAGCGACAGCTAGTCTAGTAATAATTTTCCATCTTGATATTTTTGTTTGGTTGATTTAAGGAATAAGGAAAAACAAATGCATTTAATTCGTGTTAGTGCTATTTAAAATTGGTCGTCTTTGTCAAAGTTCGTTTGAGTTAGTTCAAAAGTAAATAAATATTTTTATATAAAGTTAATAAATATGAATTTACCATTGCTGACAAAAAGCTGGCTGTCGGCGCATCGTTTTCCTGCACCATTTGTCTTTTGTGATATATTTTCTCGCTTCGTTGAACTGTTCCATATTTTTTATGCGATAAACGGCAAATGTATTCCGCAAAATGTAATTCATAAAAAATAATACTTTTTTAACATTAAATTTTCTCTTAGATCTGGCTTAAGTATAATATTTTCATGTTTAATTTTATTAGCCAACTATCCTTGTAATCATTGATATAAAAAGTCTCCCGCGTTCATTAGAAAACGCTTAATATAGTAATTGAATTGAAAATTTTATAGTTGAATGGAAATACAAAAAATAATGACGTCATAATTGAAACAGACAGTTATTGAGGTGCTTTGCAATGAAAATTTATTATTTTAACATTTACGCTCTGCCCTAATAGAGGTGAACCAGCAAAGCGAAGCCGCTATTAAGTTCTCGGTACTTTGGCAGGATTTATGTGTCTACACAGCATCCATTTGCCATACGAATTAGGGAATAGAGCAATGGTCTAGAAGACGTATGTGGTTTTATTTTAAAGTATATTGCCTAGATATCAACACATTTAGTAATATTATAAATGTTTGTATGTATGGATGTTTGTAAGAAGGTATCTCCAAAACGGCTGCAAGTATCATACTGAAATTTAGCATAGATGTGGAATACAGCCTGAAAAAACATAAAAGCTACTAACCGGGTTTTTTTACTCCGTGCTGACCGATTCGCGGGCGACAAGTAATATTTAATAAATGTTTGCACAAATTTAAAAATTTGTATTTTACGTTATAAAAAACTTACGTATTGTGGTCAAACGCTGCCTCGGTGACGAATTTCACCTAACAAATTGGCTTATATTAATAATGCTTACCAATTAAATAAGAACTTAAATTTTCTTAAATTTATAAAAAATAAATTAAAATACCATAAATGTAGATAAAAATTTAAATGTTAAATATGTTTTAACAGCTTTGCTTCTGATATCGTTGATAATGCGTTAGTAATATAGTTGACAGCTCACAATTTAAATAAAATTCTGTTCAGTTGAGGCCGTGAAACGGGCGCGAGCGCACGTCATTTTTTTTTGTAGTATTTATGTCAGTGTAGTTAGTTTTTATAAGTCTACAATGGAATGGCTAGATAAAAAACCAGGTAAATTTTTCCATATTACTAATAATAAGATGTTTTTAATAAATAGAATTAAAATATTGTTATTTAAGTTACTTATTTGGAATTGTGTAAAGTTGTCCTTTTAGTATGTCAGAGGTTATTAGTCGTCAATGACACACTTAACAAGTACTTAAAATGAAATTGTGATCATAATCAGATGTGTGTTAAAAACTTTACAATAATAAAAAACTGTAACAGTTCTTAGTACATTTGGAGTCATCGACCTTAACTTAAACACGGTATCAAATGCCTGAGATGAACGTGTTAAGACAATATCGCATGTTGGTAGAAATTGTTTACGCTATACACCAAATATTTTATTTTATAAAAACTGATCACATGAAGTGGGTATTTCAAAATTTCTTAGTACATATAATAAAAGTTATATGTACAATAAGACTTTGCTGCGCGGTGTTAAAAGAAAGAGGTCATAAAACATCTTTAAATACATTTAAAGTAATCATGGAAATCATTTTATTGTTACAGTTATATTTGCAGACAAATATCGTATAGAATGTTTGTCTCCTGCTACGTTCCCGGGCGCATTGAGAGTAAGCTAGTATTTTTACTTTTATGATATCTTTTGTTTATAATCTTATCTTTTTTAACTAAAGATATTTAACAATAACTATGACGAATTTATGTTTGCTAGTGAGGATATGTTAATTTGTTTTTTAAAGTACGTAAATTCTGGCCATCATTATTATTATCAGCCTAATAACTCTAATGGAATAAGGCCTTTCTATATACCTTAATAACAATACACAGTCTTCGAGATTTCACAACGAGTGACTTTCTCTCGTAGTTGTTGTTTTGACATAACTTTATTATATAAAATTTACAGGTTATAAAAGAATCATTCTGCCAAGATGAATACGTGAGTATTGGCAGTGAAGTGAATAAAAACCCGATCGCAGCAGAAGAATTGCTAGAGCTATGCGCAGACGCAGCACTTGACGGCGTTTCTTTGGTCGCGGTTGACGTCAATACAAATGAAGTTGTTTCAGTCGCTTTTAATAAAATTCAGGTATCAATACCGTCCAATACAAATATGTGTTAAATCTAAATTAGAATGCGGTACTTGATGAAAGTTGAATGGTGGATTGAATGGGTGATCTTTTTGTCCGTACCCTTAACTCCTAGACTATTCACGCTCAAATTGTTGTTAAATTCAAGTATTGTCTTTTAAAAAGTTATTTAACTTGAGTGTTGAGATTTAAATTTGTCTTTGAAATGTATTCCACCTTTAGATTGTGATAATTTTCGTACATTATTTTATTTAAGAATATTATATTTAAAAATTAAAAAAAAAATTGTACAAATCAGTGAAGTTACAGAACTTACTACTTACTTACTATTTACAGAAATATTGTAATTCTTTTAAAAAAAAAAACGACATTGTTTCATAATGATAAATGTCTGTTCAAGGTACAATCTACGAGTGGATCAGAGAAGCCATTTTTCGAAGTATTTGCAGAAGAACGTTGCACTCAGGAATCATCGCGTTCTCTTATTCAATTTATGGCGACTGTAGACGGAAGGTGCAATCTATTTGATAAGTAAGTGAAAAATATCTATGAAAATACATTTGTGGTTAGATCTTTTACATTAAGCAAAAGATAGTTAATTATTTTTTACAAAATAATGAGAGATTTAATTAAATATAAGGTTACACACTACGGACAGTTATTTATTACTTTTTTTAACATTACAGATACGGCGTCGACTGCAGCCTTGAAATAATGTTTCTTGCGACGCTACGAGAACATAGACATAAAAAAATAGGTACGATCTTATGTAAATACTCTGTGGAACTTGCTATAAAGATTAAAGATGGTCCTGTCAGCATATTAACCGTAGAAGACCTTGGTCCAAAGTATTCTATGCTGAAATGTAGAGAACCATCAGGGACATATCCAAAGATATGTCAAGCAATTTGGACATCTATAGGATCTCAAAAGATCGGCAAAGTCCTAAACTTTAAAGTTCATCTAACTGTACCGTTAAAGGAATTTATTTTCGAAGGCAAGCCATACACGGATCGAATAGGTGACGACAATGCTTTTTGTGAAGTTGCCGCGTTTCCTTTATATTAGACAAATTATTTTAAGCTAATTACTTTTAATTTACCAACTATTTATTTATTGCCATTTTATTTATATAGGTGTATTTAATTAATAAAATTTAATCAACGTAATTAGTAGAAAAAATTAAAGAGACAAAAAGGTAAATTATATATGGTAATAAAATGTGCGGAAATATTCAGTTTATTGTGTTTTTATTTAAAACCAGTTTAACATAATATACTTTACTATAATGAATTTTGTTTTAAGTTACGTATTATTTCATGTTAGAGCACAGACTAATGAACCTCGTGACTGCGCACAATTGATTCAGCCGTGTCATCCTTTTAATTTGTGCTTCTGTTTTTACTCCATTGAAACGAATATTGTTTATAATTTAGAACTTGAAAACAATTAGTTTCTAGTTTAGGACTTTTATAACGTAATTAAAATTAGGTTTTGCATCACGGGAATAACTTACCCTACTTTTGTAACCTACAAGCAAACACTAGTATACACCGTGTCGCAAAATTCAACGATAAGCCGGTACCAGGTCGATAACTGTAATGTATGGTATGAATTGAAATGAACAGAAAGAGTTTGATTTTTTTTAGTATTTTTCCACATGTAGTTATCGACCTGGTACACTGGTACCTGCT
Source organism: Papilio xuthus (assembly GCF_000836235.2). NCBI lineage: Eukaryota > Metazoa > Arthropoda > Insecta > Lepidoptera > Papilionidae > Papilio > Papilio xuthus. The sequence goes on from NW_013531704.1 coordinate 3,424,556, forward strand.
TATCTTTGAATTTTGGAACTCATTGTATATAACCAAAATGAACAACATTAAACTTAGTTATGCAAGGCGATTTTAACGGTAGCTACTCTAAAGTAATAAAATCAAAAAATGTACCAGTATGGTTCGAAGTAATCTTTATTCATAATGCGTTTTCGTTATCCATCCTTCATCAATAGAGGATAAATTTTAATCGTTCCTCGAGATCGAGCCGATCTCAATAGGGCCGGGATCGAACTTAGCTTTGCACAGCACTTGAAATTCAAATCCCGGACCAGATATTAATCCAACCCTATTGTTACCCGTTGCCGTGACAACGCACCTTCTTCCCTTTTGATCGTTATATCTTATATTTATTCATTGAATTAACTTCAATAAGTTTTTAAATAGGCTCTATTTTAACTTTAAGTATACTTATTAGCTTAAAAGTTTGTTGGTTTGTTGGTCTTTTAAATAAATTAACTTATTTTAACTTAAAGTAGTAATTTCATTTGAAATATGAAGCGATTCTAAAACAAATAGTATTAGGAAACTGAATGCATGTCACTCACACAAGAGGATATGCGGAGGCCGAGAACACTCGAGTATCTAATGACTTTCAAAGCTAAGCCTTTGATCGCTTCCGGTTGCAGTGAGTGAAATTTAATATTACAGTATCCGGTACGAAGCTTAATTACCACTAAGCTTTGTTGGATGAATTATCGTGTTTATTTCATTACTTATGTGTGTATTATGGTACGCAATTTCCGTTTCAATCTTTACTTGTATAATAATTATTCTACGTGCTAATACGTGTTTGTCTTTGTTGTTTTAGGTACAGAAAAAAAATACCTTATAAACAAGGCAAATTATTTGTACCAAATGTGATTTTCCCCCCAATTATTTTCTTTTGAATCACATTAAGCAAACTTACCTAAATTGTCTGAACAGGAAAAGTAAGTGAAGTCTTCTAACAGAAACTTCAGATTAAATTTATTCAGTAAGGTCGGATAAATCTACAAAATATACTTGAATTCAGGTAACCATGTTCCTTGTAGAGCTCGTACAGCGAACCTTAATTTCCATAATCCTTCTGACATCGTAGTTCTAAAGTATTTTCTTTGTACAACTAACCTTTTCGTATTGAAGGCAATATTATTTTCTTTAGTACCTAAAGTAATGAACATAAATATTTTTCAAATGATGATTTAAATGATGATAAAAAATTAGGTCATGTCTAGTTTTAAATTTGTAATTTTACTAATATTATAAATGCGAAAGTTTATATGGATGGATGGATGGATGTTTGTATGATGGTGTCTCCAGATCTGCTGCACGGATCTTGCTAAAATTTGGCATAAATGTCATAGTCTGGATGAACACATAGGTTACTAATTAAATTATTTTCTTATTTCTGCGCGCACGGAGTTGTGGGCGATAGCTTATTTTTATAGAATAGTTCTACGACAATGTTTATGTCAGTAATTAAATTTTAAAGTTAAATACTATAATATGTAATTGACTGCCGACCTCAAACTCGGTCGTTGCCTTTTAAGTCTTGTTAACACCGTATTGTTATGTTTATTAGAGTCACTTACCATTGAGTTGACGTTCTCCACGTCGAATGATTCCATTTAAAGACAGTGCAAAAGACATGAAATATTCTGCGCATAATTCTCAAGTAGCATTCTTCTTCTTTCTTATGAGGTACAGATATTGGTCATGGAAATATCATCCTATTTTGGTGTTATATAACGTAATTACTTAATGCCTTTCCAACTTTTTAGTAACTACAGGCATGAAGTAGCAGCATATAAAAATTTGTTCAAAAGTATTTTCGAAAAAGAATGAAAAAATGTTATCACGAACGAGGATATAATGATTTATGTATGGTATGAAATTAATGTTTTTATTATATAGCGGCTTATAACGTACTAGCAGTCGCCCGCGACTCCGTCCGTGTGGAATTAAAAAAAAACTATTAATCGCAGCGTAATGCTATAAAGCCAAACGCCTTCTTTTATAAATGGACTATCCAACAAAAAAAGTATTTTTCAAATCGAACCAGTAGTTCCTGAGATTAGTGCTTTTAAACAAACAAACTCTTCTGCTTTATAATAGATTATCGAAACTAGATTAATGTTTAAATATACATCTGTAGATTAAAGTTATTGAAGCGTTGAAATTTTTTAAAACAAAAATCAGGACATCCTGATTAAGGTTAACTTAATCTTTAACGGTATAGAGGATATAAAGTAGTTTAATCGTTACGACCAACCAAGAGACGAGGATATTAACTTTCGCAACGATCGTAAAATAGTTATAGTACAATCGTATCTCTCAATCCTAAGAAAAAAATATAGTGGACAAAAATGACACTTTTTTTAAGAATTTAATTTAGTGAGAAACACAAAAAGTCAATTTTGATCAGGGTCACGAAATAATTATCATTTTAATTAACCTATTTCAAATCTTCAACATAAAAAAATGAAATTTTATGTAACCAATTTGATCGAAGCTAAGCACATCACTTACATCTATACCGCGACCCCGTCCTTGCGGAATTTAAAAAAAAAGTAGTAGCCTGCATATTCTTCCAGACATGTTCTACGGCTATGCCAAATTTCAGCGAGATCTATAGAGCAGTTCTGGAGATATCTTCTAATTAATATCCATCCACCCATTAATACATCTAAACTTTCACATTTATTATATTAATATGTTGTTTTCATACATAAGTCTTATTACTTTTAATAAAAAATACACATCAATTCCTTTATTTCTTCTTTCGAAGCTTTGAAATGAAACCTGTTCCTAGAAAATTATTAATGAAACACTTTAACGCACTAATTGCAGTCGCGCTAATTACACTGTACTACGCTTCCTTTCTACAATGTTTTACGCGTTTACTGACTTATTTAATTTTAATAAGAATAAATAACAACTCGCACTTAATAAACACGAAGGGAAGATAGAAATTACGGAATTCTTACGGTACAGTTCTCGCATAATGCCCTTCAATTACCAACGAGTGTGTATGATATAAATTTATATAGTACTCTGGAGTTCCAATCAAAACTGTCATTCCATTTTGTATTTTTAAATTTTACTATCTTACTTCTAGACATTATTAGTTAGAATCATATGGCCCGCTTTCGTTACCAAGTCAAGTGTCAGATTGATTAGTAAGGGGACATAAACGTGGACAGTTTAGTAAGGCCAGTGTTGCGCCGATACACCGGCACAGTGTCGGATTTTATTCCTACCATTACTAATATTAAAAATCTGAATATTTAGATGAATAGATATTTCTTGGAAGGTATCTCCAGAACGGCTGTATCATATTTGACATAAATGTAAAGCATAATCTGAAAGAAATAGGCTACTAATTAAGTTTTATTTTATATCTGCGCGAGCAGAGTCGCTGGTGACAGCTAGGATGCAAATATTTTATTTGACAATGTAACTTTTAAATAAAAATTACTTGTAATTTTTTTAAACTTGTACCATACACAATAGGTCTATTACCTTCCTTGTGCAACTAAACTGTTTACTCGTTGTGTTAACGGCGGAAAACTGCATTTAATTCTTATTCTCAGTACATTACGCTGGAAAATAAAAGGAAAGGTTTCTTTGTGCCTAAGAATGTACAAACGCGTTTGTATTTTTAATTTTCTAAAGGCTTTTTTTATATTGCTCGTGGAAATTATTACTCAGCAAGACTGGTACTTCGTAGTACCTTTTATTCTCTTTCGGAAAAGTAACAAATGTTGCAGGAATCTTAATATCTTTTGTGTATCCATAAAATAATTCAAGCGTATTCAGAATGATTTTTAATACAAACAGTACATACTCAATATTGCCCCTTCTCTAGGTTGATGTATGTATGTTCTTGTTTTATCCTATAATAGTTTCGATTATTAAATATTAGTTGATTAACCTTATTTATATAATATACTTTTTCTGACTGATAAAAATCTCACTCGTCGCAACTTTTTTTATACCACTAAATCAAGTCGATTTTTTTTTAATATGTAAAATATTTTAAGACAATAAAGTATTTTGTGTAAAATCAGATTTTTATAGTTTAAATTTTAAATAAAATAAAATCTTTGCTTCAAAAAGCACCCAATAGATGGCGCTATGCATTTCATCATCAGCTCACTATACGTCCCCACCGAGGGGTTCGGAGCCTTCCCTAAGCTAAGGGTGATTAGGCTATAGTCAACCACGCTAGCCAAGTGCGGGTTGGTTGGCTATGCATACCTTCAGTTAATCGGGTTATTTGTTTTTTTTTTCTTATAAAAATTAAGTTATTCTCTATTAAAGACGTAAAAACCTAAAACGTAAAAGTAATATTTAAAGGAATACAAGAACTTTTCTTTAAACTTTTAACAAACCCCAATGTGATGTTATTCTGGCCACAAACGAAGCATAAAAATCAATGATCTACAATCTTCAAACAGCGATTTCACACAACAGGGCACGGGTACGTCGAACCCTAAGGAAACAGCACTTCCTGTACGCCCGCTGCCAAGTCTTGCACGGTTCACTTTCCACAAAACTGCTACGATAACTGCAAACAGTCATACCTTTTGCTACACATTGACGGAACTCTGTTTACTTTACCCCATTTTTTAAAAATACAATAGCAGTTTCTAACAACCTATAGAAGTTAAAAGTAAATAAAAAACAAAACTTGTCAAAAAAGTAAATTCTCGCAACACATTTTTTTTACCGTAAAGTTGAAAAAATAAATTATGCACCTCTTCTACTGATGATAGTTCAACGTAAGATGTTATATTGAAATCTGGAAGAAACATTTACTTAACCGATTAAGTAGAATTTTATGCAAGATATTTTAACGCAAAAATGTACATAATACAATTTATAATACGCTATGTAATTCACTGTGTAATAAACTTGTCCTACTAGCTTTTTTCTACAAGTTTACAGTTGAAGCCTTGTAACATTAACAAGCTTAAAGGGTTTACTTAAAAGACTAGACATTTTGATCTTATTAAGTCATCGAATGTGTACTTCTTCCGTTGAAAAATTAAATGAAGTTTATGATAATATCATTTGTTATTAATTAATGTTTTAATTATATTACTAACATTTGTACTAAGACCAAAATCTATATATAAAACCTATCGTCATCCCTGTTTCTATCTTTAATAAAACACTGATAATATGTTTTAAACGGGAATTTTGTTCTCAGAAACTCACAATAAATATGTCATGAGTTATAAAAATAAATATATCTAATTAAGCGAGGTAAATCCAGAGACATCCATATCAAGAATAATATCGAACTCTATAAACTCTGTAACCCAGTCTGAACTGTCAATACTCCATATTTTTAAATAAGTATTTAGATTTTAATTATTACGAAATGGTTACAATATCATCAATATGTAATGTAAATAATACATTTAGAGAGACAAAGCGTTAGCAAAGTGATCGTCAGACAAAGGAAGCCGTGTCTATGCGATGTTTAGGTATTGTTCGTCACGAGCTCGGCGCACGCCACATTAATTTACGGAATGAGTCGCGTCTCCTGTCTCGAGAGCTTCCCACTTCACAAACCGTTACGAATTTGTCTTCTGAAACATCATTTTAGTTTAACAAATATTAGTAACCTCAATAAAAAATTAATTCACTGCAAAAATGTGTTAAGTAGGTTTGATATTGCTTCAAAGTCAGATTGTATGCTGTAAATTTGATTCCGTCGCAATGTCGTGTCCAACTTTATACCATCAGACAGAATCCTTCCGCATTTTACGCGTTTCTATTATTTAGAAATAAATAGGTATCATTATCAATTTGAAAAAGAGTGCGAGATGTTTGAAACTGATGAATAAATAACGTGAATCTATGTAAAAGAAAGCTAGACAAAGTTTGGAGTATAATTATCTTTCTGAAGTTCTCACCTATTTCGTAATGTTTTACATCGAATTAACATATGTATTATGTATGTCGTTAACATATAACTTGTATCCACGTATGTACTATTTAGCAGCATGTGTTCAAATTTGTATATAATCACTGTGAACATTCTCGCAAAGGGCGGAACAAGATTAAACTCGACACACATGGGAACGTTGTAATTTGGAATGCGTATACTTCTGGTCTATATGGCAACATTTGGAAGATTTATAGATTTCATAATGCCCTTGCTACCTCAGTGATAATCGTAAAATTTTATGTTTCCATGTTTATTTCTTACAATATTTACATATAAATGCGAATATTTAGATAGATGAATGTTTGCTTGAAAGTATTTTCAGAACGGCTGAACGGTTCTGGATGAAATTTGGCATAAATATTGAACATAGTCTGAAATACATAGGCTACTAATTATGTTTTTTTTTGTGCACGAAAGGAGTCACAGGCAACGGCTAGTATTTAGTTAATATCAAAGATGTTTTACATAATATCTAAGTACTTACGTTTTATAACAGAATGTATTTATTATTAAAAAAAATGTCTGTACGTATAAAAATACTTAATGTACTGTTACATTAATATTTCTAAAGGTAAAGAAAGACGTTCAGAACAAAAAGAACATTAAAGTGTAAAAGAAAACAACATTACTTATGTCGAAGTGGTCGTTAAGTTTCTTTTTGGTCTATAATTTAGGAGCATCGTAAATTTCTAGTTCGCGAACTTAATGTGTTTTCGATTGTTTAAGTAACGAAATCCCCTCTTTGAGACAAAACAGATCCCAAAGTAAAGAAAATATTGCGTGTGTATAGAAGATTTCTTCACTGGTTTCCAAAAACAAAGTAAGCAATTATTTTTCTCTTCTAATAAAGTCCTCTACTATTTTCAGTACAGTATAAAACAGAATTATAGTAAAACAAGTAACTTTTACATTTGAATTTAACGTTGTAGTTAAAATAACAAATTTATTTTTTCAAAATTTGTATGTTAAACCTAAATTTATACATTACTAGCTATCGCCTGCGCGAAATAAAAAAAAATGTTAGCCTTTGTGTCGATACTATCTTTAGCAAATCTCAGTAAGAAGAGATGGATCACACACATCAATCCAGATATTCGAATTTATTATATTAGTAGCATTGAATGAATAAAAACTTTTTGTTCACTTACACACTGAAATTAACATAAAAGCCAAGTCCGGCAAAGGTCGCACGTCTTTATTCTAAATCTCACAAGAATGTCCATTGTCCTTGCAACCCTTTCGATCCGCAATACACAACCCTAGTATTTTATTCTTGACTTTTATTGGGACATTATTTTCGTATTTACCCCTTTTGGTCAAGCTTTAAAAATAAAAGTTCTTGAATGTATTACATCCTTTACTGCGGACCTTAAACAAGCATCAATCAATATTCTTTTTTTAACATTTGTTTTAAATGTGTCTAAAAATTCTAGATATCGTATCATATTTCTGATTTCATCTTTAACTTCTGATTTCCAAAAATTGTAAAAAAATATTTTTGTATCTGTACAAAACAATTTTCTTCTAAAATTTTAAATGTGTTTCCTTCCTAATAAATATATCAAAGTGTCTTTTATAAAATTATTCAAAGGAACACGCAAATTTATTTACTGCACAGGAAGTTGTTACTGCTATTAATAAAAAAGAAGGGACCCTTCTCGTCTATGAATCTGGAGTTGACAACATAATTTTCACCATTATTATATATTTTTTGCACAAAAAATTTTAAGACATGTGTTATGCGTAATTTTAAAGATTTATTTTGTAGCTAAATCAATTGAATACGAGATATGAATTTTAGAAAATTCTAAACAAACCTACATCATATATATATATTTATATAAACAATTGCTATTCGTTACTCTCGCTAAATACTCAAGAACGGCTGAACGGATTTATCTTATCTTGGTCTTGAAATATTCGAGGAGTTCTAGGGAAGGGTTAAAAAATGAGAAAAGTCCGAATAATTGCCGGGAATTAATTTTTTTTTTCATTCCACGCGAACGGAGTCGCAGGCGACAGCTAGTCACTAACATATATTATTTTATAAGTATTTATTTGAAATCGAAGATATACTCTGTGTGGTGAGTTACATTATCTAGTAAGTATGAGAAATGTGTGTGGGAGATAAAAGCAATATAATGTTCTATTCCCCACCCCTTCAATAAGAAATCTTTCGTTGAGTTAACACTTTTGCGTGTGCTTCTTGGGGCGCTGTATTATTTTACGTTTCAAATATACTAACTGTACGTCTTAGGTATTTGCAACCAAGTCTTGAACAATATTAGAGTTTGGATTTTAACATTTTGACCTTTTATTGTTATTTTAATCGATAACTATTATTGTTAAAAAAGTTAGGTAAATAATAATAAAAAAATTAACGTATAAAAGATTGAATAACATCTGGATTAAAACAATTAAAAATATTAAACAGATTACAAAACTTTTGCTTTGAATGGCTTCATGTTTTAGTCCTTTGCTAGCCATATATCCGACGTGCAGTCCCCTCCAGGATATCTACAAAGGTAGCGTACGAATTAGACAATTTTTTATGTTAAAAAAAAAATAAAAAACAAATTCTTTAGCTTAGCTTTCTAGCGTACTTCTACTATTTTATTCCTAAAAACTCGCATCCGAATAGACCTTTTTAAGTTTAAGAAATACGAAGATTAAAAAATGAAATAGAAAGTCTAAGCTTTTAAAAGCTTAGCTTGCTCTATGTGACATTTTAAATAAAATTACCTCATCTCATGAGGCAGCACCGGTCCATTTGGCTCACATCCAAAATCTATGAGGAAATCTGGATCCAATTTCAAGCCACCATTTTCTATATCCACATCGAGCTTGACTATCCATCCACCCTGGAAAAGGATCCAATTAAGTCGCCATTGTAATTCAAATTATTTTTTCACCAATAAAAGTGTAGACATATTCCTATTGGCAATAATATTCAGATTGATTGTCATACTATTTGGACTAGTTAATTTAAAAGCCTATGCATTCATCAGTTTTTATCTAAAACTATATTTGATGCAATTGAAAGAATTACAGATTTCACATTTCAATTAATTTAACGCTACTCGAAAAGTGCTGTACACTACTTCAAACGAGAATGTAACCAAATAAATTTAATTTAAATCAGTTAAAATAAAATATGTGAATTTAGTTTCAATTCATCTGAACATTTGTATTTAGGAAAGAAAAATGTTACCTTTTCTGTCATTTTGGGATAAATTTGCTTATCCCAAGGAGAGTAGAGAGACGACGATACATACAATCGTTTGCCGTCCAAAGACAGTTGGATCATCTGCGGTGATCCGTACAAGCGCTTGTTCTTTACATACACAGGTTTTTGGGTCATCTCCTGAGAATTTTATGAATAAAATGTTATTAAAATATTTGTATTTCTTTAATAAATGTACCTTTTAGAAGGCCTACTGTTCCCGACATCAGGAAAGAAGAAAAAAAATAATTCCAGGCTATTAGTAATGTAACTCAAAGAGTCAGCTTGATCAGATTCAGGGCATAGGTAAATTGTAGTGTAAATTATATCGAAATTTTAACCTGAAATTCCTTGTCTTCAATAACAGTTAAATCATCATTAACAACTCTACCGCCGAGGACAATACGGCCTGTTAATTTGGGATGTTCCGGATCCGTGACGTCATATTGTCGAACATCACCGTGCAACCAGCATGAAGTGTACAAATATTTGTCATCCAAAGATAAGAGTATGTCTGACATTAAACCTAAATAAGAGAAAAATATTATTGCAAAAAAAATCCCAGATTTCCAGAACTTTTTCAACTTATAAAGAAATCAGACTAAATTCTAAAATATTTAGACATATCTTCAGATTATCAAGCAGACGGTGAGAAGATTTTTTTATAAGTTTGTTCACTCACCTAAAAGTCAACATAAATATACTGATAAGCAATAATCGTGTTAAATATAAATATGTATTTAAGATAAACACGTGTTTACCATTCAGTTTGAACTCTTCGCCATCTTTTTTGACAGTTTTAGCTGGAATATCGATAACTTTCTGCGCTTTCCAAGTATCATCTGAAGCTTTGTAGAACCTTGATTTATTACGAAAGAATAAAACATATTTCATTTTATAATTACGTTATAATTAAAAAAGCGATGCGACAGTGAAAGCGATATCTAAATTTTAAAGCAACGTGCTTCTTAGTTTTAGGGTTCAATTTAGAGTAAATGACAAACATTTATTTATTGTTTAAAAAAATACTATAATAATTTATCTCTTTTGCAGTCTAGTGTTTAATATACCTTATTAGTTAGGTATGTATTCGAATTTGTAAGACAAGACGGATAAAAATTGAGATCCATTTCCTCAATTTCATTTTAAACACTCGGACGTGAATTGAATCATAGGTTTCCTGAAGACACGCATACCTGAATATGTTAGCTTCCACGGCGCATCCAACAAAACCTTGAGAGGCTTTTGGATCATGAAGAAATCTAATCTCAAGAGGACCACAACCTTCATCACCTAAATCGATAACCTGCTGCAGTTCACGAGTAGACCACTTGTAGACGTTGAGTGAGACTCCATACAAATCTCTGTTAGGAATATCTTCTGGACGAAAACCGCTATGAAGAAAATACTGGAGTGAGATTAAAAACAAATATATCAATGAGGCAAATTAATAGGCATTTTATTTAATACCATGTAAAGCTCTTGGGACTACCCCATTCAGATGCGATCATGACGTCATAATATGGTTGATACCAAAAGTCATAACCAAATTTTGCAATTTTATCGCCTTTTGTCCATGTACCTATAACAAAAGTTTTATGCAGTTTTTTAAAGTTTCATTAAATTTACAATTTAAAGGCAATTATCTAGTCTTCTCACCTTTTACTTTTAAAGTCTTAGCATCAACGAGTACAAAATCGCCCTTTCCATTGCCATTTTTATCTCCCATGGTTGAAATCATAATATCGCCGGTTGCGAGGCAATGAGCCGTGTGGGGATATGCACAGTTGAACGATTTCATCTCGGCGCCATCAATCACCTTTAAAAAATAACATATCAATAACAAGGAATCAATAAGATTAGGTTAGGATTATTCTTAATCGAATATTAAGTAATAACTCGAGCATATTTATTGAACTGAAATGATATGTTATCATCTTCAAATTCGAGAAAAGATCACGATGTTCATTTATTTTTTACTCAGATAAACAACAAAAATTGATAATGTCATACTTGAGTACCCAAAAAGATTACCGTAGTTTTGGCTCGACATTGTCTCATTTAACCTTGAAAGTTTTTATCACTTATGCATGTTACGTGACTTGCATCTGCACATATTTTTAGCAAGACAATGTTAGTATTCAAATCACTGTACCTTATGCAACTCAGGTTTTCTAGGATTGGTGCCGACATCGACTGCAAAAATCTTAGCAGAATGCAGTGCAGGGAGTATGAGAAGATTTCTCTTCAACTCCGGGTTATCATGACAACTGGAGCATACATTCCATCCGCTGTGATGCAGTTCATCGCCAACACTTCCAGTGTATGTGCGATGAATCACCTATTACAAATAATTTTATAGAAAGAATCTATGTGAAAATGACTGTTTTGTCAACTTTTTCTTTGTATTAATTCTTAAATTTCAACTTTAAAATGTCAGAAATATTCACCTGGCTGTAAGTGGGAGATTCTGGATCTACGTCGACAGTCGCAAGATAATCTTGTTTAGTAAGGTCAGGCTGTACGCACACGACGTACAAAAGTTTTTCCCTGGCACCGTTTTTAAACGCTTCCAAAGGAGACGAGTACCCTGGCCCTTTACCTAGGAAAGATAAAAAATAAACTGAACAACACAAATCTTAATAAAACATCAACTTTAAAAAGAAGGAGGTTACCAATTAGACTGCATGTTCTTTAAAAAAAAACGAAATATTGGTAGTTATTTTATTAAGGAATAAATTGTTTTTTTTTTCACCATCATTAGCTCACTATACTGAAGGGCTCAGAGCCTACACTAAGTTAGGCGTGACTCTGCCATACTCAACAACGCTGGCTCAATGCGGGTTACTTGACTTCACACATATCTTTGAATTTCTGATAATGATGATGATTCTGATGATGATCTGATGATATCGCAGAAATGTGCAGGTTGCATCACGATACTTTCCTTCACCGTAAGAATGTCGAAAAAATTTATTATGAAATCGAAAACACATTGGTACAAGTCGGGATTCAAACCCAGGACCTTCAGATTACAAGTCAGGTGCCAACGGAGCTCTTTGACGTTTATTAAAAAAATCAATCTTTGTCAACATCCACTCAATACGTTTCTGATGTCTAACGGAGGGTTGGAGTAAGGGGGACTGGACCCCTCGCAATTTAGTAATCACATCAGGTAATGTTTGCATATAAATGACTCCATTGTATCGCAGATCTCATCAATCGACTATTGTTTATTTTGTAATGTTAGTATACCATCTATTGAACTAATATATTCAACAGTTTACCGAATTAATTAGATCCAAAACGTTTAAAAGCGCTGGCTGTACAAATTACATTTCTCAAGGGGCCTTCCATTTCACAGTTAAATGTTAATACTGGCGGCCGCCCAAAGACTAAACGTATCAATGCTGGTAAAATATTATAAAATGATGCAGAAAAAATGTATCCTTTTTCGGTAATGTCACAACTCCTAAGCAATGTTACCGCAGGAGCGGCTGGACATAGACATACGCAATTGTAGATGCGTTGCCAAAGGAGGAGACACACAGAAAGACAATATTTTCCCTTTCTATGCATCACATCCCTAAACATCAAATACCCCGCTCCTTCCCATCCGTTCTTTATAAGAAAAGTGGGACGGAAAAAAGGATTTCTACCACAAATCGTAATAAAATCAGTTCTTAATGTATTCATTCAATGCACTTTGTTAATTTTATCCTGAATGTTCATCTTCTAGAAACATAGGATAATAGATAGATGCCACTAGCCCTGACAATAATCTTCTATGGTTTTACTTGATATCAGTACATTCCAACATATTGTTAGTTGTTGTGAATAATATTATCTTTGTTACTATAATCACAATATCCCCTTTTAACGTTACAGTTATCAGATCGATATATTATTTCATAGTTAAATATAATATGTCACCAATCGATTGCGAACTTCGTATTCGTTGGATTTACCTAAATCTTACTACTATTATAAATGCGATTATTTGGATGGATTGATAGGTGGATGTTTGCTAGAAGGTATCTGCAGAACGGCTCAACGGACATTGATGAAAGTTAACATAAATGTAGAACATTGTCTGGAAGAATACATAGGCTACTAAATAAGATTTTCTAATGCCTCGCGGATGGAGTCGACGACAGCTAGTGTTGAACAAACGAATTATTGCTAATTTGACTTATCATTTGTAAAGAAAAATCTATCATGATGACACTTGCACATCACAATTTCGTGATAGTTTTTAATCTCGTGATAGTAAGTACTTCAGGAGGATAACGTTATAAAATTTTGTTAGCTTAGGTATATTATATAAGAGAAGCCTCTAGCAACGCTTTTACGTTTACATTTTTTTTATTTCCAAACAAAAATTTGATGTTAGGTTGTTGACGACTGATTAAACTATGTCATGTTTCAAGGTGACTATCGAACAACTATAATTAAATGTAATTAAGTTTCGTTTTTAATTTAATTTCTTAACGCGTTTTTACAATGTTAGATTGTGTGCTTTGAATTTCTTATTAGTATTTTATTAGTGTTATGGTGCCTAGGATATTGATTAACCATTCGATCAATGTACGTCCTGGATATCCTATTATTTAAAAAAAATGTTGCGCATACTTATTTTTAATCTTATAAATAGTAAATGGCTTTTTTATTTTATTAAGTTTCGAAGCCCCCTGTATATCTGCAATTGTCAATAAACAGTAGGTAAACCAATATTTTCGTTAAAAATGTTTGATACAGTTTTCGTGACAAAAATAAATATGAAATCAAAGCATTGAAGTGATAACATTATATTGATAGTGTAATGACCTCTCCAGAAACATCTCAATTGGATTGTTTATTTTACTAACATCTAGTCAAGCGGGTAGAAAAATATAAATGCTGGTACCATACAAATTGCCAAAAAAATCGAATATATTTCAAAACATAAAGGTAAAAAAACTTCATAGCGGTAAAAACGTCTAAATAGAAAACAAAACAAAAATTGTCACTTCGTATTCATGTTTTTATAGCACATTAAATTCTTAATAATATTTTACAAAGCTTAGGCCAATTAAAATATATTTACAGCTAATAAGTTAATCTTAACTTTAAATGGATAATAAACAAAACAGTACTTACAACAAGCCATTATAAAAGCGGTCTCACAAATAAAATATAGAAAATATCTTTAAAGTCAACCTCTTTGCTCTGTGTTTGATACACAAGTGTGACTGTGACAGCTGCAGACTTGTTATTAAACCAGTACTAGCAAGATCATCTGTCTCTTTCTATTTACGAACATATTAACATTTACATAATATAGTATCTTTGTGACTACACAGTCACGGTCAAGTACATCAATGTTTTTATTTACAAAACATGGCTATAAAATACGGCATACTTACGGGTACTCCTTAAAAAATTATTCTATCAATCTTAAAATCATGGGTATAAATTTAATTTCATATTTATTTGAAGTATCAATTTATATTCCATTATTACAAAACTAATAATATCAAAATTCACCGACTTATTCATTCTAAAATACAATAAAATAATTGGTTCATTATAAAATAATGAGCGAACATGTTATTTTCAATAATGTATTTATCCTGCCAAAAATACATTAGCAAATATTTATTTTACTGTTTTTGCCAGCATGTTTTTCGTAGGATTATTAAAATCGAATGATTCGAAGAGAATATTGCACAATTTAATCAGTAATTTAATGTATATAAAATGAATCGTACAAAAAACATTAAAACAAAAACGAATTAAACATCTCCAAATATAATATTTTAATTTAAGAACACATTCAATTTTTAATTTTAATGAATAAAAGACTAATTACGATACTTCAATTTGAAATTAAATGCAAAACTTGGTTCGAAAAGTCAATATACAAAATGAGCACACTTAAAGTTTAAAAAACAATCTTCTCTTTCCAGTAGGAGGTCGATGAGTGCGAACATAACTATCCTGCATGATCCGCGTGAGACTGGAATGCTGGTGAAATTGGTGTCGAATTGATACATGTCTACTGATATTTTTGAATAGAATATGCCACAACGCCTTATCCTTATTCTTCCACAATAAATCCGCAGTCTTTTCCTTAATCCTACGCATATTTTCTTCCAGTCGCCTGGCCTTTATTTCCATTTGTATGAGTGAGCGAGTCGTATTTGTCAAAAGTCGGTACAGATATTCCTTCCTTCTAGTTTTATTCTGTTCCGAGAAGGTTTCATTTGTCACAGACACGCATTCGCTGCTGTTCTTTTGCATTTGCAACTTCGTGTTCTGAAAGTTCCCACCGAAGGTTTCACTCCGAAATAAAATACTGACAAGTAGAATTGCTAGACCAAAACAAGCTAGCATCAATAGTTTGGCGTGCTTGTAAAGTGGTTGGGTTATAAAATTCATGTCAGAACATTGATATTGAATTTGAATATATAACGGTCCATTTCGATGTTTATCTAGTAATGAAGTATGTTCTTTTTGTTAAAACGCGAACGACGCCCTCTCACGGCATGAGCGAAAACGATACTGACTGGAGCGAAAACACGACGCCGGTGCGACGCACCCCACAAATTTCCCCAATGACTTTCCCTCTTGAATGTTAGAAACCAAAACATTGGATGCGACATATTTATTAAGCTTAGAGTATTTTACTTTTGAAAATGAGCTTTTTAATTTTTATTTAAAATTAATTATCCTTTATAGGTATCAAGTACCAATAAGTAAGTTTATATGAATGTTTTAATTCATGAAATTTCAGTGCGAGGTTAACAACAATTACTGCAGGTCTCAATATAAATCTATTGCTTTAATATTTTATCACTACAATGAAGACATTATTTTATTTCAAAAAAGGAGTAGCGTAGTATATTTCTTTGCTCGGTGTTTTCTTAGGTGCGTGAATATCAAAGGGAGAGGGGGCCTGAACTCGTCTGTCTCTCGCCTCACCTCACCTAATGTAGTTTTGTCGCACTATCTTGTTGGCAATGGCATTAAATCAGAATAAGGAGATATATATAATCGTATTTAAAAAAACTACAGAGGTTAAAAAAGTTAGAAGTTTAACTTTATGGTTCAGGATTTTGATAAAGTTTTTTTACCCTAATTTTAATAAAAAACGCTCTTACTAAAATTTGTAAGATACTGTATTTGACCTCATTTAATGATTTTTCATTTAAAAAATTGACTCTAATTAATACTGCTTCAATTTAAATACGATACTCGTTAGATCAGAAAATTAATTTAAGTAAGTAATCTATAAAAGCATTTTAAAGTCTTGTAAAAAAGTTATAGTAAGCAAAAAAGTGATAAAATACCCTTGAAGGTTACAAAGGAGACTTTCTTCAAAGGTTTAAAAGGATATTTATTATTATTTGACCCGACTTGATTTCTTACGGACAAAGGACCCATAAAATATTTAACAGCAGGTTCTATAAAAACGATACAATTTTAACGCAAACGCAATATCTAGGGACTCGCTCGAGGGGTTACAGCTGTTGAAAAGGTTACTTTTTTACAAAGTTAATATTATCGTAAAATTTATTGCATAAAATGTTTGAGTATTTTTTTTAGGAATTACTAAAGATTCTTCATTAAATGATTACAGTATCTACTAGGTTACTACATTTAAGGAGCCAATGACATGTTCATACATTATTTTTACGTAGGTCCTATAGTTTGGTCTATGTAAGCGAAGAAAGCAAAAAAGTCCTAAATTTCATATAAAGCATTTTCAACTTAAACTCAAAATCTACTAAATTTCTAGTCAGTTTAAAAATGTATAAAAAAAATTCGACCCACCTATAAGCAAAACCTTTCGATCGAAAAAAAATTTTCAAAATCGTAGCACCAGGGACGGAGTAACGCGGTAGCACACATAAAGAAAAGAACATACAGACGAATTGATAACCTCCTCCTTGTTGAAGTCGGCTAAAAATGTTAGAAAATACTAGAAAACTTATTATGATTTATTAATAGTTTTTGTATTTACGCATTATGTTTCTTTGATTTTTTTAAATCGAAATAAATAAATTTGTTCTTATTTTTTAACGAACAAACTTACATGCAAATTAATAAAAAAGGAGAAAAGACGTGGAGAATTTATGTTGCGTAAGTGAGCGTCAGTATCGGTTGAGGGTGCATTAGATGAATATATAACGTTGGGATTGTGGATTTACTGCAGTAAAGTCAAATAAAGAGGCTAAACTGGAACATGCTATACGTAGAATTCATTTTACACGTCCTTCTTTTTACTACTACTAATAAGTTATTTTAAATATAAAAAGACGGAATTGTTTTATCATTTATTCATCTTAAACAAAAAACTTTAGCCGTCTGCAATTGGAAAAATAAGGTAATTAGGTCGAGTGATTTCTTAAAAAAACTTTCATTGTGCCTCGTTAGATTGAAAATTGTTATTCTGATTTGGTACTATTCATTTATAACTTTGTTTTCATTTTTTTTATAACAGAAGGGGGCAAACGAGCAGCGGGAACACCGAGGTGTTCAACGACGCCCATAGACATCAGCAATACCAGAGGAACCGCAGATGCGTTCCCGGCCTTTGAGGTGGTGATAACCTCGCTTCTTGAAGGACCCTAAGTCGTAGCGGTTTGGAAATACCGCCGAGGACAGACCATTCCACAACGCTGCTGTGCGAGGCAGGAAGTTTCGCGCAAACCGCACGGTTGTGGATTGCCAGCCATCGAGATGGTGTGGATGGAACCTGGCGGTCTGTCGTGTCGTCCGATGACGGAACTCGGCGGCAGGAATCGTTCCAAACAATTCTTCAGTATCAAGGAAAAACAAACAGAAGATATTTGGCAGATTAGTAGTGAGAGAAATAAGAGTGGAAAATACAGGCACTTGACAATACATTAGTACTCTGTCAACTCCAGCATGACAAACGATAAATGTCCCTGCCATCTGGACAGTAACGCATTGCACACGTAAATTACAGCTGTACAATTTGTTACTATTTCTTAGCACTATCATCGTGTGTTAATCTTTATTATTAATTAGCCCGCAACTTCGTCAGCATGGAAATAAAAAAGAAATAAGCCAATGATACTACCGCATACATCTAACTTAATGTTAAAAGTCCCGTCAAAATCTGTCCAGCCATTTTGGAGATTACCCGGAACAAATGCGACCTTGCAGATAGATATATAGACAGACAAACATTTTAAATATTGGTTTTTTTCTATCAGTTACGCAAACATACAGACACTCCAATTTCATTAATATGTAGATTCGTAAGAAGATAAGCTCTGAAGCCTTTGCTCACAAATCTGCTATTGCAAGTTTGAAATAGTAATAAACAAAAATATAGAAAGAAAAATAACATTTTTCTTAAAAGGCGAAAAACAAAACGTTTTCGTTTTAATGGCGACGTCTTATTCATAAGAATTTCGCTACACAGAGCCCTTGTATGTTCTTGGTGTCTCTCTGATTAATGGAACAAAGGAACTGCAAACTATCGTTAACAAGGGAACATTGTTGTATGCTTGCTGGCTTCTTCATATTAAATGTCGTC
This sequence comes from Papilio xuthus, assembly GCF_000836235.2. Lineage (NCBI taxonomy): Eukaryota > Metazoa > Arthropoda > Insecta > Lepidoptera > Papilionidae > Papilio > Papilio xuthus. The sequence continues at coordinate 3,443,273 of NW_013531704.1, forward strand.
TTGGAATTGTTTTAGTATGAACACGGAACACATATTCGTAGTTTAACAGGATTTTGGTGTTGAAACATTCTTTTATTTTAGAGTATGCAAGAAAGACCTTAGCAGTTTGTTAAATTACGCAGTAAAATTGTACGTATTGTTTTTAATCTTACTAATATTATGAATGTGAATGTTAGGAGGGATGGTAAAACACAGTCTGGGAGAACACATAGGCTACTAAGTTTTTATTCCGCGCGGATGGAGTCGTGGGCGATATCTAGTCAAATAATAAAATGTTCCTGTTATTTGTACATACATAGACTAGAAGTCCTCCTAGAGAATAGTGTCTATTACGTTAAGTAAACCAAAGTGAATACTAAAAGATAGAAAACCGATAAGTTTATCTTTCTAATTTTTTATATGTATTTAAACTGGTCCGAATTTTATATCCTTCATACTCCGGAATTAATTTGATTCACCGTCGAATGTCCGGACGTTTCCCCCAATATTTGTTTTCGTGTCTGATATACATCCGCCACACGTAATATCCGCGTAAGCAATTTTCGGATAAAATGTTGTCAAGCAATATAATACCCGAACAATGTTTGCTGAAATTAAAGCCTCGCTATTTAAGTGCAAATAGAAGTAAATATTTGAAGACTTGGATCGTGACAAAGGCCCGTCTATTGGAGATATTAGATAGTTAAATAACAACTGCTTCAACATTGTTGGTCTGTAAATTGAATATGTTAAGATGATTTGTAGCCCTGTTTATTATTATCAGAAGACAAATATCTAATGGTGAAAATTGAGAACAAAATAATATCAATAGACTTGCACAATGTTATATTCGTTCTGGCTATATAATAAGTAATTGTGCCAGTACGTTATTAAGGAAAATAGACGCGGTTCCATTAAGTTACAAGGAAGACGGTTACAGATTAGGCTTGCAGATACACTCTCATCTGGCAATTTATGAAGAATATCTATATCTAGCACTAGATTTTCTTTTAATGATTATGTAATAAATAAAATCAATGGCTCTGTTTTTCTACTCCACTAACAGTGGGTTTTCGAGTCTTTAATAAAAATATTGTTTTCTTTGTTTTGTCAAAGATAATAACAGGGATGATATGTTTTATACAGAAATGTTGATCTCAGAATCCAAGGGTATTACATTCTACCGACTTTTCTTACATTTCAGTTTTAACCATATTCTACTCTTCTATAATATGCTAAACACCCTGACCATTAAATATCTTCGAAAAGGACCGTTGACTAAGTATTACGGAGACATAAACCTAAAAAATTAGTATGTCCTAAAACCTCTTTATTGTTTTCGACTGCTACTTAAATCTAAGTATGCGGCAACCTCAATAAAGTCAGCCATTTCTGTCGTTTCCTCAATTTACAACCCTGACCCTTACAGCAGCTAGCCCTGTAAGTCTTGGGCGTAAGGAGTCACGTCCCGTGGGTGTGATAAAAAGCGGTTAAGGGATAAATTAAAGAGGGATAGGGGTATCGTAACATGTTTTGGTAATGAATACCCGCTATCCCTACAGAGGCTAACTTTAAGTTACCATTGTAAAGTTTACAGACAATATGTTATATAGTAATAGAGTATATAATAAATATTAATTACTATGTTTATCTGTTGTTTATGTTGTTAGAAAATTTTGTAATTATTTCGTCGTGATGTCGACACCTTTAAATCTAAGATTTATTTGTATAAAGACAAGAATCCTTTGCAAAAATTATTTTGAATACAAAATAAAAACATTTTTCCGAATCTTTACTTTTTTCTAAGTATAAAAAATTATTTAAAGTTTATTATTTTAAAAATTACTCTCAGATTAAACAGTGAAACCTATATTGACATATAACATAAATACAATAAACAGAAGTAACTTTTTTTAAGACATTATTAATTACAAACCTTTGGCGCGAATGACGTGCTTTCGCTACAAAGTCTAGTGTCAGAATGAAAGTGGAGGGCACACAAACGTCGACATTTTAGTAAGGCTAGTGTTGAATCAATACACTGACTCATTTCCGGATTTTCTTCCTAACACTTGATATTTTTGTAATTAATCTCGTAATAATATCGCTAAGACATTATTATTCATGAAACATCATAAGGAAAATTTATTTTCATACGGGAATACGATATCGCCCATATGAGAACAAATCAAATCAAAATGCAATTGCATACACGTTATGCATCTCGCTATCGTCAATCCAATAGATTCAGTTTATTCCTCTAGGAAATAGAAATACGATTCTAAAACTCGTAAGGAAATTCTAGGAGCAAAGAAAAAAATAGTAATCTTTATTAGGTAGTAACCACTAACCATAAATGGACTGGCTATGAGACATTGTTTTTTGTGCCTATCTGATTATCGTCATTTTAAAAATCGCAATTATATAAAAAAAAATTCTTACATAATTATTTCTGTGTTATTAGGACGTGAAACTTTGGTCGCATTAATTTTATTTGAATTTATGTGTCAACAAAGATCGTCTTAAAATAACACTTTCAAGTTTTTTTTATGGATATTTTATTCAAGAAGTCAACATGAAAACTTTTGAAACACTAAATTATAGAATACATTTATGTCAGAATATTCAGATTTAACTTTGGATTTAACGCGCAATGAATTTGACAGAATGACAATATTTTCTGAGGTTTCTTTTGGCCACGACATCGTTACGAAGCTGTTAGAAAACTTTTCCCCCAAGGACATAAAAACTTTAACGTGTTAAAAAGGAAAACATTCACACATAAATAGGCTGGTCATTTGTTGCTAAACAAGGGGAGACGAGAAAGTTTTGTCATTAAATCAGGACCGAAAGTGCAGTTGCCTTCAAACGAAATGATATCCTTAGCAAACATCAGAAAGCGTATAAAAGTATACGAAATTCAAATAAAACCACAACTGGCATAACTTTGTTGCAAGAATAATTTTCCAAGTTTTTTAATAGACCTAATGTTTTCTTTTTATTATTTATAAACATAAATTGTGCTAGTCACAACTTAACATCTAATATTTAGAAATCTTAATCGGACCGAAGAACTGGCTAGGTCAAAGAAATAGTTTAGCTATTCAAAGAACCCTCTTGCTGCCAATATCTTCGTAACCTTGCCTAAAGGGACTCCTTTCAATAATATATTTTAGGTAATTATTCGTTTTTAATATTTTATTTAATAGATTTAAAGACTTTTCATGTAAAATATTAAATATATATAATAATATTGGTTATTTCGAAAACTATTCACTTTTACGTACACCACCAATGTGCACCAAATCAAATATTAAATTACCTCTCTTAAATTAAAATTGTATTTTGAACACATCTGACCAGTAACGTTAGAGGGACGTGGACAGGCAAATTGACGTTTCGACACTCAGCCATTGGATTTTATAGACAAATAGCTTTTAGATATATTTTCAAAACGCTGCCGGTATTTAACAGGATACGTCGAAAAAATTACAGGGGAAATACATCAGTGCCAGGTGTCACCGAATACATATTCTTTTTTACGGCACACATTCATTTGTACGAAAGTGGCCGTTAATTTCATTTTTTGGACTTATTTCTGTCTAAAAATGTCCAGGCCCTTTATAATCATCAAATAGAGATCCTTGATTTCATGCGTATCTTATGAAATTCTTTTTAAATTTTCATATTAAGGCATAAACACATCCTCATTACCAGCCAAGTCTTTATCGGAATTAAAAAGTAAAGATTTTCGTTGATAAAAAATATCCTGTAAAACTATAATAGTTTTAATAATGTTATAATTTAATTAGACGACGACTTCGGTGAATAGCTAGTGAAAAATATATTTATTTACCTTAATGTTTGTATCAAATATTAGAGGTGTTCAAATCTGTAGCGCCTGCGGGCATAGTCGCTGCAATCCGCCGCACATGATACGGTCGAAAATTCTATTATGATCTATAGATTGCCCTCCGACAACTCTCGCTCGAGGCTACGTGAAATAGTGTTTGTATTACCGTACAATTTGTAGTTGGACCTGTATTTAATCTTTGTTTAATTTAAGATTTAATATTGATGCTCTAATCCTATTAACTATTACGTTAAGAAATTACTACGTTAATTAAATTTGTTCAGATTTTTAAATATCAATTGTAGAAATATTACGAGGTATCAAAAATCATAAAAATGTATTCTATAGCTTTAAGGATTTTTCTTCTCAGCTAATTAGCATTTCATAATTTTTTGTCGCGTTGGACTTTTCAGTAAAATCGAAAGATCGTCAATCTTCTTTCATAATTTCTGACGTTTTAGCTAAAGAAATATATGATAAATGACTTCGGCGAATTTTTAACTATAAATCTTTCAAGATATTTTGGAACATCATTTCTAATAACGGCATAATAAAGAATAAAATGAGAAATTCATCATCAGCTCACCACACGCCCCCACCGAGGGGCTCGGAGCCTACCCTAAGTTAAGGGTGATTAGGCCATAGTCAACCACGCTGGCCTAGTGGGTGTTGGTTGACTTCACACATATCTTTGAATTTTTAAGATGTTTTCCTTCACCGTAAGAACGTCGAATAAATGTACTTATGTAAATCGGAAATCGAAAAACACATTGGTACATGGCGGGATTCGAACCCAGGACCTGCAGTTTGCAAGTCAAGTGCTTGACCCCTGCGACACCGACGGTCTGAATCGACGGAAATGAAAAATTATTAAGGTTATATTTAGGTTTTTTGATTAAGGATAAAATAACAGGAAAGTCACTCAAGACGTTTACCTCTCGATGTAATAAATTATAACAATATTAGAAAATGAAATTATTTCATATCGTGAATTACTTATATATAATAATATTTCTTTACGTTAATGTAATTAAATTCCTTTTTGAAGAAATATAATATTGAATATTAAATATATCTATACTAATAATAGTCTAGGTAGGTGTAAATCTAGATGTAAGAATTCTCACTTTTTCAAATAAATTTTGCAAAGATATTCTTGTAACTTATAAGATTTTTTATAAACACCATTGTCGATATCATAATATAAATATTAAGAACTCTCGCGGATTTCTTATAATTCCAAGTAAGCTTGTAAAAAATGAGGACAGATTTTTTAGAAATATCTCTTTAATAACTCCTAGGTAATGTGTCTGTGAATACTTTTCGTAACAACATTTTGCTCGCGCGACGGTAATAAAAAAGAAAAGCCTTGTTAAACAAACAACGACATAAAAACTTTATCTTATTCTAACAAGAAATAAGAGGGGAAACTCAAACTTTCTTTGATCCGATGAAAGGTATTAAACTACATTTTTAGAAGCAACGAAAAGGGGATTTACCTTGTTCAACGGTTTCATAAAAATATAATTTTTCATATTAACAATATTTTGATATGAAAAAATAATAATTCTAGTTTTTTAATGACCTAATAAGTACCCTAGCACTAGGTAATTGTTAAGTTTTAGCACTTTACTTCTACTATACACACGACGTTCAAAGTATTTTATTACTATCAAATTAACACAGTAACTGGATGTGCCTAAATTGTATTTCCTAAGATTGTTTTAATGACTTTGATCCTTCACGTCTTCGTGATGTAGAAGAATTAAACTTTCACTTCCAGTAGGGCTTTCAAGCATTGGCAGATTCTCAACCTCACCTAAAACATACATAATTTCAATCAAAAAATATATATTTAGAAAATTATAATGCCAATTTACAAGTGATTTTAATACTAGAATAAATTTAAAGAATGATTTTGAAAATTTTGTAACCACATTTTTATCGTTTAAAAAATATTTTTGGTAATAATTTTAAAACCATCGTTTAAGACTAACTCGAGAATTAATATATATACAACTGAAGAACTTCTTTTATTATTCATTAAAATTTAATGCTGAATCTTATATATTACAAACTAATATTATAAATGCGAATGTTTGGATGTATGGATGGATGTTTGTTAGAAGGTATCTCCAAAACAGCTACATGCCTTTCGGTGAAATTTGTCATAGATAAAGTCTGGAGAACGCATAAGCTACTAATTCAGTTTTTTTTCTTTTTATTGCCGCACGTACGGAGTCGGGGGCGACAGCTACTTTTTCATAAATTTCAACTTACCAATTCGTACAGTAAAATTCATAGATTCGCTATCATCTAACATAGAAAAAACATTTTCCACCGGAATGTACACGTTCTGTGTGTGTTCCAAGAAATCAGCATCCTTTTCACACTTGCAAGGTCTCCTAAAAGATTTAATGTCACTTTTCTTATTTAAGTAATTTGTTTTCTTATTGTTAGCTTTATTGTAAAATATTTACCTGTAGACTATTCTCTTGCTCGGTATATTTGGTAAAAATATATCAACTTCGAAATAAAATTTATCCGCGTTATCATCGTTCACCAGAACAGTCCACATCATTCTACCTGGAATGATAACTTAATTGTAATACATTTTTTTTTGGTAATCTAGCGATTCCACTGGCCATCAATAAATTTTTAGTTTAATCGGAAGCTTATCTTAGTTTGTTGTTCAAAAGCTATATTCTTTATGGTACTTAATTATGGCATAAAATGTTACTAATATTATAAATTCTGATTTTTAGATGTACGCATGTTAGAAGATATATCCAAATCGGCTAAATAGGTCTCGCTGAAATTTGGCATAGATGTAGAACATAGTCTGAAAGATCACGTAGGCTATTAAACAAGGTTTATTTAATACCGCGCAGACGGAGTCGCGGGCGACTGTTAGAAATAAAATAAATAACATATTACCTCCCCTTTTATCATAGATTTGATAAACATTAAATACTCTTTCGTAACATTTCATTAGAAAATAATTAAGAACAGGCTCTGTTCTCTTTGCGTCCCATTTGTCCTTAACAGTTATAAATGGTAGTTCTGTCACTTTCTGTTTGTGTTGTTCAAAACAATGATCCATCCATTCACCAGCACGTCCTTCCCAAGAACAGTCACCTAAAAGAATTTAAATATTTAAAAAAAAATATTCAATACGTCATCATAATTTACCGACCTTGTTCCCACTTTATATTATGTTTTTTTTATATCATATGGTGGCAAACGAGCGAGCGGCCACCTGAAATCGCTAAAATAGCGAAGTGACCGTTGCCCATAGACACACGCAATTGCATATGCGTCGCCTACCTTTAATCGACGGAGGAGAGAGGATGCATGGAAAGGGAAAATATTTTCTCTCTCATCCGGAAATTCCACTTCCACTTCCTATCCTTTCCTTATAAGAAAAAGGATAGGAAGGGAAAGAGGACTAAATAAGGCCTCCGGGACGCACACTCATCAGACGAAACGCGGAATTGCTTCCACCTGACGCCTGTCTTCTGTGTGGTCGTGGTATTCCACCGGGCGAGCCGGGCCAATTCGTGCGAAGATGTTAAAGCGGGCTCTACCACTGTTAAAATATCAGTAATCTTTCAGTGTCATATCTTATTTCTCCATGAGAACACAGAGAAAAGTATATTTTTGTGAAAGAGTTTCTATAGTTAAAACATTCGGTTATAAAATTATTACTTACCATAAACACGTGCCATAAAACAATTTATTATCCTAAATTGACAGTGGGGAATGTGTTTCTCTAGCATGGGCAGGTTCGCGTGTTTCGGACATCCTGCATTCGTGCACGGGAACAGGACTTTATTCGCCAAAGACTCCAAAACAATCGGACGAACCAGTGAGAACTCTTTCTATAATAATAAAAATACAATATTTAATGTTTTACGTAAATATAAACTTACGTAAAATAGCGGTAAAATATAGCTGATAAAATATCTATGAGTCATGTCTTATTTTATTATAAAGTTACAATTTTAATAGATATTTAAGATAACACTCATCGGAAGTGAATAAATATTAAAAGCAAGAAATCACTGTTAAGAGAAATAATAAATAACAAGCTTCCTTTAAGAAGATTTCCAATTGTTTAATCTTACTAATATTATAAACGCGAATATTTAGTTTGATGGATGTTTGTTAGAAGGTATCTCCAGAACGGCTGCATGGATCACGCAAAAAATGTAGAATACATAGCCTACTATTGTGCAAATGGAGTCGCGAACGACAGCTAGTTTATCTGTAAATTATGATTAATATTGTATCAGCTTACCTTACACAGGTGACACTGATAACTCTTTTCAAAGCAGGGGCCGCACAAACTGTGTCCATCGACGCACAAATGAATCGGAGGTTTCATGTATTTTGCACATTTTGTACACGTCAAGTCTTTAATTAGGCTCTCGTAATGATCCGTTTCTAAAAGCGTACTAAGCACCACTGAAATTAAGAAACAAATACATAAAAATATCTCAATGGATATTAACAATTACATAGGTATTATTTATCAAAGCCAATAGTTTATCTTTACATTGATTTTCAAAAATTACAACAAAGGTTTAGTCGCGTTTAATTTTAAATTATGCAATACCATTTAAATTAAATTGCAGCATTTGCCGGTCTGGTGTAGTAGAGTTGATTAACTTTTAGTTTCGTACTTGTTTCGAGCTAAACTCATTATTAATTAATCTAAAAAAAATGATTACTACCATTCATTAATTTTTGGAATATACGCAAAATGTCAAAGAACACTTGAATGCATTTTACGATAAGTGTTTCATTTTATTGAATTAAAAAACTCATTTTCTACAACATCGTATAAAATATTCCCTTAAGTTTCAAAGCCCTTTTAGTATGTGTCGTTATTATACACAAGAAATATTAATACACGTGAATTGATATACTAAGTCAAATGCTGAAACTCGGCGATAGATCCGTTCGCCAATACATTCAGTTGGCAGTTTATCTGAGCGGTGCAGACGCACTCTAACGTCAATTTAAAATCTCGTGATACACAGACGTAATGCTACTTTCACACGAGTGCAGTAGAACAGAACTACTATTGTACGGCCTTACATGCCCCCGGCAAATGTGCGTTTAAATAATAGTACTATTTGGTACTACACTATACTGCACTCGTGTGAAACAAGCATAACGTTTTATATACAGACAACGTATCGGATACTAAAAGCTTTACAGCGATATTGACGTATCCGACTGCCAAATGTATTAAAACACAGTGCAGTATACTCTATGTATGTTTCTTTTGTAACCCACCCACAGAGGTTTTATCCCTTGCCTTGTTTAAAAAAAAACACATTTAAAGTCGAACAAAAAATATTATAAATGCGAATGTTGATATAGATGCATGGATGTTTGTTTAAAGGCCTGTGTAAAAATGTTCCAGAACGGCTGAATGAATCTCCTTGAAATTTTGCATACATATAAAATATAGTCTGGAAGAACACATAGGCTACTAATTATGTTTTTTTTTACTCCGTGTGGACGGAGCCACTAGCAACAGCTAGTACGATACCAGGTAACAAGCCAGGTTAGTTAATTATCCTTCCACTAGTTGGGTGTAAAGAAAAAATGCGTAACAAGATAGAAAACATCTTGTAAAATTCATGTTAAGCAAGCACTTATGTGTTCTGAACAGGTCATCGACCAACTTATTTATCGATGCTAACTCCTTTACTAGTAGGTCATTTGAATAAGGTTCTATATCTCATTATGACACAGAACTCTTATGTTCATTCAATTTATGAAAATAATTCCGGCATTTATAAAGGCTTAAAGCTTCTATATCGTATAAATTTAATTAAAAGTAAAGAATAAATGGAACAATCACTTAGGTACTTTATCGTGTTAATTATATTTCCGCACGATATGAAATTATATAAAAATATTTAAGTAGATCTCGGAGTAATTAGTACAAAAGAAAAAAGACAATTGAAAAACTATGTTTTGTCAATTTTAAATGAGAATTAATTTAATTTTATAATTTAAAACAATCCTTCACATTTTAATATTTTTTAAAATTAAAAAGAAAAAACCGAAGACATCACATTAAAGCGTAGACGCGTCTAAACGTGTGGCTGAACACAGTTTAATAAAACGAGACATTCTATCCAAGAACTATACAATGGATTTAAAAACTAAAAATGTTACTAACGCTTCCTCCCGGTGAGCGACGACGTAGAAGTCGACGACATGCCGAATATTACACGCACCACACTTAAAACGTTAACACACCGTCGCACACCGACTTCGAATTATTAAACAATTTTAGATACAAACGTATGAACGTAAATCGATTATTGTCTAATCGTTCAAACATTTTCAAAGATAAGATGCTAGAGTACATATCACGGTGGCGATTGCGATTGTGGCCGAGGTGTTGGCGACACTGGACGGACGGTCTATATTTAATTTAAAACGACAAGGTTACAGCTACGCTAGGGCAGAACCCGCTTCTGACCAATTACTAGAGAGTTCTTGGACAAATTAATTTAAAACTAAACCGTTTGCTGTCATGTTTTAGGTTCATTTTTGAAAAATGTATTCTGATCGGTTTTTTTTTTGCTGTTTTCTTTCGTGATGTTTCACATGTAGTATAGCTATTATAAAGTAAGCTGGATTGTATTGATTTTCTTGACCTTTTATTACGTGAATGTTAAGTAATAAAGTATAATGAATCTAGAACAAATATTTAAAAGCATCTTGGAATAAAATACTTAAATTGGAACTAGATAACCTTTCTTCACAACACGGTAAAAAAGAAAATAACTAATTAAAGACACATCTCTTTCTAATTCTTTTTCCTTTTCAATCGTAAAATAAACATACATTTTCAAATTGAAAAATGCATCGAGTGCTGTAACAGGGAGACGAAAATACGGACCAATTTTTTTACTACAAAAATTCATGTGACGAAAAATATACGGGTAAACTTTTATCTAAACTTTGTTACAGATATTTCGAAAATGTATTTTGTAAAATACTTAACTTAAAACAAGTCTGAAAACAATCCGTTTTAATAAAATACAAGTAGACATACTAAATATAGTATAAACATGAATTTGCACTACCGAACCATATCCTATAATATAATCCATATAAGGTTTATCCTCTTAAAAATATTATCAACTCCATTGACTATTATTACCAAAAATCGTCATTACCCACCTGCCCTTATCCCTACTTTTCCTCCTCCATACAACTTTATCAGCTGTCATATCTGAATCCACCCCCTTCTTAGACATATCGTCTTTCACAGAATCCAACCATACTTTATTTGGTATTCCTCTACCTTTGTAGCCATCCACATTCAATCTTTCTATTACCAAATGTAAGTCTAAGATTTTTAACAAATGCAGAGATTTTATAGTCAGTTAGCGATATTCAATTACTGAATAAGATACAGTTATCTGTAATATGAAACTTGCCAATATCATTATCTACATCGTTATGTCCGGGCTGGATTTTATCTTATACCTAAGTACATGTTTGAAAATAAAGATAACAATAGTATACTATATCTGATGATACATGATCCATGTAGACCATACTAGTTTATTTAGTCATTGTAACTTGTGATATGAGCATGAGGAGGAAGTAATCACATGTGGCAAGGAGAACTTCAGTTATGAGTGTCGAGGGGTACACTGACAAGGATAGGCCTAGGAAGATATAGATGGACGTGAAAGGTGATCAAGAAGAGATTGACTACTAGATTTCGGTCTGATCCAGGCCTCTTCAAAGTCAAAGTTGTAAAATTATTGTGGACGGATACATATATATCTTCGTCATGAACATGAAAGAAGTTATATATAAAGAAAATAGAGAAGATGTGTGTCTTTTTCTTTCTTTAAACCCGTATCAAACACATCAGGTTACCTCAACTTGTGTTTTATTTGTCAAATTTAAAATTTCGATGAAAATGAAATACTCAACAAGAATGCGGTACAACAAATTAACGATAACAATCTGAAAACGCCGCATTGTATTTACGTAAATCGATTATCTATGATTAAACTCAAGTACGTACGTCAGATGCACCCATGATAGTTAATCATGGACTAAATTCTAGATTATGTTGCGAGTAATTGTTTCTACATCATGTATATTAATAAAAGCATACCTATTTGGCTAAACCAAACATTAAGAAAAGCGTATTTATATACTAAGATTAGTAATTTTGTGATTTGTGTAAACGATGTTTTAATAAATTTAATTTATGTCAGGTATGTAGGAATTAACTATGTTTTTTATTGTATTTATCTTTGGGTTTATATCTTCCTATTATAAATCCAAATGTTTAGATGGATAGATGGATGGATAGGTAGACGGATGGATGGATGTATGGATGGATGTTTGTTAGAAGGTATATCCGGAGCAGCTCAACGGATCTTGAGGAAATTAAGTACAGATGTAGAAAATAGTCTGGAAGAACACATAGGCCACTTATTAAGTTTTCTTCTTTCTTGCGATTGGTTTCAATACAATTTGGTAAGTTATGTAAAATGTAAAATAATATTTAACGTCATTAATATTCATTAAAATCAGTATTTGTGTTTTGGAAAGATTGTGAGTATAAAAACGCGTAGTATCCTGACGCACCAAATTAAATTAATCGAAGCGGAACAAACGAGAAATGTGAGGTAATTGGCTTGAATTTCTGTGAAATAACTTGACAATGCGAAAACGGCTTCGTGATTGCAAGCCCGACACATTTCACGTGCCGATGTATTGACACGCACGGGCTCGTAATAAAATCAATAGCTTGCGGAACGCTACGCGCATAATACAATTACTATAAACACTCGATTAAACTTTTGAATAATGAATAGTGTGAAAGAATTATTGAGTTTATACAGCTTATTCTATAGATGGATGGTAGCTCGGGGGTTGAGCACTGCGCTTGTAATATACAGGTCCAGATTCGATCCCCGCCATGTACCAATGTGTTTTTGAATTTCATATTATGTACAATTATCCCACATTCTTATGACAAAGGAAACATCGTGATTCAATTTACACATATATGCAAAGAAATTCTAACATATGTCCCACTCATCTTCCCGCAGCCCAAACTGGCCTAGTGTAGTTGACAAAAGCCTTGTCACCCCTTTTTTTGTTTCAGAGGGGAATTCTTTAGACATACTCCGTGCCTCGGGGAAGGCACTGTAGTTATGTGGGATTCTCTCCCCGAATGGGAGCATCCCCACTAAACCCCTCTGTTCCCTCATAGACATAATGTGGGACGCCGCAGGATTGTGTTAACTTACCACCGCGACGCCCCACTGACCAGCCCGAGAATAGGGCTCCTCAATGCGCCCCCAATGGGGCGCTGCACCCGTAGGCGCTCCTCAGAGACGACACCGTGCAATACAGGTTCAGGATGGCCTTGTCACCCCTAACTTGAGTAGGATTCGAGCCCCTCGTGTATATTAGTGGACTAAGATATCGACAGCTTCCTATACTTTAAGCCCCCACCTTACCAGAATTATGGTTTACAATGAAAGGCATACCAAACCCTAATATGTGTGTACAAGCCAATATTTCCATAACTTTACTTACTTTTATTGTTTTATTTTTATTATTTTCTTTAATTTTGCGTAGACTTTGTAGTAACATTATAAATACACATAAAACAAAAACGAGTTGAATGAAACTATTGAAAGAGCGAAATACCCAAAATTTGCCTAATCATTGTGACCTACTCGCCTTTGATAATTTCGTACAAGTACATTTAAATTGTTCGAAGTCAAAAAAACAAGGAATGATATGCTTTGAACCGAAGCAATCTCATTTGGAACTAAAACTGTAAAAATAATGAACGAACATCTTCTAATTATTTATTGTGATTTGTTGAACGTAATAATACAGTTAAGGAAATCGTGACATTTATCTCACACGATTCTTACACACATTTACTTCATGCATCTACGTAATGTGTACGGCTCAAAATTTTAAGAGAAAAGAATTTACTACGAATTATTTGAAGTATAACAATATTTGTTTAATAATGCTAGAAAATGACATAATAGATGCTACATTCACGACAATGATGTATAATATACAAACTGTATCGATTTATGGTCTGTTAAATATTTCTTTTTCCAGGAGCGGCGTTAGAGTAGGGCGAGGTGAGGCGACCGCCCAGGGTGCCGGGCATAATCAGGCGCCACAGGAGCTCCTGTGGCGCCTCCTAAGGATCCTATCTTTGGAAGATTTCCCTACGACACCGAATCTCGCCCAGGGCGCCGGAAATGCCAACGCTGTCTCCCGCGACTCAGTCCGCACGGAGTTAAAAAAAAAAACTTAATTAAGCCTATGTATTCTTTCAGATTATGTTCTTCATTTACGCTAAATTTTTGCGAGATCCGATTAGCCGTTCCGGGGATACATTATAACAAACATCCATCAAACCATCTAAACTTTTATAATATTAGTAAGTGTGTTCAACAGAATAGAAGAGAAAGAAAAAAATCCAAAAGAAAGAATTCGACCAAACGGGAAAACCTAGTTTAGTTTAAGATTTAAAAATCATGTTTAACATTACATCGCTTATTTTTAAGAGATAGGCAAATAAAAAATATTTTTGCAGTCGTACAAAACAAATATTAGATGAGTCAGATAAACTTGTTTTTTACGAAACTTTATCTACAGTAAAATGCGTTAAAAAAACATACGTCATTACATGATATTGTTTGACAGCGTTTTTACAAGGGAAAAAATGATGATATAAGGGCCAAATAATAGCATGTAAATTAATCGGCCCTATTCAGATTCTGCTACGTCGAACATAGGGAATATTTTTACTAAAAAAAACGTTGTGGTGATAATATTATTATATTTCATTTATTTGATTTGATTTAAAAATTAGATATAATCATATGAATAAAAAAAGTAATACTTAACTTACTTGACTGTCCCGTCAGAGACAAAACTTTATTGTATTCAAAATAAAATTCAAAGTATTTGTTAGAACGCCTCAAGGTCTATCCAACAATTCTTCAGGCAAAGTGAAGATAAGCCTCCAGATACCAGATTTTAATTGAACCCAGTGGGCCCCTCGCTTGCGTGATACTTCTACCGAAGCTGTCACTGCTTCCATAGTCGACTATATGATGTGTATAGCGTAGCGTACACTTATATTAAAAACACATGAGTAATGGTCTAAATCTCAAACATTCTCTGGAAAGAACGGAATAATCGTAATGTCTGCTTGATAAATTAAACACAAACCTTTCTTATTCAAGGCATCAAGACAATAACTGACAAGGAAAACATGTTGATTAGGTGGGAATACAAGTATGTATAAATCTAGAGAAGATATGTATACAAATTATATCAATCGGAATGTTGTCAACATGTCGTTAACCTTTTAAAAATAAATGAACAGAAATAATGATAAGTACATATTAAAACAATTTAATTATTAATACCAATTACTTTGTAATTTAACTCTTATACAACGTTCTCACATTTTAACTAAAACATATGGCCTTGTATTATCATATAAAATATATATTTGAGGTCAATAAATTAGTTGATAAAAGCGCACACGAGGGAGCCGCAGTGTCCCCGTAGTCTACAAATGAAACTAAAAACAACGTGTTATCAACCATCTATTTATAACAGAATCAACAGATCTTAAGGAGTCTGACACACGTGGTTACTATGGAGACATTGATCTCCGCTAGCTATTCTTTTCATCCAAACGTACTTTCGATTATATTATGTTTAATAGGAAACATCTTAGAAAGAATGTACTCGAACAAATAACTACACTAAAGCTAAATTATATTTTCAATTTAATAAATAATTTTGAGTAGTATTGTATTGAGTAAGTGTTTTAAATAAACAATCAGAAATGCATTTCTTTGCGTAGAAACATCGCATGATATTCGTAAACATATGCATTACAAAAGTAGCACCAAACATAGAGAAATAAATATAAAACAAAACTTATTATGTGTTCCTCCAGACTATGTTCTACATTCATGCCAAATTTCATATAGATGTATTCAGTCAGTCTGAAGATACCTACAAATAAACATCCATCCATCTAAAGATTCGCATTTATAATATTAAGTAAGATAAGAACCCATAAATACAATTGCAATTAGCCTAGTATAGGGACATGTACCATCCAGTAAGGTCATCAATACACTTGATAACCGTATTTGATGACACCTCGAGTCTAGAGATACCATTAGGTCTATTAAAATTAAATGTTCTTACCTTTGAATCACAATTATTCGCTTTGTTTTTTATGATGTTTCTTTATTGGAATGCTTGCTGTGCACACACCCTAACGTCTCGAGGCGACCGCTTGTTGTTTTGAACTGAATGTCGTACAGTTGTTATAATTGACACAGGTTATCAATTCTATTTAATGAGAGCTATCAACAGACTTCTACACTAGACGGAACTCCAGTTTCACAGCCGCCACGTTAGAATAAACAATTGTTAAGAAATTCAAAATAAAAATGTGTTTAATATCAAGTATAAAAATTCAATGGATTTTATACGGAATGTGTATTTGTTCGAATGTGATGAGTGGTGAAACATTAATTATAAATATGGTTGTCAAAGAATTGTGCAGTAGATCTCTTACGAATGTTATATCAATTCTCTGTATTGACAACCCTAGCGATGGTGATTCTCTGTCGGGGATCGAATCGAAAGGAAATCGAGTAACTTTTCCTAGTGAAAGGTATAAGAGAAATTACATAGACGAATGTTGCCTTCGTCCATGTTCTATATCACAACTAATGGAGTACTGTCCGTAACGTTCGTGAACTTTTGAACAAGACCATGAACAGTTTTTTTTTTTATAATGTGGTACTTTACGTGCTATGAATGTAGCTGACCGAAGAGACTACGGTAAAAATATTATTCTCTTATCTAAGAGTATAAAAGATCTCCATTTATTGTTATTTGTAAAAATAAGAAAAGATAAGTGTGAAGAAAAGTAGCAACACTAAGTAATGTTAATTTTAATAAAGAACTAAATTTTCATGTTTGACTTCTAGTACTGATTTAAAGTATTTGTAAATTGTTAATACTATTTATTTTATTGTTAGTAAATTTTCTAGTAAAAATCTTAGTTTAGTTTTTTTTATTTTGCTAACAAGAAGCACATTTAATTAAAAAATTAACAGAAAATTCATTTAAAAACTTATTCTTCCGACGTTATTTAAAAATGTATTCTCCGACTGTCGATATCCAAATTATAAATGGTTGTCCTCGTAACGTTAATTTAATGAGAGAAATTAAAGAAAACAAGAAATTATATATTTTTTATGTATCAATCAATCAAACAATGATTTAATTTCTTAAAATAAATTAAAAAACATACATTTAAAAAAATAAATTGTAACTTACAATTGCAAAAACTTTCCAACATATTAAAGAAAAGTAGATTTAGCTCTGAAAATATTTGTGCTAACATACTGTATTCGTTAAACCTACTGATTTATTGTGAATGTTTATTGTGATCTGTCTCTTAATTGTATAAAAGAATAAAATACACTTAATATAATTTCTATTTCTGGATAAAAATAATTTACTTGTACTGAATATAATACATATGTAACTGTCATCCTACTCGGCTGGTCCGAGCTGATAGTAGTTTCACACATAGAGAACATTGAGCCAGAGCAGTGAACATTGCCGTACTAAAATCGTTTCTGTTTCATCATTTTGTTTAAACAATTGCAGTACTACACATTCTACTACTCTGCATTACTGTTCTACACTTATGTGAAATAAGCATCTTATACTTACGTTCTACGTCATTTCTTGTGAGATCATGGAAAAACCCTTGACAGTTATTATTAACGTAAAAAATTAAATAAAGGTAACCATAGTTAACATTGTCATATTTGTCATACAGTCATATTTGTCAACTCTTTCAGAGATGTTTTTTTTTGTATATAATCATTAACAAGTATTGTTAATTAATTTTGTAAAGACATATGTTATAGGCTTGTTTAAAATAGTTTTAAGAAATACAATTATTCTACGTCATGAAATAAACGTTGTTTTATTACAAAGCTATGGACCATATATTCTATAGATGACAACGAAAGAACTAGTAAATCGATGTTCAGCAATGAACAAAGATCAGCATTATATATGTAAGCATTTTAAAAACGCAAAAAAATTGCGTAAAGCCTACTTTATTCATCAAATGAATTTAGTAAAGAAAACTTGAAATTCGACTATTCAATTAAATGAAAAAATAAGCCATCAAACAAAACATTACGTACAGGTTCCAGGAAATACTCGTTTATCATAATATCTATTTAGGAAGTATAAAGAAATATACGAATTTACACAATAAGATTGATTGTGTTAAAGCAAACAAAAACAAAGATGACCTATTTACTTGCTTGTTTCATTTTTTTCAACAAAATAAAAAGGAATTCTAGTTTTTATATTTCGCCAAAATATAATTTAATTCAATGTTATGTTATGTATAGCGTGGCATAAAATAAGTGAATTTTAATAGCATTATTAAAAACTTTTTGACATAAAAAAAAAACAAATTAAAACATTTCTAAATATTAAATAAATAGTTTTTCATTAACGTAATAAAAATGCAATAAACAATTGGAAAGTGGAAACTAAAAAGTAATAGATTAATATGAAACTCTTTTATACAGCAATGCTAGTTTCATATTCTGAGTATCGTCTGAAAATAATGGTTTAACAAAAACAAGAATAGCAGATTTTAGTAAAGGGTACATTTAAGCTGCAACTAATAGTATCATTAAAGTCTCGCTGTCGAGATCAGAGTGCTTCTCTAAGGATCAACGAACAGCAAGTTACAAAGTTGTTCGTGTCCGCGATCGATTGTAGAAAATTTCAATATCTACGGTACATATTGCAGGTTTGTGATAGCCACAAAGATTTAAATTTTACGTTGACTTTGTCCAAAAAGTCTCTAAAGTTGGCTTAGTAACATTGTATCCAAATCACATTTCGGTATAAACATTCAATTAAAGAGTTGGTTAATTTTTAAATCTGAATTTAATAAAGTAATTTTTTAAAACATCCGAAGGTGATAGTCATTTGTTTTAAAAAGAACGATTAAAAAATATTTTCTTAAATTTAAATTAAAATAACGTTAAAATTTTTCGATTTGTGTACCACAAAATTGTTATTAAGATAAACTTTCAACGCTAATGTAAATTTACGAACAGAATCGGTATCCGATAATGGCGCTTTGCGGTCGTGGCGTTGTTTTTAATGAATTTATTTGTAAAGCGGCAAACTCAAAGGGATTTCCAAATTAAATGTGCCTATCAAATTTTATATGTTGTTTTATATATTATTAATTAAAATAAAAATGCTTATAAAAATAAACTTTATTGAAATTACAACTTAGTTAGAACACAACTCACATACCTACGTAGCATTACCTTCTAGGTCAGTAGAGTAACAAATAAAATTAATTCTCTAAATGTCTCATTTACTTCTAATTATGTCACATTTATACGACGTGTAGAGTAGTCATTAAATTGGATATTAAATTTTGAAACAAGGTAGTCGAGTGCAGTTTGTACAGAAACGCTGCACCCAGCTCACACGCTTGATAAATGACCGCGTCGACAATAAGCTCTTTTTGCACTTGACAGTTGTGGTTATAATAAATGAAACGTTGCTTATTTATTCTAGCCGTGTATAAAAACATATAGCTATCTCTGTTTTTTTTCAATGATAATGAAAGAGATAACAATATGTTCTTGAATAGGTATTTTAAGAGTTGCAAACTCATGGTTGCAGAGCATAAACATTTAGTTTGTTTTGTGAACAAACTATTGTCGGAACATAATCGCGTGTTAAATAGGGATCGGGAATAATGTAATACAGTATACCTTATTCATTCTTCTCTTCTGATTAACCAAAAAATAATTCCTAGGAAATACTAAATAGTAAAATTTTACTGATAATTTGTACAACACCACAATGTTATTATTTTATAGTCTTATTTCGTGCAGTTTTCATGTAACCTCCTTACCCACACAGCTATGTTGTGGAATGGTCTAGCGGTATTGAAAAACAGCAACGACATAAGGCTCTTAATAAACGAACTTACCTCTTTCCTAAAGACCAGCAAGGCATTTGCGAGTTGGTGACTTATTTATTAAGGGTTTCACTGCTCGTTGGCTGAACATAATTTAAAAAAAAATACTTAGAATTTAATATTAAAACTAGCCTTTGCCCTCGGCTCCGTCCGTGCGGAATTAAAAAGAAAAATAAGCAAGTAGCCTGCGTAACATGCCTGTCACATATGTTTTTTCAGGCTATGTTCGACACATATGCCAAATTTCATCGGTATTCGTTGAGCCTTTCGAGAGATTTAATATTTCGGATTTATAATATAAATAAGATTCTTATAGCTGACCATTTAAAATGCAAATAAATTTTTATCTGATGACCTAAATAATAACGCAGTACAATACGATTCCATTCTCGTACGGTTTCTTTGTGCTCGTAATGTCTCACTTAACTATTTCTCGGTCTGCTTCTATTTCAATGAATCGACAGAAGATATCAGGTAACCACAGTATATTATATTATAGACTTCCTCAACCAGTATATGTTGCAATTCTAGAAAAAAAACTTCAAATTTTAAAAATGGAACAAAAATCAAATAATGTCTAAGTGTATTCAAGTCATTAAAAATTTTATTTCTTTTAAATCACAAACATTTTCTGGTGTCCGAAGAATACTCTAGAAATTGTAGATTCGGAGTGTTAGAATTTAGCGTGACACTTATTATTATGCATTTAAAACATAATAATACGTGCTTCTCACGCAAATTAAACTTAAGTGAAAGGACAATATTATGAAAAAAGGTTAAGGAAAATTTTCAAATTGTTTTAATTAGTGTAGTTTTCTGCTATTTATAAAACCCTTGTGATAAACAATGCCATTTAATATACAATTTACTCCAAAGAATTGTTATTTTTGTACTTGATAAGGAGCGTATCGTAAACAAAGTATATTTATATTATTGTAATAATATATGGTAATTATGCCTATTAAAGTCTGGGACACAACAAATACATTCAGTGTACTGGCCTTTAATTACCAGCTATCTTCTGCAAACATGTTACGTAGTAATTATTGTCAATTTAAATTTACAAAGTCGTCGTTTTATTCGCGCTATATCTGTGCCTTTCCACTTTTCTTTTAGAATAACATTGCCAATCGAAGCTTACCGTAACTTCTAAATTACAGAGTCACAAAAACAATTTAGATTTATCTATATTATTCGTATTTCCCTCATTGATACTATTTTTTTGTAATCACGACTTCAACGATGCTCAGCTCATCTTCTACATGAATAAATCTTACTAATCATAGTAGATTGGATGGCATTTACTAAGCTAGCGCGTAAAATCTTTTGACTACATCATCACTTAACATCAGGTAGGATCGTGGTCAAGCGCTAGCTTATTCAATATAAAAATTCAAATGTTTGGATGTTTGTAATTAGTGTTGGAAGAACATCCAACACTGTGCCGGTGAATTGGCGCAACACTAGCCTTACTAAAATTTCGACGTTTATGTCCCCTCACTAATCATTCTAACACTTGACTTAGTAATGAAAGCGCGTCATTCGTGCCAAAGGATTTTAACTTATAATATCAAAAAGTAGGTATCTCCAGAGCAGCTAAACCAATCTCACTGTTTGGCATAGATGTAGAACATACTCCGGAAGCACACATAGACTACTAATTTAGTTTTCTTCTTAATTGCGCGCAGGCGAAGTAGTAGACGTCGTGTCGCCGGGCAGTATTTTATATTAATATTAACTCCAGTATTTCGTATTATAAATTATTATAAAACATGTTTACACATTTACATGTATTTCTGACGAAAACCTATTTAATTAAATAGTTTTATCTAGTAAAATGATATGTTATAGCCAAAAATACACGACGAAATTGGCATTTGAAGGAAATGAGTTGGAAATTTTGTGCTGCAATAAAAATATATAGACGATGCGACTGATCTGCTACACAAGCCATTAAACTTTAAACGACCCGATAGAAAATATCGAAATAGCATCAATAAAGGAAAATTCTCGTCTATACACATATTGACTTCAATTTTTGGCAAGATAAACTTAGGTTCAAGTTTCTTAAATACTAGACTTTCTATTGCAGCAATTTTAATAACCAAGATGATATATAGAAAATAATTCACTTTACTTGTTTCCATGTGTCATTTTTATTTATCATACCCCGCGAAACCTTCCGCACGGTATTAAAAAAATAGTAGCCTATGTATTCTTCCACATTATGTTCTACATCTATGCAAAATCTCAGCGAGATCCGTTGAGCCGTTCTAAAGATACCTTCAAACAAACAAACATCCATCCATCCTAAACATTACCATTTATAATATCAGGAAGAAGTTATAAGTAAGATAGTAATAAAATTATTTTCAATACAAACACGTCAGTATTTAATTTATCATTAAGAGCTAGTCACATAAAATTGTATAACCAATATCATTAAAACAATGGTAGCTAATTCTATCGAATCGTTTGGTAAACAATTGTAATATCTTTATACATGTACTTATTATTATTAATACTCGTTTATTTCAACCCTTGTCATTCATAAGATGTAATGCAAATGACATCTGTGTGACGTGTCTCACATACAGCGACCATTAATCGTTCATATCAACTAAATTTGGTACGTCGTGAACGCCTACACGACGAAAGAAAATTTGATCGATGGATTTTCTTATGCGAAACACATTACCCTTTGATTTTATTTAAATTGTTTAACCAAACAAGCCACTTAACTGTAAATGTACTTCTTCGTGTGTATTAGACATCTTTTACTTTACGATATAATGCTTTATTTTGTTTAAATTATTTAAAAAAAATAAAAGTTTGTTCAATATTTTTAACCGACATCACAAGGGAGGGAGTTCTCAATTCGTCTGTATGTTTTTTCTATTATATGCATGGCTTTAATAAACATATAATCAGTATTATTTAACTACAGAAATTAATATTAACTTTTAAAATACATGTTGTTTAATACTTAGAGTAAATTTATAACAATACTCAGCTATAGAATTGCCACGAAACTTGTACATTCACGCGATGTTGTGGCGTTGCGGAAAACTTTCCTTCTTTTGACTGTGAATTTTGGCGTTGAATTGAGAAAATTGAGAAAGTCAAACGACTTACGAGCACGCTGAATTGAGAAAGGCGATAAACTTGAACAAAGTGCAAACGGGCGTTATAGGAACGACCATGAGTAGTCTGAGAACTTTTAAATATAGTGGCACGTAATGTTGAAATGTTAAACGATATTTGATATTTGACTTTTCTATTGCTATTTCCATCTTAAATGTAGCATTATCTCATCAATAGAAAGATATATAGAAAATAGTCTGGAAGAACACATAGGCTACTTAAATCTTGTTAATTCCGCGCGGTCGGAGTCCGCGGGTGACATCTGGTACTTTATAAAAAGCAAGAAATACTTGAAAAAGTGGTAGGCTCTTTCTTTATTATTATTAATTAGTAACTACAGTCTACTATTCTGAATCTAAACTATTACTGGCAACAGTTGTTCTTTGACATCAGATAGACATATTCTTCATTAATTTTTTATAAAGTATTAGGGCGGTACGGTTTCTTTGCACTGAGGTGTGGATTTACTTTACTGGTCCATTAGCCGCAGGTGAAGCAAAGTTGACAAGTTAGCGAAGTATTGACCAAACTGCAACCGCACCCGATATTGATGTGTTAGGAACAACAAACTTAAATCAGCTTTAGTTATAACCTATAATATATTGAGTGTAAGTAAAGATTTCTTTTGTTTTATGTCAGTTCCTTCTCTTCTTCTTAAGTTTTTCCAATGTTTAATATAGATTTCTACTTTGAAAAGAGTAAATCAATCCTCATTACTGTTCTACTGTACTAATATTTACCATAATAAAAATTGCTAGTTTAATCTTTACAACTATTGTAAAATATACACATAAAGGTATAAGTAGTAAGAAATAGTCCAAAAATAAGAAAAAATTATCCATTTTCTTTTTTTTTAAGAAGAACATCGATTACTTTATTTTTCTTTTGTTTTTGTAATACAACATTATTTTTTATTCTATGTATAATAGCAGTACATATCATGTTCGACTTCTTACGTGTTGTATAAGTTTAAAAGTTCATATGAAGTTCCAGACACAATGTATCCAACCATGAAATCATATATTTTACTTTCTAAAAATGTTTGCTCTGTTACAAGAATATAGTGCATTAAAGATACGCTTCGTTATATTAGTTATCAATGTTTTAAACGTAATTTCACGAAGCTCTCTTGCTAAATGAATTTGTTACAGCATTTAGTCGTAGCTTACAAATATTTTAAAACGAAAATGATTATTTACTTTATTAGAACACTAGCGTTAGAGTTAGCAAAAGCAAAAAAATATGCCTAAAACATTTCCGCATACATCAGCTTTCTTCCAATTAAAACCCATTTAAGTCGGAGAATATTTGGCACAAATTATTTTTTTCGATATAAGAGAGACTTAAATCTAATAACGGTATAGATATAGATATTTTATCTCTGTTTTTTTTCAAAGAAGAGGAGAGAGATAGCAATATTATTACAGGTTGTTAAACTGCGACAGTGAAAGCTCACCGTCAGATATTTCACATTAAACAATGTTTACAGAATAGTCCAGTGGAATAAACTTGGCAAACATCGAACCTCTGGTGTATCAAAGGCTTCACCAAGGTAAACTTTACCCAGACCCTGAATAAATCTATCGTATTTCTAACATCTGTTGGAGAGCAAAACTTGCGGTGTGTTCGGAACGTGACAGGAATTTTAACTTGATTAAAACACGCATCCGATATCGTTCTGACGTAAGCTTTACATTTCTGAAAGTGTAATAGTACTTCACACGACACAAGAGCTTCTAGGACTATTTTCTATCGAAACATATTTAGGATTACTAGGACGATTATTACGTTGACGAAAAATGGTGACGGAAATGTCTTTGTAAATCTTACACTAATACTACTAACCGTGGGTTTTT
Source organism: Papilio xuthus (assembly GCF_000836235.2). Classification (NCBI taxonomy): domain Eukaryota; kingdom Metazoa; phylum Arthropoda; class Insecta; order Lepidoptera; family Papilionidae; genus Papilio; species Papilio xuthus. The sequence continues at coordinate 3,468,237 of NW_013531704.1, forward strand.
GAGACCAAAATAGTTGTGTAAAACATGTCATCACTGATATTTTGGTTTCAGCCACCCAAAGTAACTAAATCATATATTTATACTTTCATTTTCATACTTTTTAACTACTCAAATCCAAACATCTATACCTATTAAACTATTATTCTAAATATTCTTACTTAAAAACAACTGGAATGTTCTTAAAAATGTATTACTTTACTTTTTTCATACGATTTGTTCTTTTTACAAAAAAAAATGTATATTTAAGTGTGTCAGCTGTCAGTTCTGGCTGACAGTATTTTAATTAAGAACATGGAATAAAATAGCAATGGTCATGAAATTTGCACAGCGTATCAAAAGAAAATTCAATGAAACGGGCTATGAACAAGATACAGAAAATTAATTGGCCCGCTCTCGGTCTCTCGGCCTCATTGATAATTCTATACGAAGCCATAATTCAATTACAAGAATAAATTTCTAATTAAATCAAAACCTTAAAATATATAAAGGGAAAATTCAAAATCAAACTCAAGTCTCCATTTATCAATGCAAAGAAAATCCCGCCTATTCATTTCACAATTACTAAGTCACCGAATTATTTAACAAAGATTTCCGACTCCATTTACGACAAAATAGAAGAAAAATTTAAAACTGAAAGGTACGCGCTTCTTAGTTCCATGCAATATAGTAATAAAACGCTTCAGAGTACTGTAATAATTGCATTTTAAGCTAATTAATTTATAAAATAACAGAAAGAATTTGCTGATTCCATTGATTCGCTTATATTTTTTAATAATGTTAAATAACGTTAGGGTGGATAAAATGTTTTGGCACATGTTACAAGTTTAATGTTCAATTTCAAAAAAAGCTAGAAGTGTAACTTCGAGATCTCTTTGACTTTCATAATTAACTAATATTATAAAAGGTGCTTGTTTTCTGAATAAAGTAAAATTGCTATTATTTATTGACAGGATACAAAAGGAAATTGTAATAACCCTAAAGTTCATGGCAAAGCAAACAATGATTAATGATGTGCCTGTCCCGTATGTACCAAAAGTGTCTAACCTTTCAGATAAATTTCAATACGCACATGCATGATATGCCAAAAGTTATTACTTAATTTTGTTTTCCATTTATATTTTGTACTTATTAACTGTCGTGTGCCAGTTTGTAGATAAAAAATCTGTATTCAATGCTTATATTACTTTAAGTATTTTTGATATGTTCTATTTTTAATTATATATTTTTTCCTTAATTTACTAACCTACCAAAGTTATCCATGAGAGAAAGAATGTATGTATTCTGCATGTTAAAAACATTTTAATAACAGCCGTTTATTTAATTAAAAATCTTTTAAAGTAAAATAAGCATTTACCGCATCATATTCAATGTTTTATATTTAGCACAAAAACAAATAAAAGCTTTCTGTATGTGGAAAGCGATATTGCCAAAACTTTGTACGAACTTTTATACTAAAAACTTTTCTTCTTTGTTCCATCGAAATCCATTGGGTGCAAATTGACAAAAGTGAGAAAATCAAACGGAACACCAGACCGTTGATTGCTAAAAGTGAGAAAAATTCTTACGAAGTATAAAAGCAAGTGTTCGTACTGAGAGTAAAATGAACAAATACGTTAGTTATTTTGTGTAAATATTTTCATTATATAAATGTTATATTAAGAGCATCGGTGGCTCAGGGGTCAAGCACTTGACTTACAATCTGCAGGTCCTGGGTTCGAATCTCGCCATGTACCAATGTTTATCCGATGTTCTTACGGTGCAGGAAAACATCGTGATGCAACCTGCACAAACTGAGAAGAAATTAAAAGATATCTGTGAATTCAACTAACTTAGCCAGCGTGGTTGACGATGGCCTAGTCATCCGTAACTTAGGGTAGGCTCCAAGCCCCTTGCTGGGGACGTATAGTGAGCTGATGATATAAATGTTATGTACTATAAATTTACATAGTTAATTGACACAGGCTATATGTTGATTTGGTCTTGTGTAAATTGAAATATATAGATGGAGGATGTCTCTTCGCCCTTTTGCCCCACGGACAAAAGGATCATACTTATGGGCAATTATGTGTTATTTATTTTATGTGTTATTCGATTCATGTTGAATGTATAGTATATTCTTGTTTCAAACAAAAGTCAGTATAAGTTTTTAATCTTCGTAATGACGTTTCTTTTTTTACGATCTGAGCTGTTTATTGTCCTTTAATATCGAGATAAGATCTGTGACGAGTATGAAGGTGTAAAGTAGGGCGCTGACGTAAATGGAAGCGATATCGGCAAACATAAAACCTTGAATGGAAAAGTTAACATTTGCAACGCACAGGTCGCTCGGGTGAATAGACCCTTTATAAAGGCTTATCGATTTTTTTTTTCACTTAAAGTTGACGCATTACAGATTTCTTTCCATAAGTTGCGTCATAGCAAAATATTAAAATAAAAAATATTAAGTAGAATAACAATTAAAAATTAAGTTAAATATTTATTTAGATATAACATTAATTTGACATTATTTTAATGATCTTTTTATAAATTATAGTGTAAAATAACTTTCGTATGAAGAGGTAAAAAGAATAGTTAAATTAAACAAGCTAATGGAATTTAAATTTACAACTAAAATGTTTCTAATTTAAGCTAAAGTATTTTATTAAAAGAAATCAAGATTTAACTGTAAATATTTCTCTTCATTAGTAATGTTTGAAATTAAAAATAAAATTAATAAAAACTACGATAATTTTTCATTATTTCATTTAAGATTTTTATATACAACTTGTAAAGATTATTTTGTAAAGAATGGTCTAGAATAATTTCTTATCTAGCCGCTCCACTAACAGTAACGAACTTTTTATGCGCACGTATGTATACTAGCAAATTATTTAAATTCAGAATAAACTTAGTATCTTTTGATGCAAATATAAAGAGATATTCACGTATATATTTGTAAATTACCAGCAAGGTAAACGTGCAAATATGCTAAGAACATCAGAGCGCGCTATAAATTTCAATTTGCTCCCCTAATTTTTGGAAGCCCGGTGCGTAATTTCACATCCAGGTGTATATGTCTTCTGTCTCATAATTTGGAGACGCAGAATAACTATCTCCCAGTAAACAAGAGGGTGTCAGGAGTAATCGCTGCAATCTGAAGCGACGCCCCCGCAACCCCGAGCTCATCCTAAATTTCCCTCGAGAAAACCTACTTAAATATATTTTCACACGTTCACCGCAAAATTGTCGATGTCTTTTGTTTTTACTTTTGCATTTTGTTGCTTGCGATACTTGCAAAATTTCAGTCTAGAATATGTTGCAAAGTGAAAAAATGTTCACTATTTTAAATAGATTTTAAGTTAATAAAACTATGATATAACTAGTTGTTACCCGCGGCTCCGTCCGCGCGGAATTTAATAAAACTTACTTAGTGGCCTATGTGATATGAATGCCAGACTATTTTCATCGAGATCTGTTCAGCCGTTTTCGAGAGACCTTCAACAAACATCCAAAAATTGCATTAATAATATTAGTAAGATTTAGGTCTAATAATAGTGTCATTTTATTGTAAGGAGTTATTCCAAATGTAAGGAAACATTTTTTAAAGAAAATACTCTCATAAGTTTTCACTAAGGTCCTCGGAGCCTACAATAAATTAGCGGTGATTAGGCATAGTCACGGTGACCCAGTGCGGATTGGTTAACTTCACACATATCTTTGAATCTCTTCTCAGATGTACAGATTGCATCACGATGTTTTTCCTCATCTTAAGAACCTCGGAAATGTACATATGTAAATTAAAAATCTTACATTGTTGGTACATGTCGGGATTCGAATCCAGGACCTGGAGATTGCAAGTTAAAATCTTAACCCCTGAGCTAGTGACGCTCTAATCAATTTATACATACTGAAAAACGATTTTCGATTATTCAATAGAACGAACATTGCTAAAAGTTTTCTCGAAATGTAAAATACAACATCGCTCTAAATTTCAATGTCTATCTGTCTATCAATCATTCTATTGAATCATAAATATTGAATATGGATTACGATACAGACAGATTCTTTTTAAAATATGTATTTTATATATCATTTTTATATCAATAAAAATAAAATCTACTACTACAATAATTCTACCGGGTGATAGTACGGGCTGGAGATTTTGGAATTGTTCCTTAGTATTTTTATTACCTTGTTATAATTATTATTAGTCTTTTATAATAATATAAAAGTCACTTTAAAACCTCTCAGCAAACAGTTAAGTACTTTGTTTCTCTAATTAAGTGAAAAACGGAGTAAAGAGCAACAAGTCTTAAGTAAAATGGATTTCTCATGTCGTTGAGATATGAACCATGATTAATTTTCATTACGCTTCCAAAGTATTGGACATACTTTTTTGCCAGATTAATTTGTAAGGAGTATACTTATTTATTCTCGCAGTCAACACACAGACAAATGCTCAAAATATTTCGTATCCTCTTTTTTGAGATATTTTTTACTTTTACGACCTTTAGGGTCGCATTTTAAAATTGATCTTTAATACACATTCTAACTTTTTTTATGGATACAAAAATAGATTGATAGCGTCCTATAGAAAGAAAGAGAGATACATCTTTAAGCCAGACATAAGATTCATCTAAGATAAAAGATCGGAACTTATATGTTTTCAGATGTAGTGACAGAAAATATTATATTCCTTCAATGTTCTCTATTCAGAAGGCGATTACATCAGATCAAATGATAATTTCTAATGAGAGTTTCATTAATAGATATATATATAATCTATTTCTACACTAATATATTACGAAAGATTTATACCCTTGTATTTTTGTAACTAATAAACTCAAAAACTATTAGACTCATTTAAAAAAACTCTTTCATAAGAACGCTACATTATGTCTGACGTACATAATCTAATATTATTATAAAAATGTTAAATAAATATACGTCCACCCAAGCGAAACCGGGTCGCTTCTATTATTATATATAGCGTTAAAAAATCTTTTTTATCACTATTTATTTTTTAATTATAAATATTAGTAGTTTTTTAATTTCCTTGTTATCTTGTAACTATTCTAGGTAAGCTTGAATTAGCTTTGCTGCCGGGATTCGAACTCCCTAGATCAGTTGTCCGTACCCGTAACTATTAGGCTATTGGTGTTTCATTTTGGTCAAAGTCTTGAAAAAATCATTATTTAAACTCTATAATAAAGAACTATTAATAATACTGTTAAAAGCAATTCATCGAGTTCTAATCTCACCGGTAATTTATCAACCTTTTGACAAGTAATGGACTCAATATCGATAAACTGCTGGATACTATGGTTATTTAGAAAACATTACACTTCTTCTTAAACTTAAATGCTTATAGGCGTATAATGAAACTCGGAAACGCGAGTATCAGTCTCTGGCACCTAAAAACCTTCATGAATTGTAGGATCTAAATCCTAAACAGAAAATCCAGGCCTAAAAAATGTTTAAGGCAAGAACACACTGCAAATCATAAACAAATACTAACTTTTATCCTTTTATTGCTAAATTGTTCATGAATTCGATGTAACATGCTCGCCGGCTTAGCAACAGGGAAGTTATGTTTCACTCATAAATATACATTGATCACAATTTCCTAGAAATGTACGCCGCCTTTTGAAATAAACCTCCAATTAACTTGACATAAATAGGTAAAGTCAATGATTCTAACAATGTACCTTATTTAATTACGACAGTTTTTTTTAATTCCCTTTGTTAAATAACCACACATAAAAAATAAAGTAAGTAATCCAATGTTTTAGTACTTAATTATGATTTATTAATAATAGCTGTCGCTAGCGACTCTGTTCACGTGGACCTAAAAGAAAACTTAATTAGTAGCCTATATGTTCTTCCAATGTTCTACACCTATGCCATTTTTCAGCGAGATCCATACAGCCGTTCTGGAGATACCTTCTAAGAAACATCCATCCATCCATCTAAACATTCGTTTTTATACTATTAGCAAGAAGTAAGATAGACATTTTAGACAAGAATTATTGATTAATTATTTCTTTGTTTTCAATACAGTTCTTACTTATATAATAGACATTAAAACGACGTTTAAATTTAACTCAATGAATAGGCCACTCGTGGCAAGAGGGCTTGGCCTACGGAGAGCCGTAATCGATCATTACTTGCATTGCAGTGCCACGTGCTACAGATGTGGCTTATGTTAACGGATTCAGACATAAATGAACATTTACAATCGTAACACACACTCAGCAAATTTTAAGCAATCTTACTAATATTATAAATGCGAATGTTTAGATGAACGAATCTTTGTTAGAAAGTATCTGTAGAATGGCTGAACAAATTGCGATGTAATTTGGTATAGATGTAGAACATAGTCTGTATTGGATGTATTCTACATTGGCTGCTAATTAAGTTGTTTTAATTCCCCGAGGATGGACTCGCGTGTGACAGCCAGTGATCCATAAATGAAAAGGCGTCTTCAAGGCTGAGATTGAGATGATTGAGAGATCACAAAATTATTAATTTCTTGGTCCCGATACATTTTGTACAGATTAGAGGTAAATATTTACCTTTAAGGCCAGTTCTAAACTAAATATAACAAACGTAAATAAAAGTTACAAAGAAGAAAAAATAAAGACAAACATAGTTCATAGTGTTTAAACATTTTTGTTGAATATATAATAATTACATTTATTAGAATTAAAAAAAAAATACCATAAGGCCTTATTTATTTATCAAAGTACATTTATGTTGTTTTGGCTTCAACGTCTTGTGTTGTATGTGAGTCGTTTGAAATGAAACGTTAGTTAAATTTCTGACGATTTATTTAAGTATTGTCCGAAGTCAACAAATTGCGTTGTATTTTGTCCCCTATTATATACACTTATAAAAATATATTTACATAATGTAACAATACCATATTGTATATACTATATGGTTTACAAATGAAAATTATTACGTATGTTTAAAAATACAAACAGTTTACATTATGTTTATTTTAATTCTAGTAATTTAGAGTGCACTTCTGCTCTTTTCCGATGACGTGATCCGTGATGCCTGAGATGTATTCTAGACTCCCTCAGCTTCTGTTCCCGTAGCGCGCGTATATACGCCTCATCAACAGAAAGTCTATTTTTACTCGGCTTATTCATATTTTTTTCACTATCTTTGAATAATACACACCACAGAGACTTATCCTTGTTATCCCACAACAATGACTTAGTGTACTCTTTCAGTCTGCGACTATTCTCCTCGACCCGTCGCATTGCTATCTCGATTTTAATCAAGTCTTTGTAATGGTCGGAGACGGGCGATGCGGTCACATTATTTCCCTCGCCACTCGATCTAGCTGCGCTTATATTAATTCTCGACAAGTAATAATTCTCATATTGAGTGGTCGAGCCTCGGGTTCGCAATAACCACACGACACTGGCGATGAAAGCGGCCGATATCACGAAAGTTAATATTAATAAAGTCAATCGGAATACTGAGCGATGGGGCGCACAACTCATATCACTTTTTGTTTTTGTTTGCCGACGTTTATTCGTGCTATAGTATCGTACATAACGCGTTGGCTGCTACTAGCTACGGTGCTACGGGCGTCCGACCGCTACGGGGCGCCGCTGAACACTGCCGTGGGGTGACTACGCGGCTGGTATCAGCGCACTCACTGTGTCTATCCGTTGTAATTTGCAGTCCGAAGCTGTATTCGAGCTGCAGATGCTTTCAAATCTCTTTGTGCGAGGTTTCTTTACAGATGTGTAAAGTAATTGTCGTGGATTATTGTAAAACTTTCGTGTTTGCATTTTGTTTACTTAAATTTTTAAGTACCATTATTCATTACTAATAATTAATTAAAATCGATAACAATTGCTCACATATTTAGTTGTAATCAAAGGTACTCAAAAAATTTACGTAGTCCCAAAAACATTTGAAATAACCCTAAAACCATCTTGTTTATTAAATTGTTTAAATTTACGTAAATAACAATTAGAATGCGAAACCCAGCTTTGTAAAACTTAAACTTATTAAAAATTTAAGTAAGAGAGTACACTAAAGGATTACATAACAATCATACTTATATTATATAGATGTAATATAGAGGTGTTATAAAAATATTAACTTACAATAATAACGAGTAATTAAGAAACTATATTTTTTTATTTCATTATAGGGAAATTAGCAAAAAGTAATTTTTCCGTAGCATCAAAGAGGTAAAGTTAACAGGCTGTTGTTTTTAATTAGCAAATTACTACTATCATGAGAATAAATAATAAAGGTATAAAAGAGTAAAGAACTTATGAATATTTCGACTTATTTTCACAAACTTTGTTTACCATTATTTTAAACTTAATGTATCCTTTGTAGTTCACTACGAGCAAACATTTCCTATTCTTTTTGTATTAACATACTGCAAAATGTTACGTTATAATATTTTAAATACAAGCGAATGTTATATTATTGAAAGTTGAATAACTTTCATGCTAAATATAAATTTTGGCAATTATTTTAGCGCTCTTTTTCTCTAGTGAAATACTGTAGCAATGTGAAAAACAACATTGAATAATATTCCCTTTTAATATGTTAGTAGATTATTTTTACTAATTTTTTTCGTAATTTTATCTAAGTTCAAGTATTTTGTAAGGAAAATTCACGAGTGTATAGCCGAGAATCGAAACTACGACCGATTGTTATTATTGTCACATGGTTGTGAATGTCACTGAACCTCTTAATCGATAACCTCGCCTCGCCTTGCCTTCTTACTTCTTACTAATATTATAAAATCAAATGATTGGAAGTATAACTGGATGCATAGATGGATGGATGGATGTCTCCTGAAAAGCAGAACGAAATTGCTGAAATTTGTCATAGATGTAGAAAATAGTCTGGAAGAACACATAGACTACTAATGATTTCTGTTTTATTTCAGCATGGACAGCTATTTTAACAAAAAAACTCCAACATAAGAATGTGTGAATTTGAGTTAATTAAAACTTTTTCAAAATTATAAATTACTAGCTATGGCACGGGACTCCGTGACAGTAGAATTAAAAAAAAAACTTAATTAGCAGCTTATGTGTTTCAGACTATGTTCTACATCTATGTCAAATTTCATCGAGATCTGTTGAGCAGTTCTGCTGATACCTTCTAACAAATATCCATCCATTCAAACATTCGAATTTATAATATTAGTAAAACATACGTAAATAACATGCTTGTTCGAATCTAGGAAAATTTTCAACTTATATAACCTGTAAAGTAATCAGTCTTTGCCTTTTATAAAACCTTATAATTTATTAAACTCTCATACGAGTAGAGTATAACTTCAACAATACATTAAAAGGTTTTTTCAAAGCCGAGAGTTTTACAAAGCGCTTTGCTGATATGAGTAATTCATTAAATGGAATAAAATTGTAAAAGATATGGCAGAGAGAATATTTAATTCCATTTTGATTTTAATAACGTATGTTAAAAAGATTTAATGATGATTATACATCGTAATAACAAACATTATAAAAATATAACGGTACAATAATTTCCAAACCTATTGAATGCAAACAATCAAATCTTCTCTCTTTATAATATTAGTATAGATCTTACTATTATACAACCGAATGTTTGGATGGATGGATGGATGTTTGTTTGAAAGTATCTCAAGAACGACTGTAAGGATTTTGCTGAAATTTGGCGTAAATGTAGAATACAGTCTGGAAGAACACAAAGGCTACTAATTAAGTTTTTTTTTAATTCCACGAGGACAATCACAGGCGGCAGCTTGTGACTAATAAATTCACGTCTTTCATAAAATCTAATGTAATTCGCATGCTAAAGTCATTTAGTATATTTCCTTAAAACGTTAGCAGATACAAGAGACAAAAAGTTAATAATAATACCGATTAAAAGCATATTTCAAATTATGAGGATGTCTTAGTCAGTTTATAAATAAATTATTTGATATAATACTTGAAATGTCAGTAAGCCACCTTCGTTACAGTACCTTAATTAGATTACATGAGACGTGGGTGTGACAGCTAAACATCTGAGCCTTAGCACCTTTACTTATATAATTGCTAATAAGGTAAAGAAGGGGTACATCAATCGAAAGTTCAACCAATTCCAAAATACATTTGCGCATAAGTCTAAATTAGGCAGTTTTGTTCAACCTTTTTTGCCCGAAAGAAAGACGAAAATACTGCCGACTAGACTTCTAAGTCATATGTATAGTTGGTTAGAAGTTTAACGTAGATTTAAGACTTGAGGTACTCAATATTGTCATAACATTTATAGTTCAGTTGGATCACTTTGTACTGGCAAAACGTTGATGTGCTAATTTTAGGATCTTTATCTTTTAATACTAAAATCTTGTACGCTAAATGTTATGCGACATATCGTGAGATTCTGAGATGAAAATCTTTGTATAAAATGATATCGTCATCACTCTCATTATCTTTGACAAAACAGAGATATCATATGTTTTATACAAGAATTTTGATCTCAGAAAGCAACGATTAGTCTAAATATAAAACGGTTAAATGTATGATTATTTAACGGAAATTTACAACTGTTATGTCGGCTCGTAGGAAGTCACTTGTGCGGTAAATTTTAATGAGTAGGCCGTTACGATTTATAAACGTTTAAAAAGTATTGCGTTATTAATTTAAATGCTTGACAAAGCGAAAAAGTTACTGATTTTTCTGCTTCATATATCATTTTTTTCGTCATTTAATTAATCTACTGGTAAACATAATTACATTTTTTTCTTTATCTAAAACTAATCATGGTATAGACAAAATTTAACTTTGGGTCCTAGTATATTGAATATGGACTCGTGAAAGCCATATCCACTTTTCTCTATCCTTTTTTCCTTTTGAGCACTCGATGGAACCCTACTCAATGCATATGGAAGGCTTTTAGGAAAAGTAAACATCGTGCTATATGTGGTTATACCGTCGATCTAAAACGCCTACGTACATTTTCACAGAATTGCCGCCTGTTCTAATAATACATTCACAAGGCAATCATTTACTAATTTAATTTTGCGGTTATTGCCTCAAACAAAACAGAAACATGTGAAATATCGATTAAGGAATATTTATAATTTTACATATTATACGTTTTTTTATATTATTAAGAGCGTCGGTGGCTCAGTGGTCAAGCGCTTGGTTTGCGATCTGCAGATCCTGGGTCCACATCCCGCCCCACAATAATATGTTTTTCGATTTTCGATTTAAATGTACAACTATCGGACGTTCTCACGGTGAAGGATCGTGATGCAACCTGCATATATCAAAGAATAAATTCAAAGATATGTGTGCGGTCAACCAACCCGCATTAGGCCAGCATGGTTGACTAAGGCCTTGTCACGCCCAATGTAGGGTAGGCTCTGCCCCTCGGTGGGGACTTAGAGTGATCTTATAACGATGATACGTTTTATATAATCTATTGTTAGGAGAAAAATCCGACACTGTGCCGGTGTACTGCTGCAACACTAGCCTTACTAAAATGTCGACGGCTATATCCCCTCAGTAATCATTCTTACACTTGACTTTGTAAGCGCACAAACCGCGCCAAATGATTCTAACTAATACTCGTAATGTCTAAAACTATGAAAGTAAATTATGTACTAAAATAGTTGTTAATTGGATACGATGACCCGAGTGCAGATTTCTTACACTAAGTTAACACTAAGTGTGACCACTTAACGCAACTAAGTGACAGCATTTTATAAATAAAATAAATTATATCTTTCTTGACCTGCCAATAAAAATGTATTGTCTAATGAAACTTTTAAAAGTAATAATAAAGTAGGTACTTATTAACAATGAGAGCACGTAGTACCAGCAAGAAGGTTATTAATGTTACAAGAGGTCAAAGCGTATACTGCGGAAGTTGCAAGTGGTGTAATAAGGAAAAAGTATTTATTAATATGACACCAAAATAGAACTTCAATGATTTTAGGTACAACAGTTTTTAATCTGTAGTATTAATACCGTTATGTTGTTATTGGGGTATGATTTTATGGAACAAAAATTGGAATTAAAGAATGGCATGAGATTTGCTGGCACGCTGCACAAATTCTAACACAAATTTTGCAGATGACTACTTTCTCGCATGATTTGTTGCTAGACCCCCAGGTTAATTTATTTAATCGTTGATTACTCGTTAGCCATCTTAGTGATATAAAAAAAGGTATGCATATTTTAGAATAATTTATGAAATTTTCTCTTTTGTTCTTATTTTACCCGTTGAGAAAAACGAATTATCTTGGTTTCATAATCTAAATGAATCCCTTAAAGTCTGAGATTTTGCAACCGGGACGCCTATATCTCAAACAAAGCCGAATAAATTTCTTTCCTTTTGGCTGGTAACAAAGGTTACTACTAACATTTATTTCCTCGAGAGACGCAGTGAAAAATGCTAATAGCAAAAAGAATTGTGTGTAAGATTTCCCGCAAGGCTAAATGTACTTTTATAATAAATTTTTAAGATGACAATAAATTTTGGAAATGTGACTTTGTGTTTTACCGCTAAACTCTTCTGATAAGAATGTGTAATCATTTAAAAACATCTGTGATTACTGACCTACCCATTTTTTTGCTATGAGAACTACGGTACCTCAATATGGCGCGAATCCGCAAATATATTTAACATTTGATTTACTTTACTTGTAACATACTGTTTTTTTTATATCATGAGGTAGCAAACGAGCGAGCGGCCACCTGAAATCGCTGAAATAGCGAAGCAACTGTTGCCCATAGACATACGCAACTGCATTTGCATTGCCTACCTTTAATCGACGGAGGAAAGGATGCACAGAAAGAAAATATTTACCCTTTCCATGCATCCTCTTATCCGGAAAGTCCACTTCCACTTCCCATCCTTTCTAGGCTTCCGGGACGCACACTCATCAGACGAAACGCGGCATTGCTTCCACTTCACGCCCGTCACTGTATCATCTTATTGTTTACGAATTCGTACTAATAATTAACTAGATACTATACGTGTGATTTTAAAATGTGCATGAACCTGGCTATATTGCATACGCATTGTGGAAGATAAAAATAAAACATGAACTCCGTACAACTATCCCGTTTCATCATCTCATCCTAACTTAATTAAGTTCGGGAAGCAATAAGAACGGAGTAGTGTGAACGTGCTTCTCATTGTAATGCCTTCGTATTAAATATTATGTCAGAATGATGATTGAATCATAACCCGACTATTTCTCTGTTTCATTATGAGAAAGACAAAGCATATCTTCATTTAATTAAAAACGCAAAATGTCATTCAAATGATAAATTTGTGATATGACAATACCTATTTTTCTAGGTGTTTGGAAAGATTTAGCGGTCATTAGAACTTAGCTGTAATATAAAAAGAAGAGAAATACTAACGAGAAAAGTCTGACAGACACTTATAAATATGATAACCTAAAATTAATAATCTCAACTTTAAAATTAATATTATAACGGGTCTAAAATGTTTTGACAAAATGCAGCAAAAAAGTGCCGTATAAAATAGTTTGATGAAAAACTGTGCTATGTATCACATTCGCAACAGTTTTTATTTTATTTTTAATATTATTAGCTCTATGTTGGAGTACTGTGTTCAAATAACGCATCTCAAATTAAATAAAAATGTTTTTATGTTTATGTCGCGTTACTACAGAAAAATAAAAATAAACAAAAGTGTTTTGAAAAATCATAGGCCTTTGTATTGTCGATGACATTCAAATCTTCCTATTGTTCCTCGTGTCATATTATTAGCACTTCGCTTATTTACTTCATGATTCAATTGTATAATTCAATTGAATGAATGACTAGGAATGATATCATTCAATTGTAATTTAAATCACTCATGCTTATAAAATATTGAGAGGAAAAAAAATAGAAAGTCTGTTCCATTTTAATCACAAAAATAAAGCTTAAAAATATTTAAAATACATTTAGATTTGATTTGTCCCGAAGGCCTTATATAGTCCTCTTGCCCTTCCCACCTTCTTTCTTATAAGGAAAGGATGGGAAGTGGAAGTGGACTTTCCGGATGAGAGGATCCATGGAAAGGGAAAATATTTTCTTTCTGTGGATCCTCTCCTCCGTCGATTAAAGGTGGGCACCGGATATGCAATTGCGTATGTCTATGGGCATCGGTCATCTCGCTATTTCGGCGATTTCTGGTGGCCGCTCGCTCGTTTGCCACCTTCTGATATAAAAAAAAAGATCTAAAACATCTTCATGACAGCTATAGTAAATAATAGTAGTTAGAATTTTGTATAAACAACCTTGAGATTCTAAGAAATATCTTGCGAAAGGCAACTTGCAACAAAAAGATTCTTTACATTTTTATTTTTCTGTATTTTTATCTCAGTTAATACAAAGCTAAATTAATTAAATGCAATTCCACCTAAAACAAATTTATGTATTTCTAATATGATTGAGTACGTATGTATGTATAAAACCAATGAAAGATAAAATCATACTGGAAACTGAATCTTAACATACATAAAATAAATTATTACTTGGCAAATTTGTTTCAAATAAATGTAAAGTTTTCTTTTCAATCTTTTTAAAAATGGTAGATCCATTGAACAAATAGGTGTCACAAGAACAAGTACCGTTTGGTTTAAAAATAATATTCGCACGTTGTCGCGAGTTAAGCTGCCAAATACGTTCCTCAAATTGTTTTAGAAATAGAAATGGCAGGCTGCCAACCTTCCGAGCCGTCTAAAAGGACTTTTAATCTTATGTTCTTTGTCAAAACCTTATCTCTTCCAATCTCTTTTCATAAATATCCTTCCGACATTTTAGAACATTCATTGTTAATTTAATCTTATCTTACTTTATTCAAACTTTTGTGAGACATTACATTAGACTTATATAAAAACGGCTAAACACTTAGGTATGTTCGTCCGGTGGCGGCACCGACTTGTTTCGAGCCCATCGTTGGCCCGTCATCAGGGTGAGTGGGACTGGTATTATTTCGCGGACGCGGCCCGTCGCTCACTGATCTTACTACTTACTAATATTATGATTGCGAATGTTTAGATGGATGGATGTTTGTTTGAAGGTATCTCAACAACCGCAGAACGGATCTCAATGTTATGTAGCATCCAGATAGAACATAATCTGGAAGAATACATTGGCTACTAATTATGTTTTTATTTTGCGTAGACAGAGTCGCATGCGAGTGTGTGTATAAATGATTGTGAGCAAATTTTCGATATGTTTATTTATGCTACTTCTTATTCACGTTTAAATACTATAAAATATATGAGTACTTCCGTTTTGCATATCGGACAAGCCGCTGGTTTATATACTACTTCGTTAAAATGCAACGTAAACCCATATAGTACTATCTGAAGTGAGCATTTTTTTAAATATTTAACTATGCAAAAATGAAATGGGGTCACTTTTTAACTTAATTATTTAAAGCTTAATGTGTATGTTATATTTACGTATTAACAATAATTGTTACAAATACACATTCTCACTGGTCTGATGTTAATCCAAGAAAGCCTCTAAAGCTTAAAGTAGAGAGATCCAAGTCTATCGTAAGACCTATCGTAATGTGTGGATCTGTATTTTAGGCCAATAAAAGAAGATTACACGTGCATTTTCTTTTTAAAGTCAAAACATTATTTCAGTTTGTAATAACAACCATAACAGAATATTAAATCCCCAATAATAGAATAAAAGGGTTTGCTCTACCCCTAATGTAAACGAATTTAGAACATTTTTATTTCAAACTCTATATACAACTTCGTCGTAGTAATACATAACGATATTAAGTCCATTCCAAAGTGAGTAACACTTTACAAATGGGATAATAAACAGTAATGGTTCACTTGTGGTTGAGAATCTACCTGAAGGTTAATTTAAAAAGGCAATTTCTTCAACGCTTCTGGTCACGTACAACAAAGTTACTGTTAGCTAGACATCGAATTTTTCTTATCGGAAAAATTTACCCTTAGGAAAAATTGCGATGTCATTTTTTACGGTATTTCATTTATTCATGATAAATATTTTATATTGTTTTTATATTATTTTAGTACTAGGTTTCGCCAACGAATCCGTCCGTGTTAAAAAAAAACTTAATTAGCAGCCCATGTATTCGGTCACACTATATAATCTATGCCAAATTTCAGCTAAATTAACGAACGCAGCCGTTCTGTAGAAACCTTCTAATAAACATCTACATTTATAATATTCTCAGGGATCAAGCACTTGAATTGCTATCTGCAGGTTCTGGGTTCGACTCCCGCCATGTACCAATGTGTTTTTCGAGTGGAGACGTATAGTATGATGATGATGAAGATTGTAATTTTTTACTTACAACAGATTGATGCAAAAATTTTATCCATTTAGATGAATAAATGTTTTAAGAAAATATTAGAAGATGATTAAATTTAGACATTGAATACAAAGTTATTTTAAATCGGTCAGTACATTGTGGCTAAGTTAGCTATCTTTTTTCGATACTTGAACACTTAATTACTTCAAAAACATTGTAAATAACTATTCCTATCACTAAGTTAATAAAGTTCAATAATCACCATTGAAAAGAAGAATGGTACGATTAAGATTTTTCTAAGCCTTAAAGCAAATAAATCAGCTATAAAATGTTCTTAATGAACGCTCTGAAGTTCAAAGGTAAAAAAATCATTTTTTTTTTAAAGATTGTTGGAAGCTCGAGAGTTAATTACCGTTTTCTAAGTATTTCTTAATATTTTTTTTTATGATTTAGCTTTCGTCCATGCTTTAATACTGTACACTCACCTTTGTTTATCGCAATACGAGAGTAACTTGCGATTAACTAACGATAGATTTATTAAAAGCTTCCTGAAAGCATCTCTCTGAAATCGTGTCGAAGACAAACTATGCGATTACGAAGATACGGAGTCAGTGCATAGAAATTATCTAATATCATTGACATTGGATATCTACTAACATTCAATTAGTAACTTACACTGCAACAAAAACTTTTTAATTTGATTAATAACATTTATATTTCGGTCTTTTAAAACTTAATTAAATATCGACACACATAAGTGAATTGAATCAGACAAAAAATTATTTAATACTAGCTGTCGTCCGCGACTCCATCCGTGTGGAATGAAAAAAAACTTAATTTGTTCCTGGCAATTATTCGAATTTTTCTCACCTTTTAAACCTTCCCTAGACCTCCACGAACATTTTAAGATCAAGATAAGATAAATCCGATTGACCGTTCTCGAGATTTAGTAAGACTAACGAACAGCAAATGATTTTAAGTATTGCAGTAGATGTAAGGTATAAAGAATAAATTGTAAAGTAAATCCTTCAACAATAAATTCAAAAAGGTAACCATGTCTTACCTCTAATTAACAAAGTAAGTCGCATGTAACTCTGTCCCCTACAAATACCCCTATTAATTTTTGATAACTTGCCCGCGCTTTGATATTTTCAACGGATACGGTATTAAAAGGGTTGCTTTGATCTCGTTAAGCGCATTGAATTCCATCGCTGCTAGGAAAGGACCAATTGAAAATGATATTATAATACTTATACAAAAACATGGGAAAATTTTTACATTTGGCTTATTACTACGAAACGGTTTCAGATTAACTCGCTCTTCTCTAAACCGTAAGGAAATACATAAACCTATAACCATACTAAACTAAACGAAACAATTTTTCATTATTACTTTTGTTTGTTTGATGTTAAATAAAATCGTAGAAAAAAGGTCTTTACATTATAAAGAGAGTCAGCACATTACCGCCCCTACAAAGTTCTAAAAGCAAATACTTATCTATCAGCCATTAAAGATGTGTAACATTGTCGGCGAATCCATTAAGCGGCCCCGAGCTGCCCCTTGTCTCGGAATTCCGGTCATCGCTATTGGATTGCGATAACTCTATAGGTAATTTCAAAGGGGGATCGTGATCCAAATTGACTTTCTCTGATTTTTGGATTACATAGATTTAATGATTGAATCACATAAATTACAATAACATTTAATGTTTATTTTTCTTATGTTTACTTTATAACGGTTAATAATAATTTTTTGAATGTTTCGGTAGTGAAAATCTACTCTTACGGGTTATTTTTAATAAAAAAAACGGTGCGCTTGTCTTTCTTTTATTCCTACCTGTTGTTACCTTTTATAATTGCCATGTCCAATTTATTCATCCACAGCAGTTTAGTACTAAAAACAAGATTGTATAAAAAATATGAATTTCACCAATAATTACATTTATTTTATTTTTTCAAAAAGTCAAAGAAATTGGATATTTGTTTTTGTATGATTCAATCAGTACTTCCGCACAGTATTTAATTCGGCTGGCATTGTCACGTGGGGCACGTTCCTGGCACTCTGTTCTTATTGTTGGGTAAACTTAATTAAGTTAGAACGAGATGACGACGAAATATACGTGTCAGGGATTTGTAAGATGTACTGTGCCGACTTTGCTATA
Source organism: Papilio xuthus (assembly GCF_000836235.2). NCBI lineage: Eukaryota > Metazoa > Arthropoda > Insecta > Lepidoptera > Papilionidae > Papilio > Papilio xuthus. Next base: position 3,486,673 of record NW_013531704.1, read on the forward strand.
CGAATGAAACGATAAATAGTTAGTAGCTTTTATTTAAAAATGTAAACGTCTTATACGTCGACGTCTACAGCTACAACTACGACTATTTATACGACTACAGCTACGACTACAATTACTTATGTCTACGACTACTTACACGCCTACGCCTAAGCCTACGCCACGTCTACGTCTACATCTACGCCCACGCCTTCGCCCACGCCTTCGCCTACGCCTACTCCTACGCCTAGTTACTAATACTAGTATACTAATTATTAATACCTAATTACTAGTTTACTAATATACTTATTTATTAAAATGCTACCCAAGCAATATTTCATGCGGACGAAGTCGCGGGTACAGGTAGTATAAGAATAAATGTTTGATGTACGACATTTAAAGTTAACGATTTCTGTCGACACTTCTTCAACAACAAAATACAATACGGCTAAAGGTTTGGCACGTACTAACTCCCCTTCTGATCATGCCATCTACGGCAAATTGAGTTGCCCAACAATGTTTATGGGAAAGACTTGACGTGAACTGAATTGTAATATAAGAGTAATGCTTTCAAATTAAACATAGCATGATACCTTTGCAAAAATTTTCAAATATAGTAAATAAACTGTGAAATAACTGAGAAAGTCGATCAAACGCCATATTAAGGTAAGAAGGGGATTATCAAGCAGAAAATACTTTTAAAAATCAACGAAGCCGTTAATATTCCAGATAATGTTCTAAGATATCATAATGGAACAGTCGTACAAATATTATTACAACTAAAACATAGCCCTATAGTCTAAGGCTATTGTACATATTTACTCAAGTAATAATTCTATAACCAGTGTGAGTTTTTTTTTAATTCAATGCCGAATATTATCCTCTTGTACGAGCACAGATCAAAAACAAATCACTCAAGCGGATGAAAGTTGAAAATGAAATTGTCTGAAAATTAAACATGCAAACCGGAGGAGCAATCACGGCAGCTTTGTCTGAGCCGTATTGTTTCCGGCCAGACGCGAGACTTTTCTTTTAGAAAAAAAATCAAAAATGTTCTCTCCCTTTTAGTTTTAAATATTAAAAGCTCGTTATTTTGAATTATTCAAATTTATTATTAATATTATAGCAATTTATTATTGATGACAATTAACATCCAATTTCTAAACTGTAAGGCAAGAGATAATTTCAAATAAAATTGGCAATGTAAAGAATATCATTGATAAATGGTTTGAGAAAAAAAAAGGTTTTATATCATTATTTTTACAATTTTGAAGAACATAAAATTTAAACGTCAAAAGCACATACATGTCTTGATATATAGTATTTCAGATTGAGCTTTCGACGAAGGGTTGTAAAATCTACGCAAGTGGCTTTGCTGTAATACAAAAAGATTTATATCCCCTAGGATTTGTACGGATGTGTACATTTTGAATAGGGTCTGGCATTTTTACTTCATTGCTTCTTACAATGTAATTTCTTGTCCACTAGAAAATATTTCTTTATTTTTACAGATGTTGTCAAAGATAAGACGTATACTCTCTCCCTTCTCTGTAGAGCTAACTCGGTGAGAATTTATTTTAAGAAATGAAAAACGAAAGGGGAGATTGCTATCATTCTAATATTCAAAAGTGATCTGTGTTTTTTTATTTCTAAATTGTCTGATCAAGGTATTTATCGAATAAATATAGGAAAATGTACAAAAAAAATACTTACTATCAAATAGTCAAACATAGTAAAAAAATAATAATTTACAAGCAAGACTAGAAACTATCAAAATTAATTAATAATTTATGTATTCAAATTGTACCAAATTACTAAGTCTATAGAATATCGAAAATTATTTCGTAATAACTGTTTCGACCCGTAGGGGGTGATTTTGCATATTCATCAGCTGTACGTTTAATGTACTATAAGTACTCCATTATTGATTCATACCGCAGTTCGTATGAGCAACTTTGACTTTACACTAACATGTACAATCCCACCGATTCGCTCTGCGAGTTCACTTTAGTACATTAAAATCGTAGTGGCACTGAACGTATTGAATTGTGGACATTCTACGTAAATCATATTGACATTTTTAATTATTACACTGCGGATAGACATAAAAACATTACTGTGATCTTTGTTTTTGCAAAAAGAATGATGGGGACTATTATTAAACATGCTGTTCTGTAGTAGAAATCCATGAAAGATTGCATGATTACATACTTTTCAGTTATCAATTTTACGATTACGTTAAAAAGCAACATATTGAATGCAGTGAACGTTTCAAAGGAATTCATTTTTAAACACGGGTTTCTTTTTAATATCTATAGAATGTTTTAATCTTCTACAGCCTTCGTACTGGGATTTATACCCCGCTGTTAAGAAGCTTATAACGGTGAAGTTGTATGATCCTCGTTTATATCTGAAGGGTAGCCGTACATCCTTCATAAGTATTGTAGCTTCCTTCTTATCTATATATGTTTTAATACGATACTTATTATTACTAATAATTAATTTATCATAATACCATCTAGGAATGGACTTTTTTGAAGATCAAAATGGAAATTACAATTTCCGTTAAATTGGAATTCCAATGTTTGGGATTTCTTAATATTTGTTTAACTTCCAACTTTTTAACATTTTTATATCGACTTAAGATTGTTTCTTAGAAAAGAGAAAAGCTTATTAAATAAGTTTAATTCGATCCTTTCTTACTTTCCGACAGCTTTGAGTCGACTCACATTTCAATTTATTCCTTGACTTGTAACTTAAAGGAATCCCGTTTCGTGTAACTTTATTAATTTCATTGAACAGAATTGTGAATAAAATTGAAATTAAATACTCAGATATTTTCAACCACAATTCTAAAACAAGTTAATTATTGATATTTTATATTTATAAGAACAAATATAACCTATTAGAATCAATGATATTTCATATTAAATTCTAACTACATACATTCAAAATACAAGTACATAGATCTTTTCAATAGTAAGATCAATCCAATCAGTCAGAACTTAGGCATTGACGAATCGAGTCACTCTCCATACTCTACAATCAAATAGCAGATTGGGAACTCACAAATAAAACAACTGGCAAGCCAATTAAAAGTATCATGAGTTCAGAAGATATAGAGTTCGGAAGTCGATTCTTTTTTGTTTCGGTTTGTTTTTGAACACACTTATATATTAACTGGTATGTTTGTAACGGATACAATTAGCAAAATCGAAGTGTTTGTGTGTTTGAATTTTGGTTTGCCAACTATTAATTGAGGGTTGCATAGCTTTTACATACTAAAATTAAGTTATTTTTTATTTTATCACTTATCAACTTAATTTTAAATAAGTTATTGGATAACTACTACAAGTTAGTCGTTGTAAGAAGCTATTTTTTTCTAGTGATTTTTTCGTTCCCTCTGTATTCAAAGCACGTAGCTCTCAGTCATGTGATTATCCTCTTAACGCCAAATTGAGTTCTCTTTAAGTTAATGAAAAGGTTTCGTCGTGTTTGGAATAACAAAAGTTTTGTTTAAGTTGAAGTTAAGTAAACTTAAGTTTTTGAAGAAGTCAGTTTCACTAGAATTCTATTTCACTCAGTAACGATGATAAATACTTAGGTTCTTGAGTTGTATTCAATTCACAAATGTAAAAATGTAAAAAGCACTATAGTATTTAAGGTCCGTGTGATAAGCGCTAGCTTATTCAATATAAAAAAAATATCACAAGGTATAAAATTATATCGCCTATTACAGAGGCCTGTTTAGTAGATTACTCCATATTTATTTTATTTATTTATTTCCACATGTATGCCTTTTGCAGACGTGTTATATATACTTCTAATTAATCTTATAAATACCGTTCCGTTCCTTTCCGTTCCATTCGTAGTTCTGTTCAACCATGCTTAGGTTATTTTGAAAATGAAGTATCCTTTTATTTTTCTTCCTATGATATTTTTATTTCTTCGATATTTTCCGAAAGCAATTTTATTTAAGCGAGGTGTTGGGATAACTCTATTTTCTATTGTACTCGCGCCGCACTGTGCCGCCCTCTACCGCCCGCTGTTACACTTCACAAGTTATAAACTGTTCCACTCCACAGCGATAAGAAATATTTTATTGCGCGCTACTATGCGGTTGCAGTTCACATTTAAATTGATTCCGTTTTAGTGGTAAAAAACATTTTTATAAATACAATAAAAATATAGCTACCGTTTAACCCGGAAGCTATTACCACTACACTCATTTTTAGATCTTCGAAGATTTCTCATAAACAATCGTAGAAATTTCTTGTACTGAATATACGCTAAGCGTTTCTCTTAATGAACACCAAGGCCGCTCACACACGAAGCGATGTAAATTTTAGTCCTAAGCAACTTACGTAATACAACGTCATAGAAGTTCGTATACATCTTAATATATATATATATAAATACTATCAATAAAAATATATTACAAAAACCATAGAAAATAAGACGCCATTTATGTAATAATACGGATCTTTACATTAATAGAGTCAGAATAAACTATAACAAGGGTTCCGCCGTTCATGTTAATGAATTTCGCATAAAGAAGGTAGCTGAAAACAGTCCTTGGAGACTTATCAATTTGCAATTCGAAACTATACGACTTATGTAACTAAAATTATTTTATTACACGTCACGTATTTAAATAATATCATTATTTTATCCTCTCAGTCAAAAACTTTTGTGAAAAACTTTAAACTAATTTAAAATTATTAATAATTAATGAGTCGATTAAAATTAATCAAATTCAATCTATCTTTTTAATGCTTAAAGGTTTTTATAGACTTACATCGTTTCAATCATCCTAGAAATACAGATAGTCTCCAGCACATATCAAAGGTTAATTCATGTTTCATTCATGCTATTGCGTATGTGTATGGGCAACGGTCACTTCGCTATTTCAGCGATTTCAGGTGGCTGCTCGCTCGTTTGCCACCTTATGATATAAAAAAAATGTTTATTGATTAAACAGAATAAATTATAGAAAACATAATAAACATAAAAACTATGTAAATTTCAAATTCTCTTTGTCTTAGAAGTGTTTGCAATTAAACTTGCTTCAACTTACAAGCAGTAGACAGACTGGCAGAAATTTTACTTCTTTGTTAGTTAAAAAGTAACCAAAATGAAGAATATAAAATATAGTTGGATCTCAGCCAAAGAATTGAACGTCGGAATAAGCATTAAAGTGTTATTATTCAATATAAGAAAGTATGTAACTCGTTACTCTTCTTAAAATATTTCTTACTAGCTTTTGCTTTTTCCGTCCGCTTCCGCGGAATTAAAAAAAACTTATTTAGTAGGTTATGCGTTCTTCCTAACTATGATTAACGGCTATGTTAAATTTCAGGAAGATCTATGTAGCCGTTCTGGCGTTCTGACCTTCTCAAAAACATACATCGTATTTTTTTGAGAAATATTTCGTATTTATAATATTAGTAAGACATATACCTAAATAAGATTAGTAAGATTGAAATTATTCTAGTGAACATTCGCAAAATTCAATCACATCAGTGTCTCTCTCTTTTGTTTTGTTTAAAATGTTGATATCTTCATAATAGAGAGTTGAAATAATAAATTAGAATTCCATAAAACAATACCCAAATGAATCACTAATTAGGATGTTGACATCGTCTCGTCCCTGCTAGTTTCGGCTGCAATTTCGTCCTAGTTGTTTTACACTGACATTTCTGAATGGTACACACTAGAAAATTGGCAAAACAGCAATTTCTGTGAACATTCGGTCACAGAAATAATTAGCTTCCTATTCTTGTTTCTCTTTGGCATATACACTTCTTTACGGGAATACAAATATGTTTTCCTAGTATTTTACAATTTGAAGATATTTACATGTTAAGTTTTTAATTTTATTTTTAGTCTACCAAAGTTCACAGAGCAGTGTACACAGAAAGTGCATTGCAGCTCCCACTATGGATTGATTTTGTAGTCTGTAATTTCCCAATGTTGATTCATTAAGCTGTCGCATCGGAGAGTGGACGTATCTGTCTGGTACCTTTATGTGTTCAACGGATACAATGAAAATCTATTGTGCCAGACCTCTCCCTCAGCTTTACTTTGTTTGCGAATCGAAATTTAGACCGCTCCGAATTGCTACGGCGATATGTTAACAAGTTACACTAAATTAATCAGTCTTATTACATACTATAAGAACAATTTTCTGTAGATTACATATTTTTAATAATACTTAATATTAAAAAAACATAATTCCCCTAATTATATCTACTTACTAATATTATAAATGCGAAAGTTTAGATGGATTGATGTTTGTAAGAAGGTATCTCCGGAGCGGCTCACCTGATCTTGATGAAAGCTGGCACAGATGTTGAACATACAGACTGGAAAAACATACAGACTACAATTTTGTTTAATTCCAACGTCCATTTTACATATAAAACAACTATCGAGTGGGCTGTTTAAAATGATTTAATAATACAAAAATTATTTTCATAATTATTTGCATTAAGGTATGGATTATAACGATTCCATCGAAATAACCAATAATGAAGTACTCAAACAATTATAGCGATACAACGGCCGTTCAATTTGCGTACAAAATCCTCTTTAGCTTTTGAATTGTATCTGATTGTGAAACACAATATCAGATTATGAAAGTCGGAATGGATTATTAAACAAGTAATTAATATCACCTAATTGTTACAATAGTTGTTTTAGAAAACAAATTCGTATTTAAAGAAATCTTATACATTTTATTGACCACCAAATTATTGGTGAATGAAACGGAACCAAACAGAATGACCAAAAGCTTATAACAGTTCTTAGTAATTATTCAATAAAATACACACAAACCGTTGTACCAAAATTGAGTGGCATAACAATTGGGACATGTCGTGTAATTATAAAAATTTGTCGTATTCAGACCCAGTTCGTTATTAAATTGTAAACACTCAAAGGATTTTGTAACACGTAAAAGAGAGAATAAATTCTGTTACTTGTGTAATCAGGCTACATCATACATTCACAATGGGGCGCTGAAAGGACTTTGTTGGAAAAATTAAATTATAATTTCATGAGGACGCCTGCGCCTACTTTTAATGGAACAAGGAGTCACTTCGACAATATACTGTAAATATATACATAACATATTAAGAATGCTTTTAGAAAACGGTATAGTTACCTTTAGTATACGCGTCCGTCCCGACGGTCCGCACGCACGGATTAAACGGATTTCGTCATGATACGATATGTAAAATCATACAAAGCAAACTAAAATGCGCTGCAGGCCTTGCGTGCGGTGCGTCCGGCACGGGCCAATGGACGCGTACCTATAACAATTAATAATTAGCATGTGTACGTATTTGTTTTTGAGTGTTAAAAAACAAATTTTATCATTATAAAAAATAATTCAACATAAAACAAAGACACCTTCAATATTATGCTTAACAAATGGAATTTATCTCTCTTATAAAAGTACCCTTCCTAAAATTTGCTCTTCGCATACCACAATATTTAACTTAATGAAACGACGCGTGTCAAATGAATCAATTACAGAGTATTGTGCTGTGAGTATGAATTTTGTTCAAATGAATATGCAAAATATCCCTCTCGTACGCGGAAAATTAAATGGACATTGTTTTGCGATGTTTCGCTGATATATTGACAATTTACGTAAACTTTCCGTGTTAAATTTATATTGAATATGTAACTTCTTCTTTAAAACAGTGACTGTAATCAAAACAAAATCTAAAGGAAACAATTGCATGATTACTTTTTTATAAAATCAATAACTATCTCCTGCGTCTCCATTCGTGCGGGATTAAAAATCTTTATTAGTAGGCTATGTGTTCATCCAAACTATGTTCTACATCTATGCCAAATTTTACTACATCTATCTGCCATTCTGGAGATACCTACAAACGAACATCCACCCATCCATCTAAACATTTGCATTTATAATATTAGTAATAAGTAAGATGGAACTTGTGGTACCTTATTTATTAACAAATAAGAAATAATTGCGTACTTTACCACATTAAATGGACAGAGGAAATTAAGTAATATTGTTATTAAGTAAACTCGGTAGTTTATCTGAGCCCCTCGCCTTTTGTACGAAATTAATATTAATGACATATCCTCGTTATAAAATGACTGCTTTCAAACGCTATATTTTGCTTGAAGAGCTATTTATTAGAAACATTATTTCTTATTAATAAGGACTCTGTCTTAAATTTCAGTCGGTACTTTTTTACAACATTTACATTCTTGTTAAACATTTTAAATTGCTTCTTTTTGACTACGTCAATTAATTATCAGCAATTTTTTTTTGCCGAGTTTAAGACAAATAAAAACTATGATTGATATTTCTGTATCAAACATTTCAAAAAGATTACTAAAATCTCGCTTTGGCATTAAGTTTCATTTAATCTTTTTAACATTTGCGTCAATTAAAAAAGTCTAAATACTAACAAAGTCGTCAATCATCCGTACTTATAAATCCATCTTATAGAATAGAATATAATCAAAAGGGATTATAAAAATCCATCAACAGTAATTTTTAAAATATCAACGCCACTTGTAAACATTTCTAAAACTTTTTAATTAACAGATTCTTATCTGTTCTCAAACTTATTAACGGACTAAGTTAAATTAAACAGACAAAATAAAGGCGCGGAAAGATTAGGCAGCTTTCAATTGAAATATCTTAAAAGCGCTCTAACTTATCTTTATTTTCTAATTTAATTTTCATGCTTTATTAATGGAAGCTCAAATTTATTCAGAACTAGCTGTCTCCCGCGACTCCGTCGGCGTGGATATATAAAAAACTTAATTAGTGTAGCCCACCCATCCATCCCTCCACGTCACATCATTAGTAAGTTAAATAAAAAGCAGCTCTTCAAGGCATAAATTCGAAAAAAAAGAAGTAATGAATAAATAGCATCCTATGTCCGTCTCCTGGCTCTAAGCTACCTCCTCACCAATTTTCAGCCATATCGGTAAAGCCGTTCTTGAGTTATAAATAGTGTAACTAACACGACTTTCTTTTATAAATATATAGATAAGGACATTTCAATATAACAAAGGCAATATAATAAAAAATAACAAAGCTAATATATTTTCCATATTATCAATCTTTTATTCGCTTCAGGAAATAATAATTTATATCCCGCATGTTTTTCTGTAAATAAAAGAAATGAAAACGCCATTCAACTACGAATCGCGCCATTCATCTATAAACAACAAATAGCTACGGCAGATACAAATTTACAATGAAATTGTCTGAAAATTAAACATGAAAAACGGACGCTGCATCGCGGAACCTTTGTCTGAACATACGGTATACAAACAACTAAAGTTTGAAAACTGATTCGTTATAAAAATTGTAGTTAAAAAACAGACAGTACGTTTTTAAAATTACAAATTTTATTTGACTGTTAGTCAAAAGTAGAACTATGTGTGTGTACTCTCGATTTTTTATACGGTATTTAAATTAGCTGCTTTAAAGTTTTACTAACTATCGCCCGCGACTTCGTCGGAGCGAAACAAAAAAAAATTAAATAAGTGAGTTTAATAAATTAACGTATGTCTTCCTCCAGGCTATGTTTTACATCTATTTTAAGTTTCATTGAAATCTATGCAGCCGTTCTGGAAATACCTTCTAACAATCATCCAAAGAACTAAACATTCGCATTTATAATATAATATTAGTAAGTAAGAAGTAAGATTGCACCTTTCTTATACATTTAGATGGACGGCAACTGAATAAATAAGATATAGAGAATGAGTTGATTTCAAAGCATACATAAAATAGTGAACAAATTTATATTCTTCAAAGAAATATTACTTTACGTGAGTACGATGAGAAGTATCGTCTTGAAAAAGCTTTGTCAATTTAATCTCGTGCACATCACGTACCTTCATAAATCGAGTCTGGTGCAGTCTTTATGACATCTTATAAGTTATATATTAAATATTGGTTTTACTTCAGAGAGATGAACAAGAAAATAAAATGTCATAAAATTATCAAAAACAAAAGATTAATTGACCATCAAATTCCTCAAGTTTTCATAACAAAAGGAGTTCTTAACAACCTTGAAGATGTGAACTTGTCAGGTAAACGCGACATTATTGTGTCACCAATATAAATAAAAACCAACGTAACCAAAAACACTGAAAAGCTTAAACTACTGATTAAAGTTCTCTGTTGGTAACAAGAGTTTTTTTTTGCCATTTTGTTTACAGACAAACGTATAGTTTATTTATACAACATATTTCCAATATATGCTGTATAATTGAAATAGATTTAATGCATTACTGAGTAAATTTTGTACGGCAAATGATTAGCAAAGGGAAATGGAGGCGATCAATATAGTTTACGAATGTCACTATAGCTCGCAAATCCATTAACAAGGACCAATTTGCTCCAAGTTAGATGACGCAATTACAACTAACGAGATATTCCAATGTTTCATCGCTATTAATACATTACCTTTATATTATTTACGTAGATTAGAATTATTATTTTAACCGCTCGATTACTTGTTTTTGATTTTATTATTTAATCTTCGATGATTGCTAGCATCTAAGTTTTTGAACAAAAATATAATATAATATTATTAACTTAAAATGACGATCAAAACAAGAAAAGTGTTAATTTTCTGGTTAATCTTATATATAAAATTCTCGTGTAACAATTTTCGTTCCCATACTCCTCCGAAACGGCTTGATCGATTCTCATGAAATTTTGTGAGCCTATTGAGTAGGTCTGAGAATCGGCCAACATCTATTTTTAATCCGGCGCGGACGGAGTCGCGGGCGACAGCTAGTATCATAATATAAAATTACAATAGTAGAGCCCAAGGTAATTTTAAAAAAATATTTTTGTTTATACCTACAAATTTGGTCTTAAGGTTTGGTTTTTTTATGTAATGAATAAACTCAAAAACTATCAAACTAATTTCAACAATTCTTTTCTCATTTCAAAGTTAAATTATCACCAAGTAACATTAGGCTTTATTTATTACTAGGATTTTTTAACGCGCAGACAAAGTCGCTTACAAAAGTTATGAATAACGTGCAGTTGCTAATGAATAATAAAATATGTAGAGAAGTTTTGTGCATGATCCCTGTACTACAAGCTTTTGTTTTGTAGAAACAATTCTCAAGTCGGAAAACAGAAAACTAAGCCAACAACATTATTAGCAGGAGTTCAGTTGTGTTTACTTTTGTTGCGTACGTGTTCTTCATTAGCTTTTAATTAAGCTTCATATAAACTTAAGCTTAATAATTACGCTAATGAGGTAGAAAATAATACTTAAATGTAATAAAACAATGTTGCATAAACTTATTTACTTACTTAGTTCCCACTTACAATAGTAAGTTTAATAAGATACTACTTACTCCGCTGGCGCATCGACCCAAAGTGGATCTTGGCCTAAGTTTAATAAGATCAATGATTTAAATCTGTCATGATTTGAATACAACACGCAGAGTAGAATTCAAGTTAAATATTAGTTTAATTTTTACTTTTTATGTATTTTAAGTTATTTAAAAGAAAATAACATTAGGTATCTACCCGTCGCTATCCACTAACATCAAATATCAATTCAGTTATCCAGTTCACACAAATTGATTTTGCATGTTGTCGAACGTAGCGTTAATTCAAATTTGGGTTAAAACAGACAGAAAATTATTTATCTCCCTCTTATTCCCCAAATAAAAGATGAATGCCATATTAACTGTTCATTAGCATCCTTACATGCATTCATAACATTAGCAATTTTTCAATTTATACATATTTTTTTATTAGGTGGCAATTATGCCCAACAATGAGCGTCACATGGCTGTAAAGAAGTAGAAGAATAATAGAACAAGTTGCCACCTGGATTCGCCGGATTAGCGAAGCGCGAATTGCACATAAAGAGTATGCCGCCACTTCCTTTCTCCTCGCCTCAGCCAAATCCACGTAGATTGATATTGAAATAAAATGTATAGCTTAAGCTACTCTATAATTTAATAGCTTTTATTATAAATAAATTAAATTACATGAATACAATAAGTATATTTTTGTGCCTATTCAATAGTTTTTCAGCTAGTCTTGAACAAATAAATAATTAATTTTTTTTTTCTACGTAAACATACGTGTAATGTGTCGTCGTGTCGATTCAATTAATTCCTCGTTAATTAAATTATATTGAACTGTTACCGTACACAATTATTGTACTGGAATAAATTATTCGCTATTAGTGTTAGTTGATAGTGCTTCAAATTGATTAAAATGTAAATGTAATTAAGCGACGTGTAGGCGATACAGAGTGGAATGTTAATATTTTAATTAATTTCACAAAACATATTCATCAAATAAAAAACTATGTCGAGAAATACAAAATCAATCGCGAAAAATTATAACAACGCTCAGTGTATTTCTTTTTAAATGAATAACGCTTAGATTCCACAAAATGGAGTGTTTCTTACAAGTTTGACGTTTAACCGTGAGATGATTTTCGAAGATCATTACTGTGCGTAACACAAATGCTAACCAGTATAATTAAAAATTTACCCAATTCGGGAAAAGATAGTGTTAAAAATTAAAAGTAAAATGAACTAAAACGTTACTTAAAATATTCAATATTGTTATTTTATTGCTTTATTCATCTAAAACGATTTTAATAAAAACAAAATTCTGTTTTTTGCTGTAATAAAATTATTTATTTGCTTTTTTTATAAACATAACAAGATTGTATTGGATTTACTTTTTTGTAAATCGCGTAATCTAAACAACACCGGGAAATTTACCACAAAAAGGCCTCTAGTTACCTACTGACTTGCCACACTTTTGTGCTCCAAACTCTATCTAGAACTATATTCTCTATGTTTCTATTAATTATCCGATATCATTCGATAGATGATCCACGTGATTGTGACACTAATAGATACTGACTCGAACAACTCCCAAGGGACTACCAAGTAATAGGCATGTAATACTGCTTTCAAAGATAGATAAAGCTGGTAACCCGGATAGATATTTTTAAATCCTTTTAAATAATTCCTGAAAACCTAAATCATATTCTTGTAAAGAATTTCAGTTATGTCTTATAGTATTTTCATGCCATTCTAATAAAAAAAATGTCACGATAGCTAAAAGGTAGAACCTTTTATACAACAAAGCAATATACAAAAGAATTCTTATTTACAATAGATGCCATAAGCATTGTGCCTCGAACCCTTTCATTCAGTCTTGGAAATTGAGATAATAGTATATCTATATCAAGCAGTGCCTTTCAAATACAAATAGTATAGATAAAAATATTGTAGTGTAATTTCATCATACTTAGGATTTTTTCAATATAAGATAATATTAAAAGATGTCTTCCCATGATCTATTTTGGAATCATACGTAAAGATTTAGATATGATATTTTTATATTTTTTAATACACCTAGCTTTATATTCATACTTTTCTTCAAATTGCTTAATTTAATTGCGTCAAATGCTTTTTCTTTATCACGTTAAAAGTCTTTTTAAATTAATATTTAATGCATTTAACAGCGCAAATTTATGTTTGGGTTTTTAATACGCATAGAAAGTAGATAAGGAAAATCTTTGGGTCATAAATGTCCTGTTTGCGTACCGATATTTGCACTGTCCCTATCTTAAATAAAATCCGTAAAATTTGGTTCTAACTTTGGCTTGAGAATGTATTTTATCTGCCAGTGTCCCTACTTTGTCGAGATAACATTTAATACGGAATGATAATAGTAAGTCGTTGCAAAATAAGGAAATTATATTTTTATTTTACCGAGAAATTATACCGATTGCATAGCTATTACATAATGTCTAGATGACGTCACAGTTTCACAAATATCATTTTACACGATATACCTTTGAGACCAACTTGCAAAAATATCACCAACGACCAACTTCAAATATCAAACTAAAGAAACGCTTGATTACATAAATTGTGCAGTTGATGTAATATTGTAAATAGATGGGTACGTACCAAGTCGATGCCCAATTCACCACCTGCAGGTACCTGGTTACTCTTTCAGTATCACTCGACTCAAATAAATCACAAACAGTCTTTAGACGCCAGCGATGCTGCCCTCCTGATGCACCCGTTGCAACGCCTCCCGTAAGCGAGCGACAGGGTGTCGACGAACGCGGAACCGTAAACTTAAGCGACATTGTACGCTATAAAACCGACACTACCATAACCAATACATAATGAATCAACTGTATCGCTCCCTACCCCGCATAACCCACCGCATTCCCCGCGCCAGACCGAGGCGGTGAGGGATTTGAAACTACCCACTTGTGTGATGAAAATAAATATAAATCGTAATACCTACGGTATGCCTATATACCGAACCGCGAATAGTAAGTCTTTGAAGATGACAAACCACAGAGCATCTGTACTGAACATAAATATTTTTACAACTAATATGGTGTAAGGTACAACATATGCAATACGTTACCTAAGGCAATCGTGGTAACAAACAATCACTTTAAGTGTAGTTAAAGTTATTCTGAGTATCGCCGAGTAATTTCATATCCATAGTTGTGACACTAATAAATACGAACAACTCCCGAAGGAGTAACAAGTAATAGGGATATAATAGTGATTTCAAAGAGCCTCTAAGGTATAATGTTAATAAATCGCATCTTTTAATAGAAATAAAGTAGACAAAATCGTTCTTATCCATTTGAAAATTTATTTGAAGATTACATAGAAAAAATGACTAAGTCTTTCTCATAAATTATGAAAATGAAAAACGCAAAACTAAGAGGGCCATTTACCACTGATACCCAATCTTCCTTGCTGCCCCTAAAGCTGAATGCAATTTATATACTCATTTAAAATATGGTCGACTATTAACATATACCACCAAATACAGCAAACACAGATTGTACCGCACCTATACTTTGTAATTTTGAATACTATTTAATATGTAAATGAAATATTTTTTTTATTTAAAATATTCAAACGAATTTTTATTTAATATGCAACATCAATCTTTTATGAAAAATAAAAAATTGTGTGGCCAAAAATAATTTCACACTTTTTAAAAAAATTTAAAAATATATTTGTATAATGTTTCAGCTAAAGCAACTTAGTAGATTTAGCCAGATCGAGTGAAAGCCACCACCGGCAGTGTCCCGGCTCGGATTTCCGCTTCGGAGTACGGTTTTATCGAAAATTCTGAAAGGTTAAGATAAACCCGTTCAATACTCACCACTTTAGTTTAAAATTGAAGCCTCAAAGGAAGTCCGCTCAAAGGAGCTATTTTGATGATATTGAATGGAAGAAGTTGTATCGAATAACTATGAAATGTTGCACAAAACTTCTTTGTTGATTATTTATAACAGATCTTATGAATATTTAGACCTACTTTAAGGAACCTTATAGAGACTTTTAGTTGTATTGCGCAATACACTTTTTTTAACGGGTTATATATATATATATAGAGCCACGTAATTGAAACAAAATAATGGCCGCATTTCATGAAATAACAGCGTAATATTGTTCCTATAGTTAGTAAGTTTAATTTAGCAAGTAATTATTAAACATAACAGTATTTATAAAAGGCCATTTTGCTGTAAATTAAGAAACAGTTTGATTGTGATTGCTTTTCCTTCGCACCCAATCTTAAATAAACCCAATAAACTTGGCTTTGGCTTTGTTTTATTTGACGTTTTATCAGATAAAATACTCTACAATTTTGTCGTATTTTGTGCGTTGACTTTGAAAATTTTATCTGTTTTTGTATTTATTTATTAAGCATCCTGTTAAATTATTACAATTGTTATAAAAACTTCAATTATAATACCAATGCAATGAATCTAACATATTGCTTTTTAAATAGAATGAAACAAAATAAAAGTGCCGGAAAATGGATATACACATAAGAATGTAAAAACCAAATATTTCGGAAAAGAAAAAAAAATTGCTAGTGATTTATGATGATGATTACATTGGTACAACAAAATAAATGCCGATATTACTCTTCCGTTTTTAATTCCAGTACAATTAAGTAGAATAAATCTTTAAATATGTTATACACGATTTTTATAATGGCGGTTTGTTTGTTACTTAACTCAATAATCATTTGATTTACAGATTAAACAAAAGAAGCAAATTAAAACAGCTTTCGTTATGAATTTGCTTTTAAAATAAACAGATGCTACGGAAATTATTGTTTTGCAATATTAAAAAAGAATTAACAGTGTTACATTAAATTACATTTGTTTCGAATTTGCTGACTTTTTTCTTCTTATGACATATATTACTAAGATTTGCAGTAAATTGATTAAGTTTTTTCGTCTGCAAATCTTAATAAAGCCATGAAAAAGGGCACACTAACGTTTACTTAGTCCGATGTAAATAAGTAGTATAAAAATTAAACAACACAATTTCTCCATAAATCCACCTTTCTTTAAATGATAAGGCAATAATAATTTTTACCTATGTGCGCTACAGACTTCGTTAACATATTGCGCCCTCGCTTTTAGTAAAATAAATGATTATGGCGCCTCGGAGACACCACGAGACTTATATTTAACAAAATATTTTCGCTTTTTTATCGTTTCCTCTCCGAACAATAAAACTTTAGTTAGAAATAGACTTCGAATTTTATGGTACGAAAAAAGGAACAAATGAATTCTCCTTGCATGTCGCTTTAAAAAAATACTCTTATTATTGTACTTAAGCCAACAGGAATATTAAGGCTATCTAAACTATTTATTAGAAAACACTCGTCTATTAATTCTCTTGAAAGAATTAACGTCAATAAAATTCTTTCTCATTCACCGCGATTTTTATTGAACATACGATAAACAAAGAATCATATCACATTGTCCGAGCACGAGATATATTTAAAACAAAAGCATGTAGACTGTATTCAAATATGGAATTGAGATCGGGTAATTGGATTATGTAATTCTTGCGTTTCACTTCTCAAAGGGATATGCCACACGGGTGTTGTAGTGTCGCATGACCTTTTGTGTGACTTTAACTTTGACTCAATGATGGTCGTGTCAACAATATAGTGCGCTACAATGATAACTTAGTGACAGAACAAATTTTGCAAAATAGAAATACAATTACAGACTAAATAAAAATATTTTATCTAAAAGGAAATTTAAAATTATGTTCCTTGTTCGTGTAATAAAATTGCATCATACATTTACTATAATACTCTGAAATATTTTGTCGGGAAAATTAAATTATAATTTCATAAGGACTAAAGTTAAATTCAAATTCAAGCAAATCGTGCAATATCACCAGAAATAAGGGTAGCGGAGTAAAACTAATGCTTAAAAAACTAATTCAGAACGAAATATAAATCATAAATTTTGTGTTTCTAAAATTGGCTCACAGAATAACATTAAGATATTTAGATCTAAAATATTTTACTTTACTTTATACTTTTTATATTTTTCTACAGAGTTATGATTTAAAAGCAAAATTTCATAACTTATTCAAAAACATTTTAAAGTAAGATTGAAAAAGTTTCACTTTGATATTCTTTACTCTAAAATAGAATTTGGGTACAAACAAACAATTTACGCATATAATAATCAAACGAAGTACTCTTCTTTCAATGTTATTCGAATGTATTACTTCAAAGAAACATAATTACATAAATTAATATCTTACTTGTATTATAAATGCGACTGTTTAGATGGATGGATGGTTATTTGAAGATATATCCCGAACAGCTGAACGGATTTCCATGTAATTTGGTATACATCAAGAACATAGCCTCGAAAAAACACATAGGCTACTAATTATCTTTTTTCTTAATTCCGCGGGGACGGAGTCGCGGGCGACGACTAGTTATCACATACATTTGTATCAATAACTTTAAAATTTTATTCGTTTAAAGCTTTTTGCTATTCCGTTGTTTATTACATTTCGATTATGAACATAAAACTAAGTATTTACTTGCGATTTTACGCCTTAATAGTTTTCACTATACTTAACTGAATCACAACATTGAATTACATATTTTAGCTGATTAATCTTTCCAACTTTAATCACACTTATATAAGTTATTCTGAATTACCATAATAGGTCACCATTATCTAAATTCATAAAGCGTAAATCGTCCGGATAAAACGACAAATGAATCAATTATGGAGTATTGCACATTGAATATGAGTTCGCTTTTGATGAATATTCAAAATTCATTCCCTCGACTCCGACAATTAACGAGACATTGTTTTCGATATTCCGTGGATGAACTATTGTGTTATAATTCGCTTAGCGCGCATCGCTCGCGGAGGGTTGTTGAATGCACAAATCCTGATATTCGCTTCAGTAACGATCATTCATTGAATTTAAAACATGTTCAGAAACCTACAGCTATCCACTCGTAGTATTCGAATTCAAGAATTAAAACCTTGTAAACAAACGTGTGATATACAAAAACAATTAAGAAGACGATTATTATACTTTGACATGCTATCGCCCGCGACTACGTCCGCGCGGTATTAAAGAAAACTTAATTAGTAACCTATGTGTTCTTCTAGACTTTTTCTACATATTTGCCAAATTTCAGCGAGGTCCATAAAGCCGTTTTAAAGATACTTTTAAACAAGATCAATTCATCTATCCATCCAAACATTTATAATATTAGTAACATTGAAATTGGAACCTATTGAGAAACTTTTGTAATAGCAGAAAAAAACGGTATATGACATCGATTTTTCTTATTTATTTATTTATTAATTAAATTCATTTTACCGCCTAGAACTGCTCGCTGTTTGTATAAAAGTAATTAATATTAATGACTACCCTCCTTGTAGACAGACAACTTCAACTTTCCTTTTAAATAGACATATTTTCATGGACTTTACGATCCTTGTTTATATTCACGCATATTTATTCATCTACGTCTACATTTTTAATTTGCTAGTTATTATGTTTTACACTTTATTTGTCAAAAATATAACTTTGCGACACTCACTTATACAATTCTGTCGGAGCCTTAGCTGCTGGACTACGACTAAGCCCTTTTTCAGGAGCCAATCCCTTCCCCTTATCATTAATTATATTTGACACTTAGTGCCGAAACAAAAAAGAATCAATTATAATTTTGAACATGACAAAAAATAATTAAAAGATTCTAAAGGCGTTGCCCACCTTTAGTTGTGTAAAGAAAGTTGTTTTATTTATTTATTAGGTCTGATTAATATGAAACACTACTTAACCCATGTGAACATTAAGAAAAATAATAAAATAATAGTTATTCTATTTACATTGTGCCCACATCTGAATTGAAATGAATTTTTAAATAAACTGAGCGAAATCCATTACAGAAGATGAATAATAAATTATGTTTGTCTGCAAGTTATATCTGACAAGGTGACATGAATGTTGACGGCAAATATAAAATTAATATCGTTAAAACCATTAGCTTAGTCCATTAATGGATTTATTCTGTACCTATTTAATCACAGTCAGTTCATGAATTTTCAAAATGTACAAAACAATAATTTCAGGATAGAAATATCCAATATAACACGAGATTAAAATTAACAACCGTGGTCTACAATATAATACTTTTCAAACGTCAAAGAAGGAAATCAAAGCAACGGCTATATTATCAATAATTAAGCTGGAGATATTTAAATTAATAGTAAATGTTCTCTGACGCTTAAGTATATAGTACCTAGATGAAATAAAGATTTTTTTTAATTTCGGTAAGAAAACAAAACTCAAGATTCACAGCCACTACAACACAAGTTCCCATTTTAATTATCATAGTTCAGAAATTAAGCCTTCTTGTAACGGAAACAATGAGAACCTTTGTATTTAGAATAGCTTTAAGCTAATGTTAATCGAGCATGAACATCAGTAACAGTTATAGTTCGCTGAAGTGGATGCACAACCAGGAATTAACCTCAACCCTCCTCTTGTCTACCGACGGCTTACTTACCTCGCAGAGGGGAACCAACAGACTATGTTGCACATTATATAAATATTACATGCATGTATGTACATAATGTTACGTGGAATTACATCGATTTTGTATCTCAGACGTACATTGTGTAACGCAGTGTTTCCCGTAATTCTCTAATGTTGGCAGTTTTACTGCAAGTATAATACATATATCCGACAGGTATCACGGACAGAGCCAGTTTTATTTCCGGTGCCCTGGATGAGATTTGGTATAGGGGAAATCATTCAAAGATAAGGTATCCTATAGGCAACGCAGGCGCCCCTTTATATACAACACTAGCGCCTGCGATTCCCCCTTATGCCCGGCGCCCTGGGCAGTCGCCTCACGTCACCCTACTCTAACGCCGCTACTAATAACCCAGTACCATTAAACACTCCATAGTTTTGACGAAGACAAAAATCAACGTCTCTCTAAAAAAACAAAAAAAAACCTGAGCGTATGAGATGGAGAATAGAACCATTTAGTAATATTTTCCTGTTTTTACCTAATTGTTCAAGAATTTACTGTACTCTGTACGGTATTATTATTAAGTGAAGAGCGCCTGCAAAAAAAAAATCTTTATTTCTCCTCCAGGAAAAGAACGATAAAAATGTCAGGAAATTAAACATGCAAATGCGTCGAGCAATCACCGCCATTGTTTCCATATCGCACGGCGGTCTATCCAGTGAGGCGAGACTATGGGGACAATTTTTTTTTTATTAAGGTACCATAAAGCAGTGGAAAGCCTTATTGGGGGATTTCGTCGTCTGTCTAAATGTAGATTGGACTGGATCAATATCTGTATAAAATGTACGTATTCTTCAAAGCTCTGATCATTATATAACTTTAAAGATATAAAATGTAGGAAATACAATATTTTTGATCCTATTAAAAATCCTCGGTAACGTGGTCTTCTGTACTGCAATTTCATTTCTACTGCTGTAATTAAGTAACTTTATTTTGAGTATAGCACAAGTTCTTTTATTTTCACTCCCATTTGAATAGATGAAAACGGCTAGCGATAATATTTTAATGTCCTTTCATAAGAATTCAAGCTAAATTTATAGGATTTGCTTTTTACTAAAGATTTAATCGCTTCTTTTCTCATGAATAAGAAATGAAGGAGACCGTATTCTTAAAGGTTATGTTAATTTTATCTAATTGTATTTTCCATTATTCGTCTTTATGTGTCTGTTAACTGAATCCAGCTTAATGTAGAAAGAAATTTAGGGTACAGCATCTTTTCAATTAAAAAAAAATACGAACTAAGACGACAGTCAAATTGCCTTTTAACTTTTTAAACTTTACGTCCTCGAAACATGTTTATAGTTACAAAAGATTTTCAGTTTTATGTAAAATAACAAATTGAATGTAAAATATACACGAAGTTCGTACAAACCTGGGTTATTAAGCGAACAGAAAAAGGATGAAACGAAAAATTCGGGAAACAAATGAGGCGGGAGATCACAATCGCTTTGTTAAATTTCGTGTCCGAAAAAAGATGGATACGAAAACCTTACAATTTTTTACGTCACAAAAAGAAATAATATACTTCAAGAACAATACTTAACAAATCATCTCACGCTTTATACTTTTTTGGTCAACAAAGAGAAAACTGTTAAAAAGTTCTTAGTTAAAAAAACTATAATTCATTATGACACGTCAGAAAAATAATTACACATTGGAACACACAACATAGAAATACTTACGTACGCTCGTTAAATTACTAAATCAGAAAATTACAGAACTAACCTATCAGGTTCAGGGTAAGCGCCATCTGCGCCCGGCCACCTCAAGCCCGATGAAGCTGTAAATGCCTTCTCAAGGCAAACAGTGTCTACTCAGTCACACAAAAAGAAAAGTAACCTATGGCTACTTTTTTAGGTGTGAGTTGCGATTTACTTGTGCTTTTTAAATGACTATTAGTTATCGACATAAGCAACTAACATTAAAAATATGTATTTAAAATACTTGGCGATTTAAGAAACATGTTTTTAAAACGCAGGTTTTATAATTAACACTGCATGCCATCTATAGACAATGAAACAAAACATTTTCATGAAATTCATGGTTCTCAGACTATCACAATACGAAGATAGATGGCGCTTATTTAAAAATAGTACTAACATTACCATATACCAATTGCAAAATGAAATATTGAAAATAGTATAACCGATTTTTTTTTATTTTTAATTCTTAACAAATAATTCCGTTATAGCATAAATTTAACATCTTGCATATTACCGCCATCTCTTAAAAGTATAGGATGAACAGCAACCTAGAGCAGAAAATAGCACTTTCGTGTAATCGAAAATGTGCTATGAACTTTCGTGAATGTGACATCTTTTATCGAGGAGAAAAATTAGATTAAAAGCAAACAAAGTGATCCTATAAGGGTTCCGTTTTTTCCTTTCGAGATACGGAACCCTAAAAACATACGAATTAAAAAAGGCAATTTAAGAAAAAGCTAAGAACATTACTGACGCGTATTGGCAGACTGCTGCTTTTTGTCTTTGATATTTTGGCGATTTCAGGAGTATGCTACTTAGCGTGGTTCTATAAAAAAGTACTTACTGTGCAATTCTAAAGTAATTGATGCAACAATTTATAGATTCGCAACAAGATTTACAAAAGCTACCTTAAACTCAATATAATACAATATTAAAAAGAAAAACATACAATTACTTTTTGAGTGTGCTCATTCTCATGGGCACACACGGACAGTCTGAGCGTGATGAAATGGCAACCATTAGCACGGCAACAATAGAAGTTGACTACGCAATACACAACTATGATAATAAAGTACCACATACTTTAAGTGCGTAACGTTTAACTACGATAATTTTACACTTTATTTTAACCCATTTCAAATGGATTTGAAATTTCATATTGTTTCTAGAGATAAAACCATTTAAGGAGGCTTAAGCTTCCAGAGGATAAGCTTCACTTAACTACAAACTTATCTTACTAAAATATTATAAATGTGAATGTTTGAATGTATGGATATATGAATAAATGGATAAATGTTTGTTAGAATGAGAAGGCAGAACGGCTCAACGGATCTCAATGAAATTTGGCATAGATGTAGAACATGGTCTAAAAGAACACATAGGTTACTATCGCGATTGACAGCTAAGGACTAAGAAATAACGCAAAACGTTATCTCTATTTTGACTTATCACATGTACGTGTCATTAAAATGGAAGCAAAGAATGTTGAGTAAAAATTTTGCAACAAAAATATAAATTAGAACACATAGCGCATTTTATATTCCCCTAGATAAATATACTTCCGACTAAAAGTAGGACATCAAATATGTTACAAGTATAGAATGATGATCAAACATTTCTATGTGACATGAAAATACATATTTTAATATAAAGAGAAAGCAATAGCAAATTTATTACCTGGTCTTAAGATCGTAAAGAAACATTTGCAATAGTTGGAGAAGTTTACAAGATTTAGATATGATGATAGAAAATATTTTTTCCTAACTAACCTACTCGATTTCGAACTGCTTTATACCTAGTACTATTGCAATACGTTCAACACAAAATAACTTACTCATTTAATAACAGCTAGTACACACTAGGCCATTTGAAACGACTATTGTATGTCTGATAATAATGTTGGTGCTTATATGTATTTTTTAATGGTTAAATAAAGCGTAATGACAATAATTCCTGGTAAGCGTCATAGTCAGGATGGCCGAGCGGTCTAAGGCGCCAGACTCAAGGCAACTTGCCCGTGTAGCACGGGTTGGGCGTTCTGGTCCTCTCTGAGGGCGTGGGTTCGAATCCCACTTCTGACAAACTTTTTACAAACACAAGTTTTATATTTTACCATTTAAATTATGAAGTGCTAAGTAAATTTTGTGATTTTTTTATCCTCAAAAGTATATATAATAGTAATTCTGCCGTATTTTTAAATGTTTCCTTGGCCGTAAATTATTTACATGTTTAATGAAATGAAAATGAAAATATTACAGGTAAACTTCAGAGAAATCCTTCTTTAAATGAATGAGGACAAAGAGGGTAAAACCGGAAGACACTTGAATGTAAAAGTTGCGCCAGAGGGAAGTCGCGGGGCTCGGCTTACGGCCCAATTGCCACGAACCTGGTCGCTAAAGGACCCTCCACACTGCGGCAGGCGGTCGTTGCCACGAAGTTCCGCACAATACTCCTACTGTCCTAATTTAAAAAAAAATATCAACACTAAAATCATTCGAGACAACGGTGACGAATTTATGAACTTAATTGCACGAACGAATGCGTATACGTAAGCATTTATGTTTATTGTGTCAATCGAATGTCGAAGTTGAAACCACCTCCTATCAGACTGTCTGGAGTATCATTGTCCTAAGATCAATACGAGTGTCTATCCACAGTTTCTAAGAGCATGGGACGACCGTAATTAATTTCCTAAGATATAGCCATTTGTTGCGTTCACGATAACATTTTACTCAATTTAAAAAAAAAGTTAAAAAAAAATCAAACCATATATATTTGTATTTTGATTGTCATAAATATATCCTTCTTTAATTTCGTAAGAACTGTTAAATTATTAGCTTCTAACCATTTTAATGTAACTTCTATTGTTTGCTCTATATCCAATGAAATCCTATAGTTTTAGTGTAGTGGCATTTTATTATACGCTCTTAAGGCTACTTACTCGTAGGGCAATAAAGTGCGTTACTGCGTAGAATGCATAGCGGTCGCCGTGGCCTATATTTGGGTGCTTTCCTCTTCATTTATTAAGTTATTACTTCCTCTACCACGGTGTCAGTGTACGCTGTATAACTAAATTAAATATCCTGTATCCTACAAGAGGATAATTGAAGCGTTGAACGAACAATGCAACTGATTAGACATGGTAAGTGGTAAGTTTACGACTACTTTCTAAAAAAGGGTAAGTTATATTAAATTTCTAATATTCCAAGATGTCGCACCGTCGTCCGCGTTGAATTAAAAAAAAACTAAGTAGCTTATGCGTTATACTGGAGTGTAATCAATATCCGATCCAAATGTCATTCAGATCAGTTAAACCGTTTTGTAGGTACACGGTTACAAACATCTATACCACTATCAAAACTTTCACATATAAACTAAGGTAAGTTTAATTCACGTAGAGTCTTTATTTATATGTACTTTGATCATCATAATTTTATTAAACTTACATGACAACATAGAATCAGAAGACTAACTTAATCTTACTTATGTTATAAATGCGAATGTTTAGATTGATGGATGGATGTTTGTTCGAAAGTATATCCAGAACGGATCAACGGATTTTAATGAAATTTGGTACATAAGCAGAAAATAGTCTGAAAGAACACATAGGTGACTTAATAAGTTTTTTTTAATTACGCGCGGACGGAGTCGCGGGCGACAGCTAATAAACTAATAAATATCAATAACAATTACAGACTGTATCAAGATTCAAATTATCCCGCCATCTGACATTATAACCGGCAGCACGCTTTAATGAAATGGACGCCTATTGTCTTTGCAGCTGTCATTTTTTGCGCAAGCTTAATGTCTTCTTAATTATCTAAGGGCATATGTTTTCGTCTTATTTGGTCTTAAGATACGAGGACACTTCAATGATATATGTACATTGACTACATAAAATTATCAACTATAATTACTTTTCATATTAACATTTTTCAAAAGTACTCTTATTATTATATAAGAACGTATTATTACAATGTATCTATTATAATTGCGTTGAATTAGTCAAAATAATGTATACATTAAATACCATGACAAAAATTGTTTTCAAATCATTAGCAAAAATATATTCCACCTCCATTCTCTATTCTGTTTTAGAAAATCGTTAAAAATATCTTTCGCAGACCGTTAATAACTTTGTCTGCGACCTCGAACTTTAACCATTCGCCCTTAATCTCACTTAAGCTTAGAGTTCGTTGCACACGGGAGCAAAATGTAAAAATCCTTCACGTGAAAGCTTATTGCCACTAGCATAGACTTGTCTACCACTCTTCGGTTTAAAGATCTTTATTTACTCATAAAAAACACAAAGTTTCGCTTACAATGAGTATAAATGTAAAATATAATATAAGGGCTTGCGGGCTAATACAAAATATAGTAACCATATATAAAATTAGTATAAATCAAAAACAGACCTTAGTATGTACAACTATAAGAAGTTAAATTGAACAGAAATTATATCTACATATAATATTGAGAATAGATTATGACATTACAGCGATGAGATATGATTTAAGTTTGTTTTTTAAAAACTTTAACACTTTCACAGTTCTTTATCTCGTCTGGCAGTTTATTAAACATTTGAACGCCTTCAAACAATACAGTTTTATTTCCATAGTTAGTACGCGGAGTAATTAATGTTAATTTGTGTTTATTGCGAAAATTATGTTTGTTATCCCTCTTTTCTATTTTTATTTTAGATTTTGTCTATCTTACTCTCGTTTATCATTTTTAAAATCGATTTCTCTAAATTATCGTAACTATCTATAGTGTGTATATTAGCCTGTGAGCCATTTTGGATAAGCTTTTCATAGTTAATCGATTTATAATGTATCTTTTGTGGTTTAGGTGGTGCCCATTTGCCTATTTCAAGGTATTGCTGCTTGTGGTCTGAGAGGGACGAATCTATAATCGACATGCTAAAAGAGTGATTGTCTACATTTGTACATATATGGTCTATGATAGTGTTTGTCTTATCCGTGGCGCGTGTACAATAGTCTAAGTCGATTTTATTTAGTATTTCGTATCCACTCTCTTCTATGGCTTTTACATATTTCGTGACGTAATTATCTTTTTTTAATAAATCGATATTAAAGTCGCCGAATACAATCGACCTTTTTCGTTTCTCTAATTGTGATGTATATATATCCAAAAACTTATCCATCGCGGCATCACCATCTGGCTTATATATCACTCCGATATTCAGAGATAATTTCTGTGTATATATCCATAAGTAATGGTTGCCATTTTCATAAATGTCGTCAGTCACCCCAAAATTTATATTTTTGTGGACATAAATGGAGACACCTCCACCTCCTTTGTCTTTCCGGTAGTTGTAGACGTGTGAGTAATTAGGTAGAATGTATGTTTTGGCCTCTTGATCCGATGTAATATGGGTTTCTGTAAATATTAGAAAGTGAGTTGTCTTTGGTATTGTTTTAATTATGCAGTTTAGTTCATCAAATTTCTTATTCGTTCTAATACTTCTTAAATTAGCATAAAAGAAGCGGAGTGATGATGGAGTCTGGCTCAGGTTTTCATAGTTGGTCGCTAGCTAATGACTTATCTTTTCTTTATTTTTTGGTATTAGTTTTTTGACTGTTGAGTTATGATCTTTGGTGTTCCTTTTACATATTTTATAGTGAGGTTCTGTTCACCCTCTTGTTGGCGTGTCATCAGTTCCTCTCTCAGTTGAGATAGATACATTCGCTGTTTGGACGTCTGATCCGAATATATTTTAAACTCGGCTTGATTACTCTTATTGCGAAGAATTCGAAGTGCGACATCTGTATTTTCAAAACATACCTTCACAGGTCGTGGTTTCTGCGGATTATATTTGCCAATCCTGAAGATTTTTATAGGCTGACCGCAGCCATCCACTATTTTATTAATAATTTTACTTACTTCACTCTTATCATGATCTAGTCTATCATTTGAAATTTTACAGGACGACTCCGGAATATTATAAATAATTATATTTTTCTGTTTAGTAATCCGTTCCTGACATTCATAAATCATTTCTTCATAAAAATTTGTAGATATGTTGGAGTGTATGAGTGATGACGAAGATTGGAGACTTTTTATTTTTAATTCGTTTTGTTCACATAGTTTTTTTAAGTTATCTATATCTTTTTTCATTATTTCTTGATCTTCTATTATTTTATCTGTACTTGTTTTTATACCAACCAATTGTTCTTTAATTTCATTCATGTCTTGCCGTATACTAGCCACACTTTCATTTTGTATTGTAGACATTTTTGTCAGAAAAGACCTCATTTCCTTTTTTAAACTTTCAAATTCTTCCTTCATTCTAAGGTCAGAATCCAGTTCTTTACGCTTGCGGAACGTGATTTGCGATTTATCCATGTTCTTACTACCCTCGTTCGATTTTGTCAAGTCATGTTGCGATCCGCCGCATTTACTTGTTGATTCCAGTAAACTCATTTTAATTTGATATAACAAATATGCGCTTTAGTGCAAAATCATTAGAAGTTAAATTAGATTAACACTAATCGATTCGCAGCGATAAGCCATTCAATGCATTCTTTTGTTCATCGACGGCTGCAATAGTAAACAACTCGCCGGTAAAAAGTCTTAAGTCTTATCACGTAATAATCACTAAATAGACACTAAGAATAACACTTTAAGGTACTTTTTCGATTGGCACTTCTTTTAATATTTTAGTTTAGAATTTATACTTATTAAACGCGTCTAGCCCGTAAGCCGGCCGCACGACGACTTAAAGATGAAAAGATATCTTTCATGAGAAAAAAAAAGAAGCAGAGATTTTGAATACAAAATGAAACGCATATAAGTAGTGAAATTGTATTATTATATAACAATAAAACATTTCACACGTACTTATTCTAAATATAGACTTTTTTAATCTACAGACTACAAATACCAACCGAATAGAATATTGCACTTTTCTTTACAACTTTTATAATAAAACTAGCTATTTCGTTAGCGCTGAACAAAGAAAAGAACAAACAAAAATGATAAAATAGATTTTTCGTTATCAACCTAGCAAATGCGTCGTGTGTACGAAATATATATTTTTTTTCGATATCAAAAGCAGACATTCCAATTTTATAAGTATGTCGGATCCTATAGATAGGAGAGAACAGTCTTTGACAATTAACCTCGCTTGAGGCTGAACGAGAAAAGACTTTTTTATTCACTTAACATTTTGCTGCAAAACTTAAGCGACTTCGAAGGGAAAAGAAATTCTTTGTGTAACATTCGCATAGCTTAACAAATAAAACGTCGCAATAAATTAAATGTAAAAAAAAAATATTATTTTACTTTAAACTGTTCTATGCGATGAAATTGTGGCTACAAAGAACAAATTATTTCATTAAAAAATTCTTCCAATCAAGACAAAATGTGCAACGCACTCGAACTAAGAAACCTTTTTAAAACGCCTTCAAAACTTGCAACAAAAGTAGCAAAGCTTTTGTACGCGTTGTGCGAGAATACATGTCTTGAATACCATACGTCGAAAGACAAAGAAAAACTTCCAGAGCGTATATTTACAAAACATCTATAGTAAAACAAAGA
Source organism: Papilio xuthus (assembly GCF_000836235.2). Classification (NCBI taxonomy): domain Eukaryota; kingdom Metazoa; phylum Arthropoda; class Insecta; order Lepidoptera; family Papilionidae; genus Papilio; species Papilio xuthus. The sequence continues at coordinate 3,515,866 of NW_013531704.1, forward strand.
AAGAATAAAAGTAACTATTTTTTGAGGAAAAATAATGTGAAAAAATAAAACTTTAATGCACTGTAATTGACCCATCAGATCATATCGATGCTTTACGATTGAACCAAAAGAAACAAATAGTATAAACACATGACATAATGTTATTAATTTGGAAATCGATTGTATCAACTAGTACTTAAAAACAATAACAGAAGCCGAACGAAGATAAGTAATGATACTATTGCTATGTTTATTATTCATTGAATTTTTGACTCTGTTAGAACATAAATGTTTTCGAGTCTCTTCAAAACATTTATAGCTATCAAAGACTACTACTACGCAAATTTTGCTGCACAGATTATATTTTAAACTAATTGTCGCTCGCGACTCCGTCTGCGCGGAATTTAAAAAAAACTATTGGTCGGTAATGTTATATAGCCGAAAGGCTTCCCCTATAAATGGACTATCCAATAAAAAAATATTTTTTCAAATCAGATTAGTAGTTCCTGAGATTAGCGCGTTTAAACAAACAAACAAACTCTTCCGCTTTATAATATTAGTATAGATTTATCTTTAATAAATAATTTCTGCATCAATAGAAGGATTATCTGTAAACAAATATAAACTTTAGCTGAAATCGTTTACAATTGGTAGTTTTCTTTTTTATCTTCTAAGAAAATACAAAAGAACTAAAATTATTTACAATTAAAATTTACATGTGCTACTATTAATACTCGGTATCAGTAGAATGTAATTAATTTCACCATTCAATATGTAGGGTAAAATGCATAGGAGTTGCCTAGGTGACTGGCATAAAAACAAAGGGCTGTTTAAAAAGAGCCAAGAACATATTTTAAATAACTTATATACCTACAATCTACCATTATTACACTTGTTCACTTAACTGTTACAATAGCAACTTTCTTTAAATAAAAAGGTGACTGATCTTAATTACAGTGCGTGTTAAAATGTCATATAATTTGTAGACATAACTGACAAGAAACTGACAAATCAAATAAAAATCACAAACAATAAAGCTTGTAAATGAAGTAGACCCGTAACGTTAATTAAACAGAACAGGCGCCTCCGAACTCATTTAGTTTTTATAGTCTTGTTGACTCTACCGTAAACAAAAGACATTATAGTACAAATTGTGTTTACTTGGCAAATTTTAGGTGGACCTAAACAAACATATTAGTATTTGACGCGACACTTTTATCTGGGACAGTGGCTTGGTACAAAGCAGTAGCACAATACAATATTGTGTGTTATATTTTCATGTTTAAAAGTGAAATTAAATATTAAAAAATTAATAAAAATCCTATTGTTAGGTGTTGTTTATTCATTTGTCTTGTTATTTCTAAGTAATAACAATTATATGTAGCTATCACGTAACAACTAAATATTGTTACACTTTTCGCTATGTTAATCGCTGTTTTAAAAACGTCTTGGAATTTTAGAACTTTTTCAGGTCTTATATTTGGTAACTGCTTTTAATATCAAGAGTAATTATGAGCATTTAAGGTTGAATTGAGTCTCCGAAGGACTTATGAGGTGCAATTATTAAATTCTTGGAGCGGACAGGTATACGTTTGGAGGACGGCCATTAGTCCCTGCTAATGTTCTGTAGAATTTACAATGAATGTAAGACAAGATAATAAGAAATATCATATGGCAATTCTAACCTAATAAGAGATAGGCATGGGGGATTGGGCATGGGGCCTACCGTCTACAACCGGCTGCCGGACTAAATCACGGCATCCAGCTTCGCATCATTCAAAAATAGATTAAAAATTTTATCGAGAAAACTCTATATTCTTTTTTGTAAATCGCCTTTAATTTAAACATTACCAATAAATTGCATTGTATTGATTGTTAAGTGTAGTGTACAAACTCAATAAACGAACTCATCAATTGATTTTATAAGGGTAAATGTACACCTATACCTGGTTAAGGTTGTATAGAGAACGGTATTGGTACTATAGGACGTTGACATATTTTGTGAAGTTGCTATGGGGTGCGACCCTCGCGAATGTATAATGTAGACTAACGATTAAGTGGTTTACCTCCCCCTCGCTATATTGGCTTTTAATGGCTTCCAATGATACCCTGGTGTAAAATTAGCGCAGTAATTAACAAAAATCACAGATAGAACGCGAATAACTGATATCCTTAAATAAATAGATATTTTCGTTATCATTATCTGCCCATATCAATCTAGTACTTTTCAAAAATAACAGGCAGTGGATAACAATTTTTCATATATTTAACTCTTAACTCTTTATAGAGTAATTTAGTATGGCAATTTTTGGAGTAAATTTAAAATTTAAAGGAAAAAATGCATAAAATAATATGTAGTGTCTACATATAGCTGAAGCGCTTAACACCAGTAAAAAACTGTAAGGAATTAATCTATTAATCGCTAATTTGGATCTATCCTGTGACAAACATGACATCCGGATGTTAAACGCTTCACGGCACTCGTTCTGTGAATGACACGCAATAAAATCTGTTAAATTAATTCAACACAAATTAATCATCAATAGCAACTTATTTCAAGAAGGTTAATTCTAATCCAAAATAGAACAATGCGTCCGGTGACACTATCATATGTATATAATTTATCAATGTCTTATTTTCATTCAGCATCGCTTCTTGAAGCGTTAAAACGAAAGAAAGTTATTCATCAATGTCAGTCGATGTGTCGACGTGATGTTCTCACAGATAAAACTAAAGAAATGCCTCTACTAAACCATTATAGGACATCCTTCAATGACCAAGACAATTGGAAATATCTTAGAATGAAATTGTTTTATTTATTTATAACAACTGCATAGTATATAACCAATATGACACTATGAATTTATTATAATAATATATGACATTAAATTCTTTATTGTCATATATTTTTTAGTTTAATATTGATTGTAATTTACTTTATTTACATACTCTTTTGTCCTATTTTTATTGTTTGTGCACCAATACTTTATATATGTTGTGTTTGTCTGTAAGTGAAATTACATGTTGCCTGAAACCTTTTGCAATAGTGCCTATATATAAGAACACGTGTACTTTTGTTGATGAACCAAATAAATAAATATAAGTATAACGTTTGTAACAGGCTTCTTCTAGGCAATCAGACTATATGTAGATACAAAGTAAAAGAATACTCTAAAAGTATTGGCTGAAATTACGTAATTCCTTATTATCGATACTTAAAGCGAAAATCTTCAACTTTTAACAAAACAAAATTGATACTAAGGTAATTGAAAACTTTATTGGTGATACAAAAGTTTTAACTTTAATAAAATCTCATTTAAAACGTCTTTAACATTTTTTTCCAAACATTTAATTTCAACTTTCAATGTTAACCTTAATATAAAAGTACAATTTTACTTTAATCTTAGAATTGTCCTTACTTTAACTAATTATTATGAAATTCTTTTATCAAGACCTTCACGGCTACTGGGAGAATTTTTTACAACGATTTTTTTCACCTTTACTAATACACAAGGTTACGTTAATAAAAGCTAAAGAATGTACATAAAACAAAGGTCAAAATCTAATATAAGTAAAATTGTTTTTCTAAAGTAGTTTTGAAAGAGGATATGCGTTAAGAAGGGAGTAAATTCAGATAATATGATGGAAGATAGTACATACTGCGGAAACCCATTAACAACCGACCCTTAACTGTTTTAAAATATTCAATTAAAAGACTTAGGAGTAAGGAATTAGGCCTATTGCCTTAGTGCTTGCGTGAAAAAAAGATAAACAATAAACTAGACGTACACGTTCTAACATTAAAAGTACATGTAAAATATTTTTTTTTAATCTATATTCAAATTCAATGAAATGCTGAATATGCCTACGATTTAGAAATGAAATTCTTAGTTTTCATCGCTGTCAGCGGAGAGATATCACGGCACGTTATTAAATTTCCAGCTAAAATTGCTTTACAGTTGTTCGAAATAGATTTCAAAGTTCTCATCGTTATTAAATCTTACGTTAAACCATTTGTTAATGTCTTCGATGAACGTTCCATTTATATAATACGGATTAAAATACAACGGTTGACACCACTAAGCATTGTTAATTATATTGACGTTGATAATTTGCTAGAGCGTGTGAATACCGTCTGGGCCGGACTGTCGCCATCGTTAACGGCTTATTGAAATCCAATTAGTAGAGGCGTGGTTGATTCTTCTATGTTTATTTGGTCACCGAACACGTCAATATAGTGACAGTTATTAGAAGCAACGAAAAATTAAATAGATAAATTAATGAATACAAAAGATAGCACGATGTATTATAATTCTATTGTAACCCTGTGCCGTACAAAGAGTTCGGATCTTGTGGCACAATCACCCGTAGACTAAGTGTTTATTGTAAATAGATGAAGTGGCACTTACCTATTCAATGCCCCGCTCACCGGCGGCTGGTACCTGGTCATTTTGTCGGTGTCAATCAAGTCTGATCACAGTCGAGTAGTATTTAGGCGCGAACGATGCAGCCAGCTCGGTGCACCCGATGCAACACCTCCCGTAAGCGCGCTATAGACGCATCGTCGTCTAACCGAACCTTAAACTTAAGCGATCCCGTCCGCTTAAAAACCGACACGTCCGACGCGTGACTCTTTTCGTTAACTCCCGATACTAATTCCCCTGTGCCAAGTCACTGCCTTCCCCGCACCTCGCAGGCCCCGAACGCGACAGTGGCCGTGACGGATTTCTAACTACCCGCTTGTGCGGGAGAATAAAAATGAAGGCGGGCTACCTACATTAAACCGGATATGCAGGATTGCGAAATTCAAGATGTCGAACCATAGTACATCGTACCAAACATAACCTTATTTGTAATCGATTAAATCTAAAACTACCGAACGCATTAAAATATTGATCACAACAATAAATAACATCTATTAGATAAAGAGTTGCCATATTAAAAAAAATACAAATATAAAAAGTATTTCCATTTGGCCAGCTGATAAAGTACAAAATTATGCTGTAAAGATGAGTTCACAACAATGGATAAAAGTTTAAAAACAAAACTGCAATGGGGTGTGAACGTCATCGTATACAAGTTCAAGCGAAAGTTACCTCTATGTGGACTAGCTTAAAACATAAAGTTAAGTCAGTGTAGACTATGCTTTACAATTTGTGTGCATGTATGTTGTATGGTCGTATGTTATCAGAGCTCGGGGCAGGCGGTGCTTGGAACGAATGCTTATTGTTGTGGCTCCCCTGACACCCTTAACGACAACAAATGCATGATAACATTTCACACTAGACGTATACAAGTGCTGTCGTTAATGTTATGACTGTTTAGCTATTATTATTGTTAGTATAAAACATACAATGATATAATGTGATAAAAATAGATTTTTTTTATAATGACAGACATAGACAAATATATTATGTACGATGTGGTAGGTACGGTTTGCTAAATAATAGTAATCTATATAGCTTAATATTTTCATTGCATTTTATAGCCATTTTTCGAATAAAATTACTACAACTAATAAAAAATACTCAAACGGAGTACCTATTATACAAGAGCCTAATTACGAAGCTTTTTAAATTGCCCTCTTAAAACAGACTAGCCCTAACTCAGGTGAAACTGTCTAGAAAACAAGATATATAATTTTAGCAACAACGGGATGTCGAGGGCACTACATTGATGAGAATAAATAATATTCACGTCTAGAATTCAACATTTATTAGTTTAATCGTTTTAAATTGTGCCATGGCGACGAAAAATTCTAGTCTTTTTACGCATGCAGCTATGTAGTTTGTTTTTAACTAGCAGTAACTATTATAATTTCAACGCATTATGTGAAATTACGAGTAGGTGCTAGTGTTATATGCAGGCGCATAAAACACACGCGATGCAAAATGAAAGCGTCTTTACGTAGAAGTTTTTAATCACCATCGAGTTACCTCGCTCTGTTACTCGCAGACGCCGAATCTGGCAACACGCGACTGCATCCGAACGACAAAACGATCCGAGCCCGCCGGCGCGTTCGGGTTCGGCGTTCGTCGCTTGTCGCGTCGTCTGATCGGTCCGTCATTCAGTCCGGAGGTGTCCGCGGGCGGGGCGGCACGTGCGGTGCGCGCCTCGCATCTGTATTGTTTTGGCTCATCTAACCATTGTTTAATTCCATCCGACTAGAATCGATACGACATTGATGCAAAGTGCACGGCCTACGTTACTGCATTATCTAATATTTTAATGGCGTAACATAGAGACAATAATATGTTATCTGATAGAGCGAATAAATGAAGTCGTGATTTATTGACAAGTGAAACTTTCGATCGTTCATTTGTTGGATGTACCGTTTATGTTTTGTCACTGGACCAAACAAACGTGCAAGTGATCTTTGTTGTAAAGGGAAGCATGCAAATCAATAATCTAGTGGATACCCAGCTGCGAGCAACCGAGAGCTCGTACTGTGAGGTTTATTACACGGTTGCATATTGATTGGATCTCTGGCGGGATCACTGAAAAGTCACCATAGGTAAGAAATAAACACGATTTAAAATGCCATTTTTAACTGTTATTTTACAGCTTTATTAATTACAGCAAAATTGTATTGACCATTAATTCAAGTTTTAATTTGTAAAATGAAATTAAAAGTAAACATAAAAAGCGAATTAATTTTAATTTAGTTTTTACAGTCGCAAAGCGCCGCGACGTACTTGTATCCATCAGCCAACGTACGTTTCCCACTTTTTGCAACATGAAACATACGAGAATCTAAAATTAAAGTTGGAAGGTACAATTTGCATAAACATACAATTTTACATTCTTCAATCGTAATATACAATAAAGAGAAAAAATGTAAAAATTCGTTTTATTTTAGTAAAAATAAAAATATGAGAAACAAAGATGAATTATTTCGATAAATTCTAATTAGAATGGTAAATATGATACATAGTGTGCAGTGTGCCATGCAGATTTAAAAGCAGACGTCACATGCGTTAACAATGCTTTCAGTTTCCACTTTCATATAAATTTTCTCCACACGAGGAGCACCACTTCACATGCGTTTAATACCGTGATCATTGAAATAGAAATAGACGTCGATGTGAGAAACATGTTGTATAATACACTATCATAACTCTTAATAAACATTTTCCCAAGAACGATAAGTACAAGAATTACTAATGGTAAGTATTGTCACTTATTCTGGATTAGACACAATTATTGTTCTGAGTTGACAGAGATGAATATTAAGAGTCACCATTTTTCACGCTATATCCTACGCATTGACTACCCTTTTTCTTTAACATGGAATATATACTGGCTTAAAGACATAAAAGACGCTCTTGCTGAAGGCCGAAAATTTGGTCCCCTTTTTGTTAAAAAATATCACGGCTTTACCAAACTGGGTGGGTGGTTGAATTACGTTAAATTCTCGTTTGGACTCTGCAATAAAACATGGTATTCTAATATTATAAATAAAAATAAAAGAAATTATAAATTCTGAATCTGGTATTCAGGACATCATGGGCATTATACTAAATATTATTTCTAATAAAAACGTAACTAAATTAACTACCATTAATTCCAATATCAAATTTGATATTGCACAAGTCGCAAGTCACAATAACGAAGTGCCTACAAATTGTTGGTTTATATCGGGCGATGACACATGCGAACGTCTTGATGGTTTATTATTGCAGCGGACGAAACTCTTATTCGAAGATGTAACCACGACGACAAATCATGATTTATAAAGCTTGACCACTAATAACCAATTTTTTAACGGTTTTCAATTTGACTCATTTTAATTGCTTAATAATTCGCAATTAACTTTACTGTGAGTTTCTACTGCTTTAACATATCTATTTCTCTACTTCATCAAAAACAATGTGAGAGCTGGCGATATGTTTATACTGCTCTTTGTAAATCTGCTCGAAATTGTTATCTCTACCACCAAAATAACGTCAAAACATCTTGTTATATCACTACAACAATCGTAGCGTATACAACACTAATGTGCAATTCAATTTGTCTGAGGTCATTCCTATTGTTTCGAATTGGATTAATAGCGTTAATAATGTAGTGGGTACGAGTAGGTATTCTTATAGACATCGCCCACCTACCTGCATGACCTTAAGTATGGGATTTAGTTACATCTCAAACAATAGAACTGGAATCAAGGTTTACTGCGTAGTTCGACGGCATTGTGATATGATAATCATAAAACCCTTTGAATATACATCAATATAAATTAACTAATATACGTATTTAACAGTTTTGAATTAATACTTATAAGTCGTACGTATAATTTTGTTCAGCTATTACGTTTTATTTCTCAAATTTAGTTTAATCTAATGTAAAATGGATGAAATCTTAAAGCGCAATTGCGAAGCACACCTGACCGCAAAGAGGGAAGGCAACCAGTTTTGCCAGGTGGGTCGAATCATGTAGACTCCTTCCTTTCATGTTAATATGCGGGCTAAAATTTGGCCTTAGTACTTAGGATAAGAACATACATTGAGAGAAAGAGGTAACAAATAAGTATTGAATTTTTCTCTATATTGTGCTGCAAAAAATTATGACTTTATAATAATTAAACTTTGCACCCACATTGGTACTCTGATTAATAAATTTCTTTGAACATTACCAAGACGGATGTTATAAAGACGATGTTATCTAGTTTTGAATAACATTAAATAATTTTTCTAAGGATGAGAAATAAAATCTTGACTCGTCATTTGTTACACCAAACTAATCTATGCATCAAAAAATATGTATTATGCGAAAAGAAAGTGAAATTTGCTAGCGATTTAAATTTATAATTAAAACATTTTTGTATTGTGTAAACTAGGTTTCAAAGGTACAGTATAATCCATTGTCTTATGTTATAATTTTATTAATATGTCTAGCAATAAACTTCACAATAGGTTAATAACTTTGATAACAGCTAATTGTGTGAGTTTTGAATAATTCTTTAACCGTGGGTTTCTGAGACATAAATTTGCATAAAATATATCGTCATCCCTGTCATTATCTCTGACAACACAAAAATAACAATATGGTTTCTATAATATAATTAAATAAAAATACATAGACAATTCTAAAAGACAATCATATTTTCGTTAAACTACTCTCCATTTTAATAAAGTTTTTATTATCGACTCATTCCAAATAATTTTTCCTTAATACATCATGTGTTTTCTTTAGATGAAAGTAAAAATATACACAAGCTTATTTTTATAATCTTCGGCCGTGCGTTAAAATTTGAACAAGTGGCAGTTGGCAAGACAAACATCGTGAGAACCTTGTACGTCACAGAAACAAGGTCGGACGTTAATTCGCCTATCAATTCAACTTGTTTTCTTTTTTATCTGTAACACAACTTTTTTAACATTTTCTGTCAATTTATCAAACAAGGCCAGTTTCATCGGACACTGAGCAATCGTAGACGTAATCGGTTATAATAAAATAAAATGTAGACTTAATATACAGTAGACATGATTTTTTCTTTACTATTATAATATCTTCTGAAGTAATCAAAACAAAAAACCTCTTAGATACTCTAGCTTTAAAGTCCCATAAAAGATGACTAATTTGTAAAAATAAGAAAAAAGTACTATACTTTTTGTTCTTATTTAAAATCTTTATGTAAAATATCCACTGAATCATCCCGTTCGTGATTTGAATCGCTTAAACTCTGTGGTCGGACATTCCAACGAACCCAATGATTCATCATCCCTTTATCCCTACATATTTAAAGTTATTGTTTAAAAAGTTAACAACACTGCCATATCTTAAGTAGTTCCAGTCTCAGCCTGATGCTATAACGTGGATTCTATAGAGAGACCTCTTCAACGCAATAAACCTACTTATGTTAAAATACCTATTCTACAAGCCTTTTCTGATTTTATCAAATCTGCGAGCAGAAGACATTCAAGCCTGTTGAACATTTAATATATTGATATTGTTACATTATTTATGTGCTTATAATACTCAGAATATATTCTAAGATTCCATTATCCTTGTAGGTATCTCGTCTCCAACATTCCTCGTTGACTAAAGTCTGTCGATGCTATTTGCGGTCGACCGGTCGAAAACCAGTCGAACGTACTGTACTATCCTGAACGTTTTGTTGTAATAAACGTGTACGCCGATGTCCAGCCTTTTGATATAATTCAATAGAACAGGTTCCTCGCCAAGGACGACTCATCATTTAACTGAATGATTATAATAAAAGTTGCCATTACGTTTGAACACTTCTCTGTCTAATATTTTACATTTAACAAACGAATATTACTAATTTAAAACCATACCGAGTAATCTTATCTTATTATTGTTATAAATGCGAATGTTTGGAGAGATGGATGTTTGTTTGAAGCTCCAAAACGGCTTAACGGATCTCAATGAAATTTAGTGTACATATAGAACATATTCTGGAATAACACTCATTAAGTTTTTGTTAATCCAGCGGACGTAGTCGCGGGCGACAGGTAGTCTGATGATCTGTAAACTCTATACTCGAACAAACGTTGAGTTTGTTGAGAAAATATTTGTTTAGATTTAATTGGATAACTTCAGATTTACGATTTAAGCAATTCCATAATTTAATATTTGAATACTGTACTCACTTACGAGATTTATAAATCATTTTCCATGAATTTTTTGGTAAAGAACTTTGTAAAAAGCAGCAACAAACAGTATTTTGTAGACATTGTATCATATTACCAAGAATTTATATAAAAATGTGTTTTGCAAAAAATAGCTCCTGCTATATTCTAAGACATCTCAGTTACGAATACTGTTAAAAAATTTATAACAATTTCTTATAACGTTAACTTACCTAACGGACATACTCACGCGTGATGGTAAAAACACATCAAACAAATTATTAACGGTTTTCAGATGTATTTTAAAACGTTAACATACATTTGTTCAGGTATTTTGCAGTCAATTTGCAAACTGTAATAGACTTTATTTTATTGGCATAGAGTAGAAAATCATGCTAACATTTCCATCCACCTCAGTATAGCCGTGAAATATAACGGTTTTTGATACAGTACAGAATGTGTTTGAAAATGATAACCTTAAACTTCAGATTGTACTCCTTAAAATATCATTCTTGTAGCTTTCAAGCGCTTATTTACTTGGCTAATTAATTAATATTTGCAGAATAATTCTTCATCTCATTGGATCATGTTTAGCAGCCAATTAGTAAAAATAAACGTCCATTTTATATTTTTCTAAACGACTTGAATATTAATCCAGAACATATTTCGGTTGCAAACTGTTTATTGAAGTTAAAACCACTTTTTCTATAAACTATTTCATTGTATCACTATTACTGTGTTTTATTCATTGACTAAGATGACAATGTTATTTTCCTGCTCTGTTTATGCGCTTTGTTATTCCCCCAATGAGCAGTGTCGCCCGCATCATTTGAAATAAGAGCAACAGCCATTATTCCATCGTCTTCAAAAGAGTTATTTCAACTGAACAAAAGAAATATGGAACGCGGCAAATGCAAGCTTTTACCGTTTACCAACGCAAAATTGGCTCGGTAAGACTCCTTTGACATTCGAGGATTTGCGATGCGAAACTTTACACTTTTCTCTTTTGTTATGGCAAGTATAAGAATACTAACAATAACCAACAAACTTGACTTGTCGCAATAAATACGAAACTAATATTTTAGATAGACTTTTTAATTGAATAAAAGCTAGTAATAAAAGTATTTTACTAAAATGATATTTTTGCCTTTAAATGCCTTTCTGCGATTTCTGTATTATATTGTATTTTAACATTAACGAAGTGGTGTATTGACTCGCTCAATTATGTTTATTGCAGTCAATGAACGTTAATAAGTGATTGTAAATTTATTCGAACTAAATAAGTACAGTTTTATTAGCTTAATTGCTATAGCTGGACAATATTTATGAAATTTTTCTGTGTTCTTTGAAAAAATTAAATCGCTTACTCCTTTAGTTATTCTTTAGTACGTTTGTACCATTCTCTTAAACGGAAATGGACACAATAATTTTAATCATCTGAGGCAGATGTAAAAGGACGTGTTTTCCACAAAAGATCTATTTTAAGATAACGATATTTATCAAGTTGTTTCTTTAACCGATTTAATCTCAATGAAATTAAATATTCAAATACGTATTGATATTCTGTGATCAAATAATCGCTTATTCAATGGAAAGGGGATGAAATGTAAACTAGATTGAATACAGCTCGAAATCCCATCATGCTTCAGTATATCGATCAAGCAGGGGCGCTGAATAAGGGTCGAGGCACTTGACGTTTACACTATAAATATTTGAGCAACACTCTCCAGTAAAGGACATGACGACGAACTGGGTGCAACGTCGCCTACCTACTATGTTAATTAAGTTCACCGGATAAACTAAATTGACATACATTTTACTACTTTTAGACAACTCTGAATATGGCAGAATATATAACGGACATTACACGAAAACTTATTTTATAGAAAAAAGTAAACTAATGGAATAGGTTATGAAAAATAAAAAAAATGTCATCAGACTCACAAATTACGCATTTAAATTTTTTCGTATCATTGCCCGTATTACAATAAAATAGAGTTCAAAATTGTGCATCAAGCAGTAAATTCGCAAAATACCCGTGACACTATGAAGTACGATGCACTTTGCGGTTTGCGTACAAAATGCTAAGCCGTTATTTCCTTACTGTTTCTTTATGCAAAACTCAAAGTAATAAAAAACGTAGTATGCTACTGAAGTAACAAAATTTATCTGAACATTACCGTATGTGACGTTGCCGAGCCGTAAACGATTACGCAAGCCATTGTCTATGTTAAAACGAAATCTTTAACTTAAGATCGTGAAACTTTCGCTTAAAAAAAAGTCTATGTGTGTGTCGTAGCTTGATTTGTCCCCACTTAAGGACTTGGAGGCTACTCAAGTTAGGAGTGACTAGGCCATAGTCAACTTCGCTGGCTTAGTGCGGGTTGGTTGATTTCACACATCTTTGAATTACTTCGTTGATAGGTGCAATCTACATCACGATTTTGACCGTAAGAACGTTGGATAATTGTACATACGCAATTTTAACATAAAAAAAACACATTGATACGTGGTGAAGATTGATCAGAGAGCATAGATTTAAATTCAGTTTGTTCAACAACTGCACCTCCGAGGCTCTTATAATTCTGTACTGTACCCAAATTATAATTCATAATTTTACCAATAGTGGTTTTCGTGGATAAAATTACTTGTGATAGAGTTTGCATTAAATCTCTATTGTACTAGTAAAGTGTAACACTTACTTTTAATACTATTAAATATAAAAACTTTATGCTTTATTTACTAACTGTACTTAGTACATTATTTTATTCGAGTCTAGCATTAAGGTCAGACAATACTAAACTCTATAGAAACAAAGTTCGTTACATCCTCTGACTTTATATTCCAGACTGATTTCTGTTTGGTGTCTACGCTGTAAATTAGAGGTCATTGTGTATAGTAAATTCGTCAAGAACTTTTCCTATATTAAATAACTTTGAGACGCCTTAGTGTCTGTTATGAGAGGGATTCCTTCGGTCTCGAAATTGACTTGTCCGATATCATCCGCTCGATTTCATTTAATACCGTCCGCGCAAATTCATTGATTCTATTTGAACTTTTGATAGATATCTAGTCCGTTTTATTATTCATAGCTTTATTTGCGATTGAATAGAATTTTTTATACGAATCAATTGAAATCTTTTATGTCCTATATAATTCATCATGCATATAAAAGAAATGTAAATAATAGCTAATAAAACATATTAAACAACATCACATTACTATTTTTTATTAGTATTTGCTATCTACATTACAAACAAATATTGTACACAGCTATTCCGAAGATCTTTATTACATTTCGCAACAATCACGTACTCATATCGAAATATCTTTACGCCAATATATTTGCTTGGAGGCAGACTCGATACCAAATGACGCACTATGATATTGCCAGTCTAGACATCGGATTCCAGATCTCACCCACTTACATTACCTACCTATTTTACTACTTTCTTAGATAAAAACAAGGTCAATTGTAGACTTTGTGGACTACAATATAAAGTTGTTATTTTATTGTTATTTCTTTCTTCTTACTTTATGCTTTTGTTTTTCTCTTATAGACAAACTAGATGTCGCCATCGTCCTCCACAAATTAAAAAAAAACCTAATAAGTAGGCTATGTGTTCTTCCAGACTATGTTCTACAATTATGCCAAGTTTCTGAAAGATCCGTTGAGCCGTTTCGGAGATATCTACAAACAAACATCCTTTCATCCATCTATACATTCGCATTTATAATATTAGTAAAATGATGAGCCTAGGAGGAATATTATAGATAAGTTTACACATGTAATTAGTAAACTATAAGAGTAGTGGTTAAGTTCCCTATTTAAACAATCAGTGACCGTTTTATGCGTAATTTAATTACATTTGATTGTGAGTTGCATAGCGCAATGAAATAGACGTCTTTATTCAACTGCCATTGTCAACCAAATGAACGGGACAATAAGTGAATGCCCTTATTACTTTTAAAATAGTCTCTCTCCTAATTAGGCTGCCAGTCACGTCGAATTAGATGGACGTGTAATTAATAAACAGACAAAACTGGCGTGGGACTAGTCGGTCGTTCACTGGTGTAGGCGCAACTCAAATATAATATGGAGATATGTTCTCCATAAATAGACTATTACAATGTAAAGTACATAGTAAAAAATAAACAGTTTACATAACTGAATAAGTCAGATTATGTATTTGCATTTTTTAAACTTTCGTAATAATGATATTATAATACATTGATTGATGGAAAAACCTAATTTGCATCTCATTGTAAACTATAAAATACAATCGGAACTAGATAAGCGAGAAAAATATCGCGGACCCTTGGACCCGCTTATCCACGCTCGACAATTGTCATTTATCCTTAATTCTTTATACCTAATGCGAACATAGAATTCCCAATCAAACCAAACAAGCAAAATTCACCAAATTCAACTACAGCCAAGAGTATTAAATATTGAAATAAAATACCAGTGATAGCTTTACTTTGGCAATGAGATAAATTCACAATACGGTTAGTATTTAAATAAGACATCCGCTAACAGCTATTATTATTCAACAGTACTCGGAGACCAGCGCATATACGTCTTGTGACAGACGCGACTAGACTCTATTATATCATTCATTCACAATCAAATACCCTTATTGGCTTGCCTTGAATGTAGTTTAGAAGTATACTAAGGAAAATAGGCTAAAAAAAGATGTCTCACTATATTGCCTAATAATTTTAATTCCCCTGTGGGTTTTAGTTTGTCCGATTTAAAAAAGGTACATTTTACTGGCGTTCTAGTAACAAAATTAAGATAATATAATATTATACAGTAGTCAAGAAAAACAACGATAGCATCAGATCGTGATCGATGGCTTCACTGTGAAGATTTAAATAAACTTCAAAAGTGTCATAATATCGTCACAATGTCACGATAGTCTCAAATAAAACCGCCTGAAGGTGAAGGCGATGGATCGCTCCAAAGGAAACAACGTCATTAACAACACATCCTACAATAACACGTGCTATATTTCGCCAGTTAACTTACATGCTAAGTGCTCATTAGCGGTACTAGAACTTTTTCTTTTAATAGATTAATATTCAGAAGAACATCTTATACGGATATAACAAACCTATACGGCCTGTAGCACACTGACGCGCAAGAAGAAAGAATATTAAGCGAAGCGAAATTTCAATAAAAGGTTGAACAGTTAAAGCTACCAGCAACCGAAGCTATTATAGTCTCAGTGTGCTGCAGGCATTACTTTAGCTTTGTTTTTACCAAACGCATATGAGTATCTTATTTTTATTCAAATTTATTGTTTGGAATGAATATCGTTTTTATTTTTAAACTTTAAACAAGTATACGTGACACACGTTTCTGCGGAATGCATGAAAGCGTCAAAAATAAATCTAGTTTTACCTTCCAGCGAACTTTCTTGTGTGGGAGATACCACATTAATATAGGATCAGGCGAGTCACGATTTCTCTTAGATTTCCTTATCTGATACATCCTAAACTAGAGAAACTTCGTGAATTCGCCCACGTAATTTCGGTACTAAAAATGTCAGTCATGTATTACAGCATTTATGACATGAGTATGATTATGTTTAGAAAAATATTCCATTCTATTATCGTAGTAAGTTTAATAACAATACTTATTTGCGTTCAAACGAAGAGATATAACACAGATTTTGAAGCACTGGCTAGTATTTCAGGGACGACAGTAACTCCCGTGTTGCAGTCAATTTTGTATTTTCAAACAACTTATTAAAACGTGACGTATCTAATGGTTAACACAGTTAACAGTTTGATTTTTTTACCGATTACATAAGCAACGTATACTTGAGATAAATTCTCTTTTAGAAAATACACAACAACAATAAGTGACGTGTCATCGATTCCCATCTGACCGAGAGGTTATTGATCGGAGAGTTTTAAAAGGTTTCCTCGTTCATTGTCTCAAACGACAGGCGCCCGCATTATAGAGTACTGAACGTGCCTAAGTGGTGGCGGCGCATCGTTAATATTGCCGTCTGCCTCCAACCAGTTCCTCCACAATGCATGCATTATTACCAATATAGATCATAATTCACAATATAACTATATTTCTTCGGTGTGAGACAGACTTACAATGTATATAATAGTTAATAATTAGTGTTCCCAAAACTGTACGAGAATACGAATATAACGACATCCCAACTAAAAATCGGTCAAACCTTCCAGAACTCAAAATAAAACGAACATACGTACTAAAGTTGAAAAAAATATAACCGTTCTATCATTCGGACTGTAACACACAATAACAGCAACTCACAATGCAATTCAAAGAATTCAGAATACAATAGTATTCGGACAGCTCGGTCAACTAACTATTGCACTTACTATATCTAAATTCGCCTCGATAGCAGCAATAAATAAAAAATAATAATCTGTATATTGTATTATTACAAATACCTGACCTACAAAATGGTATCCAGTTCGTATATTACATAATCGAAGACGCTAAGAATAAATCTTGGCCTCTAGCCTCACCACGACACATCGCGACATTCATGAATATTCCGATCGCATAACGCACACGTGCGTTAACCACATTTGGTATTTAAATATAGCTCGGATGCAGTCCTATCCTATATCCTAATTGTCGTGTGATTAGTAAAAATACTCTGGGGTGTACCAGTGACATTGAGCTGCCTAAATCAGTACCGAGAAGGGAAGAGATATTTATAATTTCACACCCACTACACATCGCCATACCACTCGTTGTCATGGACCAGGAATTTTCTATTTGGAGGGTTTACGAGCGTCATCGCGGTCAGGAATTTCAACATTACGTTGTACTGTCAGACGTCGTAGGTTGGGGTGAACGCAAATAACTTAAGAGATAAAACAAATCAATAGTTAACAAGAATAAATTAAGACTTAACGACCGCGGGTCGATTTTTAAAATAGAAACAAGCATTAAACTAAAACTCCATGGAAGTACATTTCTGGAATTATAAAAAATAAACACGCAACTAACAATAAAAACGTATTAAAAAGGAACAAATGACTTTAACACGACTTGATATCTTTATTGTCGGTTTGTTATTAGAAATTGTTCTGCAATAACATTGTTGACATGCCATAGAATCACATAATACCGTATGATTACATACCGATGTTCATGAAGAAATTGTCTCCGACCATTACATCGGTTACACGATGGGGCGACGGCACGCGACGTAATTTGCCACTGATACTTGAACTGCATTACATACCGTATTTATGTGGAATTTCTAACATCTACATCTAATATTGAACTTAAAGGTGTCAAATTAATTCTCACCTCTTAGCATTTTACATTTAAAATTATAAAAATCTTCATTATAAGAGTACACGGTATACACTTTAACTATTTCCGTCCACTTCAAATCACTTCCTCTCAGTCGTGTAGTAAAAAATCTATTTTTGTTGGAAAGCAATAATTTATCTTCTATAAACACTCTAGGAATAGTGAGAGAACCGAATGCTATTTAAGAAATAGTAGTGAAAATATTGATTTTAAAAATGCTCACACAACGACGATATTTATGTGTATCAAATGTTTACAGATATAAACTTTTGTGCTACTATTTTATTATGATTACTTAATTTATTCAATGCTTTTATACAATAGCATCAAATGATTGTCTTAATTCAATACAAACATTTTAATTCTACTCTTACGAAAGACAATTTCAAATCTTTTCAATACAGACGCGGTTGAATAGTTTCGTATTTCGATAAAGCTTTTTTATTTTGCATTGTGTATAGTATCGTCTTTGTTATAGTCATAACTGCTATTATATTTTAAAAGAATAAAAAAATCTGTTGTCCATGACTTAGCTTAGGTCTTTATATAGATTTGTTATAATAATACGGCCGCGATACAGTAACTATTTGTATAATAATTTTAATATTAAGTTTTCAAACATCGTCCTATGTAAACGTCAAAGTTTTTCCCTTGGGTGAATCTTGTCTTCCATATGTTTTCAAATGCTTTAATCGATTGCAAAATTATTCTTACTAAGTAAAGGACTGCCAAACCTAATACAGGTTAATAAGAATAAATGACAATTTTTAATTATTTTTGTTCTGATAAAATTCAATGCAAAACGTAACGACACAATTGATCATGTAGAGTTCCAAAATTAAAAGTATTTTAAAAATCATTTTCGTCTGTCATCCGTTACGAAAATAATCTTATTATAATATTTTATCTGTTACATTATTTATAACATACATATTGTTGTAGCCTCGTATTCACTTCACAATAAGAATCTGATTTAAATCAGGAAATTTTGCATATTGCTTAAAGAGCATTTATGCCTTTACCTTTGTATATTACCTCGTAAACAACCGCCGCGTCAGAATTTGATATTAAATTTCGTTCACGGTTCCAGTTTGCACGGGATATGAAGCAAACAGGGCGCATATTCCCGCCTTATCCCGCTCCCCTGTTAATCCCCAGTCTCCCCATACGGGATTTACATATCACTCTGACCTATATACAAGAACAAACTTACTTTTCATTAAACTTTCCACCCTATAGGAAACATTGTTGTTGACACTACAAAATGCAGAGGCGTATTTGATTTAAATAGTTAATTCGCAAAAATTAAACATGAACTAACATTGGCCCTCGACAGATCACAATTCTAAGGACTGTTGTCATTAGCTGGTGGGCAATTGGCTATGTTAGCGACATCACGTGACTGCTAAAAATCTAGCATCTTATTGGCATACTAAAGACAATATTAAGAGTACTCGTAATCGATGTGCTTATGTGTAAAAGTATGGATATAGAGGTATTGAGAGAATTGTGCCAGGGCCGTATCTAATGGAAATCCGTAATCTCTGCTTACCCATTTGGGTCATGGGCAAGTACTTACGTTTACAATAATACCATCTCGTTTATATATTATCACTATCAGTTACTGTTCCTGGAGTACGATAATGGAAAAATTACATGTTTATAATAAGATTTAAAAACTTTTTATTCTTCTCCGTAATATAATTTTTAACAATCAAAAATTTTCAACGGACTTGAAAACAAACATTATGGGACTAAACAAATATTGTTACTTAAATATACTTAAGCTGTACAAAGCATTTATTCTTTGGAAGAAAGTTAAATAGATTTAGCGAACTTGATTGTTTTTTCCTTAATGAGATTTTTGTAGAGAATTTGCCAAATATAAAAAAATAATCATGAACTGTAAAAAGCTTCATTAATTGAATAAGCTAGTCTATCTGCTTCTAGAAGTAAATGCACAGACACTTTTTATTTTTGACAAAGTTTTAAAGAATTTAATATCATCATTTTTGTTGTATGAAATACATGCTCAAAAGCATGAAAGATAATATGGATAAAAATTTCCAATGCAATTTAAATATACAGCCATGTTCTTGACCTCACAATCGACGTGTCATCACAGGTGGAGTATCACTTCACAACTGCAATAAATACGTTCAAGTTTATACATTTGAGGAAATAAAACGAAAGGCATTTCAATAACAAAGTGATGTAAACAGTGCTCGCCGGAACGACGCTCCAATTACTCTCTGTTTGTACACAGTACACACGCCAGTTGTAACGATGCTCGGATTTGGTCAATGTGTAAAGGCCACCTGAGACGGCAACATATTTATGTTTGTGCTATATGTATTCTTGTACATTTTTAATGTTGATGTGCCGACATTACGCTATATCGCTTTTCTCTTGTTTATTATTTGAAATCTGTGGTACCTTTGAAAAGGTACGCGTCCATTGGTCCGCGCCGGACGCACCGCACGAACGGCCCGCAGCGTATTTTATTTTGTTTTGTATGATTTTACATAGCGCTGCGTCATCCGCGCCGCGTATCGCATCAAGACAAAACAAATGCGTTTAATCCGTACGTGCGGTGGGTCCGGCGGAAACAAAGTTTAACAAAAAAATCTTTGCACATTCCCATTTTTTAATTATCTTGGATGCAATAGTAAGTGGTGGAGAGTACATTTAAAATATCTAGTCTTGCAACATTTTTATTACGTATGTAACAACTCTTGCAGACAACCATTGTACTATAAATATACCACCGCTGCGCATAGTTCGCGAATACAATGTATAAAACAATGAAATGAATGGAACATGTAAAATTTATCGAAACTTAATTATCGCACTTTCACCCTATTGTTTTCATTGTTCTTTGACTTACCATAGAACGAAATAAGACTCATAATAGGTAATAAAAGGTTTCATGTTGTTTTTATGGTCAGATGGATACATCGTTTACCAAAACAATACTGGATTAGTTTTTATGCTTACATTTACGAATGTTAGTTTCATGTTAAGATTACCAGTACTATATGGTATTAAATTTATTTAAACAATCTGCTATGTATTTAGGTTTCATAGCAAAAGTTATCTGTACAGTCCTGTGTTGTCCACACTTTCAAACATTTAAAGCTATGATAGAGGTAGGCAAATATAATAATATTCCAGCAAAAGAGCGTAATAAAATTTTAAAAATAAATCAAATGATTCCTCTCATAATTGATAAGGTTTCGGAACAAGTGGTAACATTAACTCTAAAAATCTAATAGAGGTATATCAGACGTTCAAATTATCGAACATAAATCTAATCCCTTTAAAAAAATTACGTGTTCTAAGTATCAGTGTTGTTATTGTTCACAATAGCGCTGTATAAAGGAACAGAGTAAATGCCAATTATAGTACTGTCCGTAGATTATAGGATGCGAGGATAATGTAGTGTTCCGCAATGGCGGCGCTTCCGGTCGTGTCGTACCTGGCCGGAAGTGGGGCACGTGCGCCGTGCTCGATCCCGAGGCCTCCATGCGGCGAGATAATTAAATACGATAAGTCCCCTAACACCTGTGTACTTGGTTAGGATTTTTTAATTACAATAATTTTACGTTATGTTGAATTTAAATTTAAATGTTTTTGTTTATGAGTAGAAACAATTAATACTACGTTTACCAACACGTGGTAGTTAGATATATACTGTATAAAGATCCCAACTTATTAACCCCGGCAAAACATCCGCGATCAGTTTGCCCCTATCCGCTTACTACAAAGATTTGCATTACTAAATGAAACGAAATGAATGCAAACTTGGAAACCCTCCTAAACCGCACATACAACAAATGCTATAAGAGGACTATTGAGGGATACGTCAACCCTCCCTCGGTGAGGTTTTTAATATAGGAAGTCTGCAAGCCTTTGTCCAGTTAAAAAATATTTGAACAAAATTGGGGACTTCTTTAGAACGTTAACCGCTGCGCTATGATGCTGGTTTCTTTATTGTGTTTGTACAATACTGCCCGTTGTGCAAAATAAAAAAAAATACAATAGGCATAAAACAGAGCCAAACGCCCTCTGCAGTATTTTTATGATATGAATCGACGTTTAATAAAAACAAATGAAAGTTAAATGTATAAAAAACCTACTATTAGAGATGTTTTTGGTAAAAATAACCTAGAACCTAGGTAAATATACTTATATTTATAACAAGAAGGGTGAGATTATTTGGCACAATGTTCCAATGATTGCATCCACATGAATGATTCATTACAACTACCATTAGCCAATGCAATAACGTGGGAAGATATTACCACCACTATCGTTACTCAATTGGACAAACGTAATACTAAATTAATCTTGAGAATTTACATTTAATTGTTACGTAAATTTAAATTATAGACTATGATTAAGGCTTATGCCTGTTTGATACTATTTTTTTGAAGCTTATTCCTAAGCTTTCCAGCTACTATAAAAATATAAAACGAAATCTTACGAATTTCTAAAGGAATAATGTTTGACATATTATTTAACTTTCTCAATTATATAAAAAACTGACGAGATTGAATGTGGATGGCTACAAAGATAGAGGAAGACCAAAGAAAATATGGATGGTCATATGTGTAAGGAGGTGAATTCAGATATGACGACTAATAAGATATGTATTGTGAATAGTACTTTTAGACATTATTAATTAGAATCCTTTGGCGCTAAAGACGTGCTTTCATTATAAAGTCCAGTGTCAGAATGAGGGGACATAAACGTCTACATTTTAGTAAAGCTAGTGTTCCGTCAATACACTGGCACATTTTCGGATTTTCTTCCCAACAGTACATGCTGTGCCGACCCTCCGTAGAGATAAGTTCAGTTTGATTTTTTTTTTAACTTTCCCTTCTTTGTTATCATAAGGCAATTTATCCTGTAATATAAACATTGGAAGGTCACATGAGGCATACGAATTATGGTTAGTCATTTAAAAACATGTGATGCTTTTGATGTATATTAAAATGGGCGTCGATATATTTTTTTTATCTGTATCAGAGAAGCGTGTGTGACGTCCCAGTACTGTTTGATGTGGTTAACCAGCTGAAACAGACGGATCATATTTAAATCCTATTAAAGGCCAGACTCAACGAATCTTATACCCTTTCTAAATACAATTTGCTGGATATAAAATAGACCTTATAATTCATTTATTTTTTTACAAGCGTGAATAGTATAATAATAATATAATTCGAAATCAAAGCATTTACCGAAATAAATTTTCTCATATCTGAATTTTTAAAAATACCACTATATGTTTATGCGACATCCTTATGGATATCATAAGATATAAGAATGCTTCAAAGTATCTTCACAATTGAATAAAGCCGAGATGACGACAGGAACGTGTTTATTATTTGTCGAGGGTGCCAACATACAGGTAAAAGAAATTTTGGTGACATAAATTAGTCACATATCATTTTAATAGCACTTTATTTCAATCCCTCTAAAAATATGTCCGGCGAAACATAACCTATTATTTTTCAAACATGTACTCATAGTCTGGAATTGTTCTAAAGATAATTATAACGAAGTATTTTAACTTTCCCAGGAGTAGGAAATTCTTCCACTAGTAGGAAGTTGCACGTTAACTTCCTCTGAATCCGAACTCAACCTCTTAAAGAATTGTTAACTATTTTCGACGTGTGTGAAAATCTAGTGTAAACTTAAATCTGTAGAGAAAATCGGCCGCAAGTCTTTAAATAGTTAATTAGTCGTTTAATTCTTATTTTTTTGGTGATATTATTTTCATTTATATATTCATTCATTAATACGTGAAGAGAAAACATTGTACCTCTTAATAAAAAAATCCAACGAATGAATGTGATATTTGACACACATTTCTAAGCAAAAAACAAATCGTTTGATATCTAATTATGATGGAATTTAATCGCTGATTGCTTCCCATAACCTAGAATTCTTTATAAATTCGCAACAAACACGACCCAAGAAATAATCTATTAATAATGACGTGATAAACTGGGTAAAACCATAAAAATAATTGAATTCTCATCTCTCCCTCTTCTTAAAAAATAATAATCCGAATCAATACAGATTAGCATCGTTAAAGAGTTCTTCAAATAATCAGGATAAACAAAATCAGTTCGCAATTTTCATTTACGTAGCGGAGGAGGCGATCGTAAAATTTTAAACATCCTGTTTATTTTAATAACGGTTTATGCCAACAAAACGTTTATGATCATACTGTAAATCAAAGACGTGCCAAATACTTATGACATTCGTAATGATCTTACGGACAGTTTCCACTATCGTAACATTTTATAACAACATTGTTGCCATCTCTTTAAAAAAAGACATATCAATATGTACTTATTATAATATGCTACAAATCATTGCCATGTTAAACCATAATTAAATTAAAAAGAAATATACGGTCTTATGGACACTCTCATCTTAAAAATTACGTAACACTTCTGTGGTTGGAAGTCCTTCTATGTATACAATTCAACTTATTAATTCGCTTTAAAACTTTGTTATTTTTCTATTGAATCTATAAATAACCAAAAATTATAAATATGTAAAAATTATATTTTTTATTCATGTCTATAAAATACCACGTGTTATATCTCTTATTTTTTTTTTATCGTAGAATTTTAAGAAATGATATGTAATTGATAAAAAGCGTTGTCAGATTATCTCTCGTCGGAACATGTGATCCGATAAGCCGATTATAATTCAAACCTTACACAAATTGTTTCGTTCGCATTAATACATATATACATATACATACATACATACATTGATACATATACAAATGTAATGTATATAATACAATTTTAAATAAAATTATAACAACTGTGTTGTGTTGTGTATAAATGTGAATGTTTGGGTGGACGGATGGATGGATGTATGTTTGTTTGAAGGTATCTCCTGAACGGCTGAACGGATCTCGATGAAATTTGGCATAGAAATAGACCATAGTCTGGAAGAATACATAGGCTACTAATTATGTTTTATTCAAACTCCGCGCGGACGGATTCGTGGGCGACAACTAGTCTCTAATAAACTGAATTTATATACTACTGTGTATACTAACTGCATATATTTACTGTGTTTGTGAACACTTGACACGCTGCCAATCTCTCAAAGACAGTAACGAAATATTCTTTTTATAACCTCATTAAATTATTTTTAGATAATTTTTGTGATGGAAAATTAAAGACTTAGATTATCACTTTTTATGACAGCCACAAAGCTTTATAGGAACAGCAAGCTTTCAAGGTCACATCCAAACTAAACGTTCAGCCATCTATAAATATGTATATTTATTTTCTTTTTTTGTTTCAGAAACCTAAGGTGTTTAACTGGTAAGTGTCAATGGCAGGACAGTGAAAATACTACAAAAATTGTACTTTTTATCACCTTATATTGAATGCAAATTTAGTTATTGACCCATATCCTACACCAATGAGGCGCAAAGCTGCGCTAGTATAATTAGTGTAGGGGCTGCGCTATTGTAACTGCCTACATTGTGTACGTACATATTGACATATAGATTGTAGTTTACACGAAAATACTGTGTTTTTAGTTTATTTTTATAAAAAAAAATATTGAAAAAGTGGAAATAAATTCTTCGCTCGATACACACCTACATTTTGAAAGTACGAATCGAATTCGAATAACTCTTATAGAGCTCGTTTAGGTCAAAACATACTTAAAGAGTGGACATCAATATTTAATTTATTTAACTTACTCCTAAATACGCTAAATAAAGATTTAGTAACACGTTAAGTTATGATTATACATGTCTTTATTTATTATTTTTTAGGTGGAGATATATTGATATGATTTCAAGTCACAAACTTTATTATATTCAATAAAGCAATAACTATTCCCATACCGGCACATAACAGCCGTGTGTATCAGCCATACAAAGGGAGCGTGTGTGAACGTAGAGACGAAACGTTCACATGACATTATCCAACTTAAAAGACCTATAAAGCAACAAAGAGAGTCGATGTTCCATACAATGAAGCGAAGTCGGTTCTATTAGAGGGGGTCAATGTATACTGGTGGTACACGGGCGTACAGATTTGATGCACATGTGCATATAGGGTGAGAATACACCACCCCCGCTAAATGTAGAGTGCACATGCGACTCGGGGGAATGACTCTAGTTTCATTACTTCGCGTCCGGTACTCTGTCGCTTTTAAAATAATAATAAAACTTTATTAAGTTTTGCAAAATACATTATTACACATGTTTAAATGTGTATTTTGTGAAATATGATAGCTCATTTTATTTAGATCAGTAAAATTAAAATTTTTATTTAACTTATCACTATTATTTGATATTTTGTAATGCTGCAATTAACGTCATTTACAATGTATTGACGTTATTGGCTTTTCGATAACAATTAATCCGATATTAATAAACAATAAAATCAATAATCTTATTATCATTTGATATTATTATGATTCTCTAAAATAATTAAATATATCATACTAATATTATAAATGCGAATGTTTGGATGGTTGGATAGATGGATGTTTCTTTGAAGGTATCTCTAGAATTGATCCATAGATCTCGCTGAAATTTCGCTTATATGTAAAACATAGAAAAATGAATAGGTTAATACTAATTAAGTTTTTTTTTAATTTAACGCGGCAGGAATCGCGAGCGACAGCCAGTTTAGAATAAATGCCATGCCACTTCGAGGTCAGTATCCAAACATACGATGTTTCAAGTAAAATAAATGTCAAAGATTTGTTTGCGGTTGTATTATTAGCCGTATAACCATTTAACAAGCATGTTGGCTTCGCTCCAACGAAATGTTAATTAAGAAGTAATTGACTAATAAGATATACGTACAATTCCCGAAATCTTATAACATTATAATGATTATTACTAACTAGCTGTCGTCCGCGACTCCGTCGGCGCGTAATTAAAAAAAAAACATAATTAGCCTATGTGTTCTTACAGACTATGTTCTACATCTATGCCAAGTTTCAGCGAGATCCATTCAGCCGTTTATATTGGAAAAAGAAAAGGGCTGTTTTTAGGGTTTTCCCGGCAATTATTGGAATTTTCACCTTTTAAACCTCCACGAACATTTCAAGATCAAGATAAGACAAATCTGTTCAGCCGTTCTCGAGTTTTAGCGTGTCTAACGAACAGTAATTGAGTTTTATATATATTGATACATAACAAGTATTGTAATTGGTATGTTATAATAACTCTTCAATTGTTTAAACGAAGGCATGACGCGACAGACAATGTGTTTATGACCACAAGGGCTCGAAAATAGAGTGAGTCAAATATTGTTGTAACGCTCTATTAGACGAATATTTTATATCATTAACCACGCTATATTTTTATGAACAATCAAATTCGCTTAACCAATGCATTGTTTAAATAGTTAAATAACGTGCTATTAATAACAACAAAAGCGCAGTACCAAAACGTTGATAGAATGGCGTTACAAAGGGATTTAGAACAGTCTTAACTTCAGTGTCCGGGGTTCCTTAAAGATATAATCAAGATTTTTCTATTATCGTGAGGTGTAGTGATTGTAGATAACTTACTGTTGCGTTTGCTCCGCCCCTCAACATTAATAGGTTATGCGTTTATTGACGCCTTTATGTATACTCTACAATAAAAATACATACTTAAGAGCGTTTGAATCGCTTTGATGCTCATTTACTCCTCATTATGTCTTTCTCTACTTATAGCTCTATTCAAAATTACAGCACGGACTCTCGATTGCGAGTTATTTTTTTTTCTTTTAAATACTCTGTCTTGTACCTCCAATTATAGAGTATTTATAAACATTAAACGTGCTTAGTAACACCAGTCAGAAGTTTGTTTTTATGGTGTTAACAATAATGACGAAACTATGATAAAACATTTGTTTTTCTCACGATTGAACTAACGTTTTGCATTACGAAACACATCTACAATATTTTATGTGCTTAATTAACATAAACGTTAAGTAATTTATCATAGAATTATCATTTATTTCGTATGGAACTTATTTAAGTGTCGGGAAATAGCGATAGCGAGTAGCCGACAAACGGCGTATAGTATCGAGTCTGTCATCTTAATTTTATTACCGAAATTTGTATGAGGAGATAAAGTGCTCTTACTAGGTTCAAGCAAAATTTTACCCTACTGCGATGTATTTAGAATTCAAATTTGTTTCTGCATTGTATAAAGATTCGTAAGCTATTCGTGTTGAATGCAATAAAGGAGAACAGAGTATACGTAATCATAATAGATGACGACAACTAGATTCCCTAGATATACCGCCACGAGCAACACAGTAAACCGCTTGAGTTATTTCGAATTTGCATTTGTTACTATGGCAACCGAAAACAAAACAGAACCTTCGCAGCATACAACTGAATAAATTACGACTAGATATGTACCTTTACGATGAATATAGACAAAGGATCAAATAATAATTCTGATTCTTAGTAGGTACTACAAACGTACTTACGAAAGAAGTTATCCTGATATAAACAATGCAACAATGTTTTTAAATGTTTTATTTTAAAATGTGCTGTAACAAAAGTAATTCGATCATTTCAAGCATTGTGGTTACGCAAACAATGAATCCGTATCTGGCATTGTGGAGTTTTTCCAAGCGGCTCGCTGCGGCCGCCTGTAATATACATGTTTTACATCTGAACATTGAAACTTTTTTATCATTTCAACCGAGAGCACTGTTTGCATTGTAGTCCCAACACTAATTTTTAAATTTCACTAAGCCAGACTGTCTGGTACTTTCATTATTTCAAATGAAATGTTAGAATTTATTTAATCATTTGCTTTGGCACCAAAGAAAATATAGTTTTCTTTTTTAGTTTAACTTATAAAATCACTATCTCTATACAAACATGTGTCGTTTCAACACAGAAGTAATAACGAAATAATACATTACTCATCGATGCAATAAAGCCAGTTGGGATGTCTCGTAAAAGTAGGTCGGATATTAGGGGACAGGAATGAGAGCGGCCAAGTGGGTCGCGGACCGCAGCTGCAACGCAGTAACCCGTCATCCGTCATCAAAATGAATTATTGATACGACACGTCACAACACAATACGGCATGTCGGAGCACGCGCCCCGTATACGTGCACGGAAAATTGGATGTTACAATACACGTGCGAACGACATAACGCATGACCGCGCTAAATCTAAATCAACTTACGAAGAATGTGACCATATAGTTCGTAAGTACACCCCAAGAATATCAATCTACCACCCAAGAATACTTCTCTATTTGTATCACAAAGGAATTGGGTACAAGCACTTTATGAGCGAAAGTAATCAATTGAACTGGTACCGAATATTTTTACACGATACGTTGCGAATTATCATAGAAAAGTTATATTATGACCAATATAACACAATACAATGTTTATTGGTAATGTTTAAATAACAGGTCAAAGAACGTTTTACAAAAAAAAAATTCGCTAAAAAAATTCTTCATACAATCCAGAGCCCTGTCGACAAGCTGATTTCAATCTATTTTTGAATGATGTGAGGCTGAGCGCCGCTGTGACGTGGTCCGGCAGCCGGTTGTAGCTGCAGGCCCCATGACGCGCGTCTAATTATTATTATTATTTCACTACTTATCAAGTAAATATCAATGAGAAATTTAAAACTACGGCAAGGCAAAAAATTACGATCATTTCTTACTTTGCGGTTGATTTATGCTATTATATTAGAAGCTTTCACAAATCACTTATGTTAATATTTGTAAGAATATTACTAAGCATTTTCTTATAATGTGTTAGAAAACGTAAAGTCGGAAATTACGATCATGCTACCGTCAGATACAAAGAAACAACTGCAACTCATGCGCATAATCAATCATAACGTAAAGTCATTCTTAACAATTGCATGTAACAAAACTTTCTCGCTACATAACCGATCAAGTTCTTATACACAAGTTACCTAATAAGAAGCTAACAGTGTATTAAATCAAATTAAATTGTATTTTAACTTAAAATTACATGTCCTGTTCACCCATAACTTTCGTTCTTTCTCGTTTTATACTATACTATTTTTCCTTTTTCTCCAAAAAAATAGTCGAAAACTAACACGTTCTATGGCACTACTATTTTTACGCATGAAATTCAATTCGTTTGAATAGTCGGTAGCACTGTAAGTGTTAAACAGCTTCGTTGTAGATCAACTGGTGCTATTTAACAATGTCATATTTTCGTAATATCTGATAAGCGTAAAGCAATCATATTGCTTGCAAAATTATGTTGTTCAAACAAATTGCGTGGTTAATCAAACTTGATAACATCATATGTAGGTTATCGATAAGAGACCTTGTACATAATGTGGTGGATACAAGAACAGTTACATAGCTATTAGCTGCGCAGAAAGTTAGCCAGTAACTTCCTCTCCCCCTAACATCGCGCGTCTGATCAGCACTGTCAGTTGACGTGTGACGTTATGAGGCTATCGGCAAAGCTGCGCACGAGTAATGTAAACAAGAAAGGGTATTGAATGCATTGACGTTTCTATGAAACAATGCATTGATCTGAATTATTTTAGTAACTTTGGACTTATTGACTTTGAAACTTCAAACATTAACAACATGCTTAAACGCTTTATCCAAAAACGTAAATATGATTGGTAACTTTGAAATTTTTAAATAACTTGAATAACATCCACTTTTATTAGGTAACGTAATACAAAACAAAGGCTTATCTTATCATTGAACATGCGCAACGCGAGTAGATTATTGTGAACATGCAGTGCTATCGTTGTTCCCTTTACAAATACTCCGGTATAATAATGTAACTATGAATATTTTCTTGATAGAGTTAATGCAGTTTTTTCCTGTTTTTGATAAAAACTTTAAGAATATTTCTTACGTATGTCATATGCCTTTACTAATATCAGTAACTAGATATCGTCCAAGATTCTGTCCACGCGAAATTAAAAATAAACGTAATTATTAGTCAATTTGTTTTCCAGAATACGTTCTACATCTATGCCAAATATCAGCGAGATCCATGCAACCGTTCTGAACATACCTTCTGTTGCCGATAGATACGGAACCTTTTTACACGTTTTTTAATCATAATTTTTATATTTTTGTATTTAGAACATATTATATTTTTTCTTTCTTTTTTATCACTATTATTTATACAGTCTTATTCAGAATAATTTCATAGTATCAAAAACCCATATCGTTGATTAATATGAGAAATATTCACTAAAGGGCTACATTTAAAAGCGTCAGCGATAGTAATGACAGTAATAGGAAATAATATAATTCTATCAAGCAACAAGGTTATCGCTACTGTCTGAGTAGCAGCAGTAACCAAAATGATAACGTTCCAAGTTGTTGACCAAGAAATATAAGTACTAGTATGATAAGAAGATGCACACAACGACGTACTGTTACAAATATTATGACTTACACGTTCCATATAAAAGTAAGACGCAGTTAATAGACTTTATAATCAAAATTTAAAATTTAATTCACTCGAAACGTTGAAGTCTTTGTACCATATTAATGTGTAAATTGTAAAAAAATCTGGCCTATTCTTTTGGCTTAGCCAAATTGTAAATGCGCGTTATCATTTTATGATTACGATTTCTAGTAGTTCCGTGAAAAAATTAAAAAAATGCTCCGTATTTCCTGCTTATTACGTACCAAATTGTCGAAACAATTCATTTCATTGTGCAAAAAGTCTTGTATATGCCAATGCCATTGTTGTTAGGCATTTAAAACACATAATCTAATATACAACAGGTGTTTCAAACCAACTTAATAACAAACTCCTTTGATAGTTTCCCGCTGAATTAAAATGTATGTTTATTTAGAAATAAGACAAGATCAGTCGATGGAGATGTCTACCAGAAATATAACTTATTGTTCACATAAATATTAAGAAGCTGTTCGCTTTTTGTTCACATTATTTTTACGGTCACCTTTAGGTACAGTTTGTAAACTGGAGCTTGATAATGACGTAATGAGCATCGCTAACAACCCATATTCAGGTCGCGAATTACACGCAAAACTCAGAGATAGCTTATCTGATTTAGGAGCCGGTGTTTTATTTACAGCAATTTTATAATTAGCAATAAGGAAATAGTAGCTTCCTTCCGTTTCGTTCCACAACAAAGACATTTCCCGGTAGCAGATAAAAATAAAATCCACGCTAGAATTGTTTCAACGCTGTGTGCTTGTATTGTGACATGAAATGATTTTAGAATAAACAAATTATTATCAAACGTTGAATAAAAAGTAGATGAATAAATCATAGGATAAAATGTACTGATAGAGAGCTGAATTTAATTATATTGATTGAATTGCTGACCTATCTGCGAAGTAATAAAAATGCTTTTCCATTTAATTTAGTCAACGCTAAATGAAATCTGTAGCATCTCTTGACGCCTGAGAGATTGTTGTAGACACGTTGACCTATTTTCAAAACATCTTATAATTATGGCGTTTTATTTAAAAACTAAGTTTTATGAAATTATTTTTGTTATTAATTATATTTATTGTTGTAGAGTAAATTAAAACACAATTCCATACAAGACCCAAATTGTTCAACCCATTTCAATTTGACAACGGTTCGAGACAAAATTCACTTTTCCTTTATAAGTTTACGTTGTAGATTACAATGTTACGACCACAGCTGTGTCAATTACAGTAAAAATGAACTTCAAACGCAATAGTTTCTGTACAGCGTTAGGTAGATAATAATATTTATGAAGTCTAGAAATCTTTAATCAATAGACATCTTATATTAATAGAAATAATAAAGAGAAAAAACATTTAGAACCAAAAAAATATAAAACATATATAATACACGTAAAAATAATTGAAAGCTTAGACACAAATGGAAATAAAATCGTAATCTTCGGTGGGTTGAGATCCTATAGAAATGGCTTTCTGCAATCACAACAATCCATTTTATAAACATAAAAATTTTCAAACTTTCGTGAGACATTATACTAAACTGATATATAAACACGGCTAAACACGTATATTCGTCCGGTGGCGGCACCGAAATACCAGTACCACTCATCCTGATGAAGGGCCCCCGATGGGCTCGAAACTAGTCGGTGCCGCCACCGGACGAATATACGTGAGTGTTTAGCGGTGTTTATATATCAGTTTTGATATGTACATACTTTACTATATCTATAAAACACAGTAAATTTTATAAACTGTTAGAAGATAAGAGAATATTGTTTGTCGCAATTCTACCAAGCGGAGAGCGTCAAGGTACGGTGAACGCACCTGCGCAGTGTAATCAGACGTTATCCGTGCAATCGTACATCGACCTTGGGACTCTGTTTATTTTGAATGGCTACCAGTAACATTCGAAGGCTATTTCACTTCACGACTTCGTATTAATCAAGTGTTAGAATTTTTATACTATTATCTACAAGATAAGCTGCAGTCAGATAAAGTGATACGTCTATCCAAAAAAAAATAGCTAGATTTTAAAAGGCACATGACAAGAGCTGGTTACATCTTAGGCCAGATTTTTGTTAATAAATCTACCTATTAATTAAACGTGAACTGAAATTATCCTTTTCATAAGGAATACAAGGTAAAAATCATAAACAATGGGGTCGTAAGTTAATTCGTTGTTATTTCTTGATATAGTCCACGTTTTTTTAATGTGCATAAAAACTTAAAAATGATTATTACGTTAATAATATCAAAGGAGGCAACATCTAAAGGCCGCGCTAGTTCAATTAAAGCACTCTTCGCGTAATTGCGAATGCACAGAACTTGCTTAACAAGTTGCCAGACGGTCGTTAAAGTCTTTCGAAAATAAAGGTGCATGAGAATTATAAAGAGTTGATATTACCACCTTCGTGCAATTTCTCGTGGCGTTGACCTCAAATCGGGAACCTGCTCAGTTGCCGCGGGACATTTGCAAACAAGATTACACCTCGCAATAGAAACCGATGCACCGGCTTGTAATCGCACAAATCATATATCTTATGCATCACTTTCATAAACTTGTTTGGAATCTTATTAACCTACATTGGATCTGTCATTATCAAGTAAACAGTAAATTAGATCTCTCGTGTGCAATATTTTTCTCATTAAAATTCCAGAAGTTTCGAAAACTTTCAAAAGAGTTGTAGGGTTTGAGGAGAAGACAATTAAAAAGATTGTAACTTTTTTATCTCATATAAATAAATATTGTCATTGTAATACTCGGTAGTTATGTAACTTTCTAGTGCCAAAAGAATTTTATAAATTGATCCAGTTGTTTATGAATTTATTGATTGCATACACAAAAACAAATCTTCCATCTTTATGTATAGATTATGCGTAACGTAAATAAATACCCACTTTTAGAGCCTACATCAAAGCAAAACAATCCCAAAAATTATAACCACATATATTTCCTTCGTAAGTATCAAATAACGTACACGTAATAATTCTTACCTTTCCGTATACGTAGTATGGGATTGATTTTCTCGATACAGTTGCAATTAATCCGATATATACAATGATTTATTAATTGCATCGAATGACATATCGCTCGTATCCAATTACGTGCAGGTAACGAGAGAACCGCATCGACCTCCCGGTAACCCGGCTGACTAACGAGCCATGGTAGATTCAGTCGTGACAAAAGATTGATTGCTATATACGCAAAGGCCCGCACACAGAACACTTGTGTTGCCAGCAATCGATACTGTTCAGTGTTGCCTGTTTACAAACTTCTGAAAATTGTGTAAAATTTCGATATTTGTGCCCCATCTTATTGTAAGTATATGTCACCTTTTAAAACATAACGTAATAATTGCCAGTTTTAAAAATCTTATTTTTCTTTTAATTTATAAATTAATTAATCAGAGCAAACTTAGAAGTGGTCTTTCACGATAACATATAATTAAGTGATATTTCGAAAATTTTGTTTTATATCATTGGAGTGAATGTTAAAACGACGGCAACTTTCACTGATTATAGGTCCTTATATGCATATAAAAGATCGACGCCTGGCAAATAATTAAGATAATATTTCACCTACTTTTTTGGGTATTTGGTGTATAAATACTAAATTCAGAAATTCCTGAAAAGATCGCCCTTTCTACTATGTGATGATGCTATCGTATTTGGGACTGTTTTTACCTTTCTCGATCATCTAGTTTTATGCTATATCTAAACGTCAGTGTGACATCGACACGGTGACCCATCGCAACAGGTAATGTGGAACGGCACCAGAAGAACCGGTTCATTGAGTGCACGAACAGTTTCGAGCACAACACGGCCGAATATCTCTCCGATATTAAAACAAATAACCGACCACTATATCTCTTCACCGCAAGGAAACTAGTTTTCGTGTACATGACCTTGGCATTATTCATGAAACTATCGAAAGTCGATTTTTGAATGTAAACTCACGGACCACTTACGAGGATTTCGACATCTGATTTTTACGTTACTTTCTTAAATCCCTTTTTAATAGTTAATTTTAAATTTTATCAAATTCGATATTAATTGCAACTTGAACTAGGTGTATGGCAAATCTAAAAACCTCTCTACTGTCTATCCAGGTATCCGATATTTTTATCTTACGTATCCTTTTCCATAACTTTGCGTTATGGAATCTCCGAATGCTTGCTCCGGTTTGTAAAACAACGTAGTCTGATTTCACAAATACCATCACTATAAAATCGAAATTGATTTCCGTATCGCAACACGTGCAATAATATCGCATTTATTGCATCTGTTTTATGCCAGATAAATGGGGCTCTTGTGCTGGCCACATCGTCTGTAATCGCCGCGGCGGTCAAACGCTATATTCTGTAATTGCCACGCAACTTCGAGACTAATCTGTTACACCCGACGGCAAATTACTAAATTTCTCTTTATACAACCCATTAACATATTTTATTGCATGCCTTGTCCTTATAGCAGGCGTTAATATACTTGGCAATTAAGTAGAAATAATCTAGATTAACTCACAGACACGTTAATTAAAATTCTCTAAATATAATTTATAGATGGATGAAAAGCTAGAGATAGGATTTAATAAAAAAAAATATTTAACAAAGTCTTTTATTTGTATGTGGAATCGTAACTATCGGGTTTTCTAAAATTAAAAAAAAAACTGGACCGGCCAGTCCAGACTTTTCAACCTGGACTGGTGTGCGAGTGGAAAGCGAAATATAAACGAAATTGGCGTCTCGTCTGCGCGGCCTCAATCCGGCGCTAGGTCAGCACCGCTAACGGTGACATCGTCATGTTATTTATTGGCCGCGCCATCGCCCGCCATCGAGACAACACGCACCAAATACAAAGTTCGGTATTTATCGATGATATCACAATTATTAACGGCTCATTGTTCTTTGAATATTGTTTGTTAACCGAGTAACCAAAGGTACAGTTCTGTATCCCTAGTACACAAGGTTCTACGTCCTAGGACAAGTTTTCTTTAAACTTTTAACAAATTAATTGCATTTGAATAAGTACTATTTCACAAATGTTTTTCGACTAAAGGTCAGATTATAGAAGTGTAGTATTATGTATTGTACATTTCCACTATTTTAAACAATGTGATAAGATTGAAAGATTTTATTTTGTATTTAACTAAAGGATTAGATTCAATGCTTTTAAGCTATACAAGTAAACACGCGTTCAAATACTACAAGAACTTGTTTTTAAATTAATATCTATCTATTAATCGTAAAGCATACTTATCAGCTTTTACCACCATAGCGTTAACTCCTGTCGTAACAATCTGCATTCAACCGGTTACAACTGGCAAGGTCTGGACTGGGATGATTAATTTACAACTTCATTACTGGAAAGTCCCGAGTGCATGTATCCAAAGATTGCCATCGTGTTATTCCCTTACGAACACTTTATTAGAATACTGGCATGAGAAGCTATTTAAAAAGATAAATATCTTAATTACCTTTATATTTTCTATTTGTGGATACATACTGTAAACTCATATTTGATATAATTTTCCAGTAATCAATTAAGCGTTTACAGCAACGTGTTTGTTATTTTTTATGTTCGGTCATGTCGTTGTGTTTATTTTGTGTTACGCAAGCGACAGTTAATAGAAGACGAGTGAGTGCTTTTGATGTAACTTCAAAATTTAGAGGAATTAGAACATTACAAATGGTTGTGGTATAATTTAAACTAAATTACCTTATGTTTACATCAGTATACGAATTTAAAAATATCAAATCAACTAACTTTAATTATTATATTAGTGGAATAAACGGAATATTCCATCGTTATGTGCAATTTATATTAGAATACGAAACGGTTTAATGATGTTTATCGGCCGCACACATTGCCAAGAATTTAATTGAGCGCTTAATGAAAGTTGGTGAGCATACATAAGTATACTGCATGCTACATGCATGTATGCTGTATTTATGCATGCTTGATCGATTCTTGCTGTCAGTTACTGTACTTGTTTTGTTTGCATACTTTACTTTTTTATACATTTACGATAAATTTTTTAAGGATGTAATTTAACTAATGTTGCCCAATGTTTCCTCTAATAAATATTTATCGGACAAAAGTAATTAATGACACATACTGGTTTCTTAAAATAACCGTTGGAATATATGTATATAATTTCTTAAAATATATTTTTTTCTGTCAGTAAGTTCATCGAGCAATAACGAGTGTTCCAATTTCAAAATAGTCTCAAACAAGTAATCAACTTTCCTTTCAAGACATACCTGAACAGTGCAAGTGAACTAACAGTAGTATTGAAACTAAGCAAATGTCCAAGCATGACAGATTCCCATTGGAATCTTCACACGACTTACACAACCTAAAGCGTTATATACACTTGCCTCACTAAATAACCTTCATTACATCGAAGTTCAAGATAACCGTAGATTGATGTTCACAAAAAGCCATTATGTGTACATTAGTCACGAAATACCACAACGCGGTGGAACTCACGCCTAACGCAGCGCCAGCGAAATGAGTTCAATGGACACACAATAATACCAACAAATGCTTCTTACTATGACTTTCATAACTAACAGTCAAACTCATTATTCGATCCTGAAGATAGATCCGTTTATTTCAATTGTTTATTGAACGCCCTTTAAACAATACCCATGGCCATGTTTTTCAAGGACTATTGCAATCTGTAGGTTTTTTAATCCATTAATATTTCAATTAAAAATAACAGAAATAAGTAAAAATGGGATCAGTTATTGATTTCGACCGATAATAATAAAGCCGTGTTGGGTTGAAGAGGTTAGTTTTAGAGTTTCATTTTTTTGTTTTTCAAACTACATAAATATATATAAAATTAATAACTAAATTAAAATTAAATAGTGAAACATAAATAAAATAGCATATAGAGAAGCGAGAACAGTACCTGGCAGCTTCCCTTCACAGGGCATCATTATCCTTTGTGCAGTTAAGCTGGGCCCCGGTAACTAGCGGCACACTCGCCTGTAAACTGCTTCATAAAGACTCTTTTCATTTCAAAAGAAAACTTTGAAACGCTTTTAAAAACAACCATTCTTTTTTATGAAAACATTATGTCGCAAATGTAATACTTTAATGGCCAGCATTTTATATTAAATCTGTATTGTTATAAACTAAAAGTTCATACCGATCACAAAACATAAATCTATTACTGAGTACGGACATTACATCATCTTACTATCTAACTAATATTATAAATGCGAATATTTGGATGGATGGATGGATGTTTGTTTGAAGGTATCTCCAGAGCGGCTGAACGGACACCGATGAAATTTGGCACAGGTGTTGAACATAGTCCTAAACAACACAAATGCTACTAATTAAGTTTTTTTTCAATTCCGCGCTAGCGGTGTTAAATATGTCAAAATTTTATTCGTGTCACAATTATTGATATCGCAAAATAGAAACGGCAACAACAAATTGTTTGTTCAGTTAAAGGCACAAAG
Organism: Papilio xuthus; assembly: GCF_000836235.2. NCBI lineage: Eukaryota > Metazoa > Arthropoda > Insecta > Lepidoptera > Papilionidae > Papilio > Papilio xuthus. The sequence continues at coordinate 3,554,683 of NW_013531704.1, forward strand.
ATCTTAATAATAACTCATACCACGGTATTGTATTTTTCCCACGCTTTTTGTGCCCATAAAGCTGAATACACATTACCATACAATACGTTAAAACACCTCGCTAAACGATACAAAATGCTTCCTTCTTTTAAACTAATTATAATTTCATTTTAACGAGAGTTTTAACATATTTTAAATTCATTTTGTAATTAAATCGTAATCCGATTTCTATGAAATAACCGCGGGATCTTGTGATTAGTTTTACCTTAATCGCTTTTACACTGCTTCAATTTGCAAAATGAATCTTGTGAAGATGAACGTCTAAGATAAATAATAACAAGTTCTATGAATACAGTCTATGTAATGAACAACGGGAGAAAACCCTAGGGATGGCCTTGGGTGTCCCTACATCAGCTGAGCCGGCCCGGCCACCTCTTGTCATATCTTTTTTTTTGTACCATAGTAATTTTTTTGTGTATTTTAATTTATAAACGTTTATTCTAATGTATAGTAATCAATCCCTTACCGAGTATACCACTGACAGTTTTCAAATAATAACGGAAGAAATTTCATAGTGAAGCTTCTACTAAATCTAAACCAAGGATCTACTTAGAAAAAAAAACTTAACACTTGCCTGGCTTTGTTTACCACTTTGCTTATGTTACTAAAAAAACTCTCATAGGATTTGTGTAATTATCAAGTTTCTAAGTTTCACACAATTGCACAAAGGCGTTACATTCGTACGCGAACCGAGACTGACGTATGCTGTAATCGCAATTTGCACCACAACTATGAGCTCACACAATCCAAAATTCCATGGTACATCACTGGATTTCGGCTCGGACTTAGGAACTTAGCAGACGAAATAAACAACTCGCTAAAAGTCAATTGGTCGCTAAGGGAGACAAGATTTGCAGAGATATCAGACGATTGTTTTTTTTATATATTCTTCATGCTCGATACTTTACATCCTGGCCGAAAATGAAATGGAAACCGTTAACCGCTACACGCTCATTACTACGGTTAACATGTTATTTAAATGTCTCCGTTATAGTTATTCAGTTTTGAATGCGTGGCCTCAATACGAATTAGGTCTTTTTAGTATACGAACGTTCGCCTAACTAACCGTGCATTTAAATTGCAAGAAAATTTTCTTGGAACAATAATCTTTACCTGAAATAAGGAGTTAAGTATGTAAGAAATTGTGGTTTAAGGTACTCTTATTTATCCAAGACAAAGATATAGAAATAAACTCCAATTTCCGACATAGATTTTACGTGGGTCACTAAAATCACCGAGTATATGCGTGATATCAGCACCGCTATGATTTGTTCAAGCAATTGAAGTCAATACTAGTGATCCCGTAAATAACACATGTACAAAGTATGTCTGTACGTTGCGTGGCATTCGGCATGGCGTGGCGGTCAGACATCGATGTCTGCTGCGGTCAGTCGAGTGTAGAGCTCGGGACCGGATTGCTTCCGATTTTCTAATTCTATAAATATACTTTGCATCTGGACTACGAAGTGCATACTTTTTGTCCGACATAGATAGAAAATTATGTATATAAAAGCCTAAATTAGTTATATGTAATGGTAAATAAATAGTTATGTAGAAGTGCATTAGTTATTACTAGTCAATTCATGTAATTGAGTTGTGTTGACTGTACTTTGAGTAAAATAAATAGGTCGACGTATTATTTACACGTAGCTCGAAATTGAAGCAAAGTATCAAGAATCATAACTTAATTTTTATTCAACATTTCCAATACGTCATACGTAATGAGAGTCATGCTGTCTTGTCCCAATGTGATTTATTTATGCGTTCCCAGGACGTTACATCTGTTATTTGACAGGATGCAGCTTTGACAGGTGTCACGTGAATTACGCGTGCGTGACCCTTGGCGCATTAACACAAGATGTTTTGCAAACAGCCCGACGATCATACAAAAACTGCTTGTATCAAGTAAATCATTATACTCACAGACCTTTAAGAGAGAAAGGAACTTGTAGAAAAAATATAACATGTGTTCGTTTATTGGAAGGGAATCCATAATAACTTTTTGTTTATTTTTAAAGGGATGGTGACTTTATTTACGTTGAAAAATATGAAGAAAGTGATACAAAATATTAACGAATAAAAGCTTTTAGTTTCTAAACTTTTCTTTAAATTTTCTTCATCATAGTAATACAATAGTAATTTGTTTAGGAAAATTGCAAGAAAACAAAACATTTAGCAAAATGCAGTATTATTTTGGCTAACAATATGGTATTCACTAACAGCAGAGTAATAAAGTATAGTTTACCCGCAGAAAAGTTTCTCCGTTCGCCAAGTTACGTGTTTAGTGGTTATTGGAAAACGTCAATTTTCACTTTCCGACTTCATAGATATATTAGTTACGCCAGTCGGCTTTCACGTATTGCAATCACTTTTAAAATCAACGATACTCATCCAATGATCATGCAATTATGCATTAGCTTATTAAACCGAGGCTTAACATCACTCTTTTACTCACTTTATGCCAATATAAAATAGACATAGGTTGAAAACATGCATGCATTTAAAAATAGACGTTCAATGTTTTTAAAAAATCATTTAAGCTAAAATAGTAAAAAAAAATTGCAATCATTGATTTAAAATTTAAATTGAAAAAAAAAGCATAACGTCAACCCTATTCATAATACAAACTACTCTAGACATTGAGTTACGGTTACCGCGGACTGAAGTTATTTAAGTCGCTTTTATGTGGACCTCAAAATAAACTAGCTTCGTCTACGAACCTGTTTGCTTATTTCAATTCTCGCAAACACAAAAAAAACTTTCAAGGCCTAGAAAGCAATTAAAGAAAACATTCTCATCAAAGCTTTGATTAGAATAGTTTTTTTTTTAAACAAATCGCGTTTTCTTCGTTTCATATCAAATTGAACAAGAACACAGTCAAAACAAATAAATGTCTGAGCATCTTTTGCTACTTTATGTTTTACTTGTATATTTTCCTTGCTATGACTGGACTAATTCGTGATCGACTAGCTAGCCACCTCTGATTTAAATATTTGCTTCAAGCTAAACACGCGCTAGCCGCGGAGTAACCAAAAATAGAGCCCATACAATTATCGTTTGCTTGAAATAAAAGACAAGAGAGCAGCGCAAATACGTTTAACTTTATCGTCTTAAAAATTTAAAAGGTCACCTGCCAGTACTGCGGCCTTACATTTGCTTTCCAATTTATTATATCGTGTTTACATTTACAGAATTTTAAACCATTATTAGAATACAAAAACTAAAGCAACCTTCCTTTAGCCAGGCCCATTAAAGGAACAAGGCGGTTTTGTCCGTGTTCATTAGAAGCGAGGCGCGGAAGCGGCGGAAATTGCACACCGCCATCATCCGCACAGATCCTATTCAAACGTCAATGCGTTTACATTCTTTTGAATCTTTAATATTGGCCAGTGTTCATTTTTCCTTTTAAACGTGATTTCATTTGAAAATGAGAAGAGATAGAGTGACGTAACAATTTTGAACTCTACGTATAGGGTGGCCATTAATATAAAACATACAGAAAAATAGAAATGCCATTTTTTACGGCCGCTCCCTCATTGATCAAAATACGTTGTGAAGATGACATTGTTAATATAGTATTTTCTGATTGTCATAAGATCCTTGTCGAACTATATAGACCGACAAAAATGTCTGATCCTGCTGGACCCTGTGGGCATAAGGCAAACTAAATTATTATATTATAGCTCACTAGCGCCCTCATGACAAGGTCAAAAAGTTACAGATGTTTTTTGTACGGTAGCTGTCATGATATGTTTTTATATTGTTGACAAAATTGTCAAATTGTCAGTGTCACTCGTCAACAAATAGTGGTTTACTTTGTATCATTATTTAAATTTACCAACTTAAATAGTTATTTAAGTTTTAATTTTATTAATTTTTGCATTTTGTCTGTTTCAGGGATTCCGAAGTCTGACGATTGTAAATCTTCGTAGCATCGTTTTTCTCTGTAAGTACATATTAATAATTTTAACTCACATACAATTGACTAGCTGGCGCCCGCGACTCCGTCCGCGAATAATGTGCTCTTCCAAGCTATGTTCTACCGGACATACCTTCAAACAAACATCCATCCATCTGCATTTATAATATTAATAAAAAGTAAGATTAGGACTGAGAAAATATTTCAAAGAATTTTAATGACTTCAAGACACTCAATTAATCGAAACATTCTTGTAATAAATCATAATAATTATAAATATGAAAGCCTCGTAACAGTACTTGTGCTCTAAACATAAAAATTAGGTAACCAAAAGCAAATAAAACTTCAAACAAAAATGAATATTTTTGATATACTCAGATGATACGATAATTTTGTGTATGTATTTTAGTCCGACATAATGTAAAAGTACTGAAGCAATAAATTATTCTTAACCACGATAGTTGTGAATCCAGACGTCCTGGTCAGGTGCAGATGTGCCGTTATCTCAGCTCTAAATTCGCAAGCACCTGCCCCAACTACTTTAGTACGGTATACGAATGAGCACTTACATCTATTTTAGTCCACCGTTATGTCTGTTGCGTTAGCGAATGCATCGCGTCAATTATAGAAAGCCTTGCACTGCGTCTCTTTTGGTAACCTAAATGCGATTGAAATATCATATATTCTTTTAGAATATTTTATTTCTGTCAAGTGTAAAAATTTAAATTCTTTCTCATTGCTGTTCTTTTTATCATAACATTTAATTTATATATAAGTGTTGAATACACTTTTAGTAGATTTAAAACGTAAAGCGGAACAGTAATTCAAGATTCTACCTAAATAATCATCTTAATGCATTCATTGCATTTGACAACATACAACCTCTTTACTTTTCAGTATTTAGTGAAAGTAAGACTTATTCTTTGATTTTCTGTATCACCAGTATCTTTTAATATATAGACGGAATGTAGTAATGTCTGATTTACAATTCTCAACGGAAACTGTGTACCGGGTTAAAGCCAAGTAAGGCTGGTCAGATTGATGGCACAAGTAGCCGATACGACGCCTGCACTTGCCAGTCGAATACCAGGTTGATTAGCGGCACACTCGCACATAACTGGACTAAGCGATCTATTAACTATCTATAATCGATAACAACATACGTCGACCGGAAATTTATTACGGTTTTCATTCGTGCTCTATTTGAATAGATTTTATTATATTCAAATGTATTTAAACTAATAAGATACGTCACCTATCATATACAATCTTACTAATATTATTATAAACGCGATTTTTTGGATGGATGGATGTTTGTTGGAAGGTATATCCAGAACACATAGGCGCTCGGTAAGTTATTTTTTAACTCCGCGTGGACGGAGTTGCGGGCGACAGTTAGTCATTTTATACAAATAACATGTTCAAGTATAATTTGTACAATACTCTTCCATTGTTTATTTCGTTAGTATTATTTTGATTCCATTATGTATTTAAAACTCGTAAAGTGATTATCAAAATAAGGAGAATTTAAAAAGTCATGTTGAAATAATATAAGAGAAAGTAAAGGGCCCAATGTTTTCGACTCCCTTGCTTTCTCTTGCGACGACCCATTAAGGGTGTGGCTGTAAGTCGCGGTCACTCTCGATGGACCATGATTACTGAAATACAAATCAATCAAAGATTTATTTCCACAGATAAAATTAACATATCGTAAAAAATAATATGACATTCGTCATATTAATGAAATATCAACGTTTTACTGTAAAATTAATGTAATACATACCCGCATCCTTGCTTATAAATCAAAATTAATTTAATTTAAACAAGTGTACTTATGCCTAATTCCAAGAAATAAAGAAAATGTAATTGACAGAGTATGTTTTATCTAATGAGGTTAATATTTAAAGATATTTAATTAAACTTTATTCGAAATAAAAAAATTTAAACAGATAAAGAGATAAAGAGATACAAAGGTTATATTAATTCTTTAATATAACCTTTGTATCTCATATTTCTTGTACGTTGTATTGAAACTCATATTCAATGTAATAAAATATCTGAAACATTAATCAGAAGGAATCGTGATACAAATGAAACATCAGCCGGCGGAGGTCAATGTCCTGTAATGACAAAAATAACAAGCGCACTGCTCTCGGTTTTAACCAAACGTTACCGACCTGCATCTCGAATGCAGTACAAAAACACTATTATATTAGTTTATATACAGATATTAAAAGCAATGAAGCTGTTATAAAATCTACCTTTTTACTATAGCGGCTTTGTTTATTTTCCACACGTCTTAAGTATAAAAATACATGTATATGTCTCCAGATAGTTATTGTGGGAATTTTTATGTCTATTTCTTATCCCAAATCAACGTTTCTATTAATTTTAAAGTTATTATAGAGCAAAAGCAAAAAAAAAAATCTTTGAAGATACATTATGTAGACATTGCCATGAGTGTACAGGTGGAAAATTATAAATGCAGGCGACGTCTTGTCTCGTCTGAGCGCTGAGCCCCACCGCGACTTTGTCTAGCTAGGGAATACTTTTCAAAATTACATACAATATAAAGTCTGAGCAATTCACAAAACTTGCCAAGTGCAAGTTTTCTTGCATATGTTTAATATCATTAAAACAAAGATACACAAGGATTATTAGGTACTATAACAAATTAATGAAGACATTCATGTCTCTTCCTTTTGATAATCTAAAGGTTTGTTAAATTTATTTGTTCTAAGTGAATGTTATTTGTGTTTTCAGGTGTTGGTGTGATGCTCGGGATGCTATTAGACGAGAGCGTCAGATAGCCGCCGCGGCAACACAGCATGGGTGCAAACATGGGCAAGAACTCGAGCCTGCTCGACGCACTGCCCTCAGCGCAGGGCACGCTGCACGTCGTCATGCTCGGCCTCGACTCCGCTGGCAAGACTACCGCGCTCTACCGCCTGAAGTTCGACCAGTACCTTAACACCGTCCCCACTATCGGTTTCAATTGTGAAAAAGTGAAAGGAACGATAGGCAAATCGAAAGGTGTTAATTTTCTCGTGTGGGACGTCGGTGGACAAGAAAAACTCAGGCCGCTTTGGAAATCATACACGCGATGTACGGACGGCATTATATTTGTATTGGACTCTGTCGACGTAGAGCGAATGGAGGAGGCGAAAATGGAACTCATTCGAACGGCGAAATCGCCAGATAACGCCGGGGTTCCGATACTCGTCCTTGCAAATAAACAGGACTTGCCCGGGGCGAAGGAACCCAGGGAACTGGAGAAGCTGCTGGGTCTGCACGAACTAGTGTCGTCGCCGCACGGGTCGCGCGACGCTCACGCGTGGCACGTGCAGCCCGCATGTGCCATCACGGGGGAAGGCCTCCACGAGGGACTTGAAGCATTGTATGAAATGATACTCAAGAGAAGAAAGTTAGCGAAGTTACAGAAGAAACGAGTCAGATAAACGACAAGCATAGACAATCAATAAGTACGGTTGACATGTTGTCAAATATCAGTGCGAGTTATAAGAACTATCGTAAAATCCCGCTACCGATGTTTATAAAGATGTCAGTAGTGAACAACGGATGAAACACCAAATATTGTTTTTACTATAGATGTAAAACGTCTTATGAAAATATTCCATCATAATGTTGCTCAAGTTGTATTGAACATTTTGAAGGAAACTAATATTTTGATAAAAATTAAAATTAACGGCTAGTCATTTTCTTTTGAAAATAGCTAGATAGATGATGGATAAAACAATAAAGGTTTTTAGTTGAATTTTACAAAACATTTGGCTTTACAAATGAATTGAATGAATGATGTAGTTTCCTGAACGGCATGTAATTAAGCATTGGAGTCATCATTTATTTCAGACCTGCTGCGTGGCTCACGATTGTGGGACCATTAGGTTAACAAGATATCATGTTATAATGTTTATGTATTTACGTGTTTTGCTTATTGTTTATAGTAATAGTTGTGTAGAACGTCTAGCGTTTTCAACCAACCTGTGTTCTAGTTGCTATGTATCTTTTTAACTGCATTGAGATATTTTTGTGTCAAATTTTGTTTCATATAATAATTGTTTCAATATGATCATATAGTCAAGGTGCAACCAATGACAACAAATATCCTTAACCATGTCTGTTATATACATAGTTTTGACTGCAAATATAAAGATTTGGTTTCAAGAAGCACAATATTTATTTGTACTAGTGAAATTATACGATATAGTTCACATATTATGTAATCGATATTAATACCCCCTTATAAAACATACATCCTATACAAGCTATTATTTACATATCATAATTAAATTTATTTACTTGAATACATAAAAGAGGCAAAGGTATTTGGCATAATTTTTGTCATTTGTTGTATAATTTGACATGTGTATTAAAGCTTGGTTTCCACTCCTAGAACATTCGAATTAAAACAAAATATATCGGTCATTCAACCTAAAAAACGTAACAATATTAGTATGAATGTATCAGCAGTGAAAATCAACGTTTATAACACCTAAATACAGACATTTAAAAAACGTCCATGTGTTAAGCTTATGCGTATGATCGTTTTAATAAAAATTGAAAAAGGAACCATATTTTAAAATAATTATTGCGCATGTCTTAATTTTAAACAGGCTATAAAAATCACATAAAAGCTTTAATTTTATTGGAAGAAATTTGCAAGAATTATGCCTTTGTTTTCTTATTTATTGAGAACGTTTTATTATTTATTTACTCATAGAGATATAGTGATAGATGTTAAGGTATATGTAATAATAAAAAGCTTTTACCAGAGTTTATGTTACTCACCTTGTAAATATGTAAATTGCATGTAGTTATTTGTCAATACCAAGAAACCAAACATTTATATTATGAACTAGGTTATGTACATTTTGTTAATAAAAAAAAGATATTGTTTAATTAAAAGCACACAAGAAGCAAGCAAAAATAAATTATTATATTGTTTTTTATATCATCATGAATGGTTTTGAAACTGATTCCCCGTAATAAATTCTGTTTTCAATATTTATTTTTCAAGTTATTCATTACCCTCACCTAACGTTAATATTCTGACTATTGAAAGTACCAAGTGTTTAGTATTAAAGTTCTTATTTAAAATATTAAAAATGGCATTGAATAGAGCATCTCTAATAATCTAATGTAGACTAAAAATGGTAAGTAACTTTTGCTAGTATTTCAAACATACAAACCCAGTTTTCCAGATACATTTTAAAATAGATATTAAAACCCTCAAAATAATGTTATACGTAAAACCTCAGTTACTATTCTTTACAATTTCGTCGTGGTTTCGAAGTTATTTTCGCCTGTTTGGTTGTTGTCATAGGTAAAACGGGAGGAGTAATTTTTGGTGGCAATCCATGCGCTCGAAGCAAGTTCCTCTCCAATAGATTGAAAAGTTTCAACTCTTTCGCTGCTTTAATAGCATTTCTAGCTTGTCTCCTTTCTGTTTCTAAACAAATATTTACCGCGCGATCAACAGTATCACTTCGCAGTGCATCTAATCGCTTCGAATAATCCAAGTAAAAAGCCTCCAAAGATTCCGCAACAGCTATCATATCTTTATTGATAGGTTTCTCTGCATAAACTTTCTCATAACAAAACTCGAGATGGAAAAACAACTTTAAAACATCTTTTGTTCCAACACTTTCATAAAATAAACCATGTAAAATTTTGAAAAATTTCTCTTCCAAAAATAAACATCTTTGTTCACTAAACTCTACAAGCTCTTTAAAATACGTTATTGTTTCAGACACTAGCACACTCTCTTCAGCAACGTTATCTTCTAAAAGTTTAATACTTTCGTTTAACATCTTCGTGTAAGGAGAAAAATGAGATACATGGGTGAAGTGATTCAGTTGTTGTTGTTCGATTCTTTCGAACACGTCCATTAAATCTTTAGGTTCAGTGAAATACAACGCCGGTTTAACAAACTTAGAACATTCTTTACGTAATTTTTCATAAATCACTGTAAAAGTATCTTCTTCGCTAGAAACTCCTAAGTCAAAACCCTTTGCCTCGATTTCTACTGATCTCGCAAAATCTCTGTTACCAGCTCTCCAGGACGGAGGTGATAAATAATATAAAAATCTTCCATACTTTTGCAGCAAACCGTACCTATAATCCAATCCAATAAGTTTAGAAGTAATAAAAAATGTTTCTCCAGCCAAATTCTCTAGCTCAGTTTTAATTTTATCAACTTCTGAAATTAATTTATCGCCTTGTTCCAACAACATCATAGACTTCCTGTAATCTTCCGAAATGAATTGGTCAAAATACTTCGCTTGATCTGTTACTTGACGTAAAGCATTGTTGTAGATTTCTAACTCCTTTTTCTGATTTAGCTCTATGTTCAAAGCGCAGTCTCTTACATGACCAACTTGCTGCTTTATATGTAGTTTTTTGTTAAAATTTATCTTCAAGGATTTGTACTGTGCACCCTGTTCATGTTTAAATATACGTCCGTTGATACAATTATAAAAATCTTCATCAACATCTAAAATGGTCTTTATTTTTTCAGTTGAAGCTTCAACATGTAATCGTTGCCGGTAATCAGTGCTTAGGATTTTATGTTTTTTATGAATAGGTATTGAAAATTGTTTCCTTTGTCTATGATAGTCTTGTATTTTTGAATAAAACTTATAAGAAAGTAAGGTGCAATCGTTTTTAAGTTGCAAAACAGGTAGTGGCTTATTTTCGGGTATGGCGTATACTTTCAAGGTTGCTTCTGACGGTTTCGATATTATTCGATTGTGTGTCCTTTTTGGAGTTACGGTTGAAAAGTTTTTGATTTTCTCCTTTTTTTCCTCCGTTGAAAATCTTCTTTGTTTAGATACGTTTATGATAACAGAATGTGTATCTTTATCCATTTTATAATGTTAAAAAATTAAATACGACATATACAATGTATTCAAATAACAAAATATGACAAAAAGCCAACGAGATCTTAAACAAAAACTTAAAATGCTGTAAATGTTTAATACCATATGTTAAGTAAAAAGAAACAAATACATATTTAATCTGATAATTTAGGAGTTTTTCTAAAAACGGGTCGTACAAATTCATTATACTCTTTTAGAAAAGGTGTTGGATCCAATCCTTCACACCACTCTGTAAAAAATATTAAACCCTCTTTTTCGTCAGCTGTTAATTTATGTTTTGACTTCACTTCGTCTTCTTCCTCTACAATAGACTTTCTTGTACTGGCGTGCTTCTTTTTAGCTTTTATTAAAACACTTTTTACTGATGGAGGTCTTGAAAATTTTGCAGGAGGTAAAAATGCTTTATTCATAGCATTCGTCATTTCTCGGAATGCTCTCAGTTCTCGCTGTGCCTTGTAAGCGTTCATCATTGTCTTTAGATCTTGTGAAAAGAAGTCATTTCTCGCTTGATTGACAATTTTAAAGTCTAAAGCATCTAACCGCAGATTATAATCTTCATACATCACCTCCAAAATCTTCATTGGATCGTGTAGACTTTGGTGGCCTTCTTCACATTTACCAAAAATTTGTTCGTAAACGTATTCGATGCAAATTTTAAGCTTCAAAGTGTCAGGACTGGCGACACTTTCGTAAAATGTATCGTTTAAAATACGGAAGAATTTTTCTTGTAGAAGTTGTTCATTGTGATTTTCTCGCTCTATTTCATAATTAATACTATCAATATAAAATTGAAAGTAATCAAGTTCGTGTTTCGTTGCTTGTTTTAATTGCTTAATTCGTTCTTGTAACAAACGAAATGGTACATTCGTTTTGGATAGCTGGATTAAATATTCTCTACTCTGTAATTCCATAGTACGAAATAAGTACATCATTTGTTCAGGCGTCTTAAAATACATGTGCGCTGGTAGAGGATTTTTAAATTCAATTTTTGCGGATTCAATAATTTTGTCGATATCCAAAGTATCCACTAGGTCATTATCTGTAGCAAATTGTCCAGATTCAAACTGGATGGAACGTACTCTGTCCCTTAATGTCTCGTCATAAATTTGCCGCCACGAAAGAGGAGCAACAAACAACAAAAATCGTCTGTAAATCTTCAAAACACCTCTAATTGCGTCTAGTTTAAAAATAATGTTATTCAGAAGGGTTAAAGTTGAAACATAACTTAAAAATTGAGAATTTTTGGCGACCAATTCGCTGTAAAGTTTTTCTGCTTTTGAAACTTTCTGACATGCCTTTTTGTAGTCTTCTGTTAGAAATTTTTGGAAATTTTGTATATGACGCTTCAAGTTCTCTACAATTTTGTTATGCTCCGTGGATTCCTCCATAATACTTTTATCGATATTTAGTATTAAATCTCGTCTGTAACCAATCTGCTGTCGATCCATAGCGTAACTACGTATATTGTTAATATACACTTTTATATCATCAAAACAACGCAGTGGGCGACCTTCGATGACTGAATAAAATTCTGGATGAATTTCTACAACTGCTCTTACACTATCACTGGTTTCTTCGATAAAGAGTCGTTCTGAAATATCTCTCGTAGCAGCCATTCGTAAATTGTCTTTCATATGTAGAGGTTGAGTTAATCTTTTCCTCATATAATTCTTTTCCTGCTGGTCGCTGTATTTGATATATGATAGAAGTTTCTCAGATCTTGGTATTCGGAATGGCTCCGCTTTTCTTTTCCCTTCATCTTTGCGTACTGCGTGACGACGGTCGGTGAAATAATGCTGAGTATTCGGTACATATCTTCTTCTAAAAATTATATCTAAAGTTTTTAAAGGAACCATGGGTTTTCGCTCTTTATGTAGGCACGACATTATATAAATAATATTACAAAATAATTAAATATACACGAAATATGGTATGGAAAAATATCAATGTCACTTAAATTCTTTGCGGCGTCTGCCAGTGTCAATGTCAGTCTAGAACAAAACATCTAAAAAATTAAAATCTTATTCGACACTGCACACTTTTTAATAAGTTTACATATGTATTATCTTTACTGTCGCACTCAGAGTTTTTAATGGGTATTTAAGCATATCCTTAGTGGAGATTTCTCATGGTAAATCTACATCCTGAATGAAAAATAAAACACAGATTAAAAACAAAATAACAATCGAAACATAGAAAGATCAAAAGATAGAAACAAAAGAACATCATTCTCATTAAGCATTTTATTAACTGCTGTACTATTAAGTAATACATCTAAGAAAAATGCTATAAGTTTCACAAATTATTCTTAAGATTATAAGATATTTTCAATCTCTTAGTTAATTTATCAACATCTTTTAATATCTTAGCAGCTTCTTTCGCTTGCTTTATTTCCCTGGCTCCGTCATCGTAGATTATTTTTTCAATAGACTTGACTTCATTTAAATCGAAGGCAGATAGTTCCAACATTACGGAGTTATATTCTTGTTCTAACGCAAGAACCTGGTCCAAAGTGCTCAGGTGAGTCTCGTTTGGACCAATTAGTTGTTCGTAAGCAAACTCTACGTAATTAGAAATTTTTAATACACTTTCTGAGCATATCAAATACTTTATCTTGTCATTCAAGATATTGTAAAATTCTTCTTTCAATTCTTTTTCTCTCTTTTCATCCTCTTCAATAGCTTTTTGAACTGAATGCATCTGTAAAAAACAAAACGTAAATATACACAACACTAAAGCATTAAGCGTGACCTTTCATGGCTTAAAAAAACACCTCTACAACAAGACAATCATCTCTCACATTCTTAAAAAAAACTGACAATGTGTCTCTATACCTGGTCGGAGGTAGAAACCTAGGGCAACAATATTAAATTAACAAGGTTACCTGTTCTTGTATGAAATCCAACTCATTTCGAAGTAAATCTTCAAGAAGGCTGGCTGATTTTAAAAATCTATTCTTTTCCGAACGTAGTTCTACTGTTTTTAAAAGGTAATTTAAATTTTGCTGCTCTAGCGATTGAAAAATAATTAGAATTTGTGCTGGTTTTTCAAAATACAGTACAGCTGGGGGCAGTTCTCTCAATTTTTCTATCACTGAGTTCACATTAATTTCACAAAATATATCTGAATCCAAAGTGAAAATATCCAAATTACTCGTTACTAAATTTAATTTATTATTATCTTGCCATAATACTGGAGCAGCGTTATATAAAAATTTTTGAAACGAAATTAAAATTTGCAATGTCTCATCAATGTATTGCAACTTAGATCTGAGAGATGCTAATTCGTAATTCGCTTTTTTGTGTTCTTCTATTTGATTTGCTAACTCCTTATCCAAATTATCAGATTTTTTCATTACAACAATAGTCTTATTGTTATCATCCGCTAAAAATTTATTAAAACTTTCTTGACATTCACTAAAATGTTTCGATGCAGTTTCGTATATTTTTCTCTCTGTTTTAATATCTTTATCTATGCGCAATATTTCATCTAAGAGGAAACCATGAAATGTTCTTTTTAATGCAACATCTTTGATATATTTCTTATACTTACGAATTGAAGTATCAGGTCGAATCGGTCTTCCGTCTACTAAAGTATAAAAGTCTGGATCTACGTCTATAATTGTCTTAATTTGATTGTCATTTTGATCTTCTATTGGAGGGAGCTTAATACCTGACTTTTTTGATATTCTTTTCAACAAAACTTTTTTATCCATCGCCACAACCGTTTCGAATGCAGTTGATTGTAATAAAAGCAAGAAGTTAGTTCAATATAACCATAGCAACAAATATTCACTGAAGTATTGTTTACTTAAAATATTTTCAACGCCTAATTGAATCATGTAAATAAAAATAAATACGTACAGAAAACCTTTTAATATGGAATTTTTACTTTAATAAACTTCTGATGAGTTAACTTTCATAATTAAATTTGATCGTACCGTTAAAAAATTAATAAAAAAATTACTAGAACTTAATACACAGATTTAAACAATTATAGTACTAGCGAGTATTAGTCACTATCCGAAGTATCAGTTTGATCTTCGTCCCTTTCTGTTTCCCTGCCTTCATCGTCGACGTCTTTCTTTACTTTCTCCCATGGCATGACTGGAAGTGGCTCAACGAATGAATCATCTATCTTCAATTTATACAGAAACCGTGGGGTGAAATGAGTTGGTAACGGCCACACATTTTCTAAAATTAAACCATTACGTAATGTTAGATGATTTTAAGTTCGAATAGGAAGTAGTTTATTTTGTTTAAGAAATCAGTCAAAAAATAATAGAATTTACCAAAATAGAAAACGTAGTCATCAACTCTCCTATGCATATGTGCGGTGCGACGCAGATCAAGGATATACCTCGATTCCAGCAAAAAGTCCAAAAGTGTCACTTCTGGCAAAGTCTCTATCTTCGGATCCACCGCACTCAAGCCTTCGAATGATAACTACAAATAGAAATAATTTAAACGTAACAAAAACATTTAAAAACAATCGTATTTATAACTGAGTATTTCTTACATGGTGTTCATGCTGTGCTAGATCACAGAGTTTACTCATTTTATCGAGAAATATCCTCAATTGCTCCATGTGTTCGGCTATGGGGCCATAAACGTCCAGGTTTCCGACAAGAGACGGGGGACGGGCAGTAAAAGCTCGCCAGCCGCTAAACATAAGCTAAGAACAAAACAAACTACTACACACATACAATAACATGATACATGACCGAATTAAGAACATAAATGAATTAATCACTCTAGGTACATCATTTCAGAGTTTAAAGGAGTCTAAATATTAGATCTTACCGTTTGCATAGAATGATAAACCATTATAGTCTTTAATCTCCTAAAGATCCTGCATTCTTTCTCCGCATTTCCTTCGATATTGCCTTCTGTAGTTTTTTCTTGAGCAACCGCTTCTACAGCTTCATTTTTAGCCTTTTCCTTACACATTTGAGCTTCAAGGTTGAACAGAAATCTTATCTGACGATGAACTGTGTCTTCGGATCCCTTTTAAAACACTTTACGTTTTTATTTCATTTAGTTCAAACAACAGACACCTAAACTTATATTAACTTAGATATATATGGCTAAAGAAATATTACTATAGCTGCAATTTTTTTTATTAAATTTCAATTTAAAAGCAAACTCAATTACAAGAACACTTAGGCAACTAAGTTTAAAAAAGTTACAAATTACAAAAATTTACAAAAAAAAAACAAAAAAATGTAATAAGGTACATATTAATCTCTAACCTCTATAACGTGGACAAAAAAACTGTCATAGACCAATAGCAAGCCAGTGACATGAATCTCACAGTAACTGGAATTGACGTCGTTCACAGTCTTAGAAAACATATGTATAAGTTCATCCTTTTTTACAAGATGTTCTCCAGCGTATATCATACGAATTGCATACGTTTTCTAATAAATAAAAAACATAAAATTAGTTCAGACTACTATAATGCAGTAAACAATCATCTTTTTTTTTTTAATTAATACAAGGATCTTCTTTCAACACAATAACATTTGCGAGTCTTTTAAACAATACAATTTAGAAGACTTTATCTCAATTGTAATTATTGTGTCCCTTGTGTTATTTACCTTCTCCAGTACCTTACTATTTGTGCTTTGCAGAAATACAAATACACTTATATTATAAAAGTAGTTTTGAAACACGAACCAATCCGAGTCTTGTAAAGTTCTCCTCGACAGTATCTAAAACAGATCTTGTATCGAGCTCAGGTAATGCCATTTTTGAATGTTCATAATAGGGTGTATTTAAATATTTAACTCCAAAACGAGTTGTAACTTATAACTGTCATACGGTTACCATGGAAACCGCTTCTTATTGTTGCAGCCATAGCTTATGCAAAAATGTTCGTTTTTTTTAATAAAAATTAAAGTCAAATAAAAAGTGAGCAGGATGTACAGCCAAGCCTGTTAGGTCTACTATTAAAGACTCGTTAAAAACAAAATGCGTATTAGTTTTATTAGTTGTACTTTAATTATTTGGAAAATCTATATACATACATGAATAAAGCACTATGGAAAAATTATAATACTACACAGCCTGTGACAACTATAATTCAACTACGAATATTTAATAACGGTTATATCTATTATAACTGTTGCGACTTCGGAAATTATTCCTCTTGTTAGGGTTAAATCCGTAACTCCGTTTTGTGTTATATTTGCTTTGATATTCCTTTTGTTTTGTTACATTATAACTTCTTGCCATATCTTCTAATTCACGCGGAACAACCTGTAATGTGTTAAATTAAACTATAAATTAATACAATCACACATAAACCAGATCTTACATATTTGTTATGATGATTACAGAAATTATTTATGAAAGGAAATAAAATAGTAACATTATCAATCCTTTTGTTTACCTGATTAGCTTCTCTGAGTACAGGAATCAAGCTTTTAGCATGCCTTGCATCATCTTCTGTGAGTATGGTGTGTGAAACTCCTTTATTCTGCAAGCGGCCGGTTCTACCAATTCTATGGATGTAGTCTTCCGAAGTATTCGGAAAATCGTAGTTAATCACATGTGTTACCCCATCAACATCTGAAAAATAAGATAAGAAATTATACTTAAAGACATTTCCACCACTAATTAGATTTTAAATAGTTAAAAATGTAACTTACCTAGACCTCTTGCAGCAACATCAGTGGCAACAAGTATGTTTGTGTTCCCACTCTTGAATCTGTTAATGATTGCATCTCTTTGATTCTGTGTCTTGTCACCATGGATACCAACAGCGGGCCAACCATTTCTTCTCAGCGTCAACGCTAAAGTATCCACAAATCTTTTAGTATTGGTAAATACTAAAACTTTCCCCAATCCTTGGCTCGATATATCATGCATGATTTCCTTGAACCTAAAATTGTCAAAGTGAACAAAAATCAACATACTATACAATAAATATAAGACTAAACTTTTGTTCAGAAGTATTGATATCTAAAATAAAGTATAGAATGATCAACTTACTTTTCCATTTTCTCATCCTGTTCACAAATATGAAAATTCTGTTGTATGTTGTGGTTTGCTGATAGCTCTGTGGATCCAACGTTAACCTGTATAAACTCTCCCAAATAATCTTTAGCTAAGTGTTCAACTTCCTTAGGCCAAGTTGCCGAGAACATAAGAATCTGCCTTTCATGAGGCACCTCTTCTAGTGCTTCACGTATCTGTGGCTCAAAGCCCATATCCAACATTCTATCTGCCTCGTCTAAAACAACATATGTGCATCGGGTTAATGTTGTTGTTTTACTATTAATGAAATCATTCAATCTTCCAGGTGTGGCTATTAAAATATCCACACCCTCCTTCAGTGCTGCTGCCTGTGGTCCTCTATTTGCCCCTCCATGTATACACAAGCAACGGACATTCAGCAAAGTTTCAAACTCTTTAGCAACCTCCTCTATTTGTCTTGCGAGTTCTCTTGTGGGTGCAAGTACCAACACTCTTGGGCCTTTACTTCTTCTACCCTGTTTTTCTTTGATGTGCACAACAGCTGGCAAAAGGTAAGCCAATGTCTTACCAGTACCGGTTTGCGCTATACCAACGAGATTTTTGCCACTTAATGCTACTGGCCATCCCTGTGATTGAATTATCGTTGGCTTGACAAGGCCTTGCTTTTTCAAAAATGTTTTTATATAATCAGGAAAGTCGCAGTTTTCGATGTCACGATATGGGCTAGGGACATTATCTCCAATAATAGTTATGTTATGTTCATTGTAATAATCAAGATCCTGCTGCGCTGTTTTTACGGAATAATATTTTTTTTCATGTAATATATTTTTAGTTTGTAAAGTGCCAATATAATTTTTCACGTTTTTATTTGAATATAATCTTATTTCGTTTTTTACCGCATATAATTGGTTTTCTTGAAGTTTTTGTAAATATTTAGCACTTTGGCACAATCTGCAATTAAATTAAATTATAATATAAATTATGAATTTTAACTGTTTTATTAAATAGCGATATTACTGTATTTACTTACGATTTAATCCCATTGCGTCTTAAAAACATCACGGGTAATATATTTAAGGCCATATCGACTATAATTTCATATTATTATAACCTCAAACTTCGTTCTCATTTGCCTGTGCTTGACACTTGTGCTTTTGCCATAGACACAGGATTTTGCCACAGAGTTTGTGAGTGAACTGAATGTTTGCTTTTATTTGGCTTTTATCAAAGTACGGTTATTTTTCTCCTGCCAACGATGTTTTTCGTTTTCCAAGGAGAGGACAACGAAAAAACGTTAAAAATTAATTCTTTTACTCCTATATCTCTGTATATTGTATAAACTAGCTGTTCCCGTGCGGAATCGTCCGGGCTTTTACTACAAGACCGAGTGCCTTCCTAATAATTTTGACAAGTCTCTAGAATCGGTCTTACAATAAAATTAATCAAACAAGTAATATAATTTAGGTTATTACTTTTCAGTTATTAGTTACTAGTTATCGCCCGCTGCTCCCGTCCGCGCGGAATTAGATTAGGTTAGGCTAGGACATGTTTTTGGTCTTATATAGAAGACTGTGGCCCACAGCTTTCTTTGCTTGTCCCGTATACAAAACCGTGGCACCGAAAGGTTTAATAAGTTTGTGTTGTGTGCCCGTGTTCTTTCAGACTATGTTCTACATCGGTAGAAATTTTTAGAGATTCGTTAAGCCGTGCCGGGATACCTTCCAACAAACAGCCATCAGACTTTCACATTTATAAGTTAGCTATCCAATTAAAAAAAATCTTGTTTGAATCAAAATTTTTGGTTTTCTTTATGTAGTTTTGTAGAATAAAACAGGAATACCAAGGAAACTATTTTAATTGTAATTAAAAAAATCAGGAAATGATCGATTGCAAGTTCTATGAGCATATTTCACTGCTGCATTTTTATACATTCTAAAAGGTAAGAAATAATTAAAAAAGACTTGACATATTATTTTTATTTTATTATTATTTTTCACCAGATCAAAAGAACAAAGTGGAATGATGTTATTATATTTGGTACTTCCCCCAAAAGAAGGCGGGGGCACGTGCACTTCAACATTTACAAATTGAAGGTTAGGGCATGAAGAGACAGCAACACAAGCTTATCCTCATTTAAGATATCACAGAAAAAATAATACCGCCTAAAAATAACTTAATGTCAAACACTCATGTTCATTTACTCAATGTATTGTTTATCTAGCCAGAACAGATGTATATGAAAGAATCAAATTTAGACACCTATAGAATACAATAATAGTTTTACTAGGAGAGGGGATGTCACAATCTACAATCTTGTACATTTACACGGTGTATTCATTCATATTCCTAAGAGGATTTGCTACTTAAAAATAGAGATAAGTTAGTATTCATTAAATCGCTTGTGTCCGCCGCTTCCTTGGCCATTGCTCCTGCCGAAACTGGTTCCACGTCTGAAGGAGCCGCCGCCGCCTCCGCGCCCACCGCCGTACCGGCTTCTGTTCCATCCGCCGCCGCCACCGCCACATCGGTCTGCCATCGTCTGTAGTTGCGGGCTGATAGTCTGAAAATTATATTTACATTAGTATCATGTATATTGTCATATTACAGTACTTATTTTTTCTTTTTAACTAATTATTTTTCTTTATTCATTTACGAAACATGACTAAATCATGGTAAATATGTGCACTTTGGTAAATACATATGTTACAACTTTTGAGGATGGGATCCAGGCATGTGTTTAACATGGACACCGAAGGCATGAAGTTGTATTGATGTACCTCATACTTGCATTCATGTCACGCTATTGAAGAACGTACCCATGCCAAAGGTATGAGGAAGTACATAAATCAATTTTACAATCCAAATATAATTAATAATTAATTACCTGATTTGCTTCTTGTAATACATTTACAAGGTCTTTAGCTTGACGTGAATTTGAAGGTGTGAAGAAGGCATATGATGTTCCTTTTGATTTTGAACGCCCTGTTCTACCTATCCGGTGAATGTAATCTTCCGAAGAGTTGGGATAGTCAAAGTTTATAACATATTTGATACCATCCACATCTATAATCCAGAAAATTTAGTTAATGCCATTTCCAATATTGATACATAAAAAAAAAAAACAAAGGGTTTACAGATATTACCAAATGTAACTCATAGCAG
Source organism: Papilio xuthus (assembly GCF_000836235.2). Lineage (NCBI taxonomy): Eukaryota > Metazoa > Arthropoda > Insecta > Lepidoptera > Papilionidae > Papilio > Papilio xuthus. The sequence goes on from NW_013531704.1 coordinate 3,575,682, forward strand.
TATTACTTACATGAATGAGTTACACAACAAATAAAAGACATTTGCCTCTCACTGAGAAAACCCTGGAGTCTTGTAAGGGCGTTATAATCAATTTGTTTTCACATATACTTGATTGCCCCTTCCAATCTCCATTGTGGCCGAAATAGAAAACCCTTGACCTTTTGCAATCATCTCAACCTGTGGTCAAGTTTTTCAACGATGCACCAGTAGTTCTATGTCTGATTATTAAAATATTCATCTAATATGTAGTGCATCACCAGGTTTTCCAATACTCTCAAGTGTATCCGCATTCACGGACATACCATCAAGCTTCCGGCCGTGGGTCCATCATAGTGAAAGGCACTTTTGAGGCACCATTACATGACGAGTTATTGCATTCTCTAGTTAAACCACTGCACACTAAGTCATCTACAAATCAGCAGTAACATATCCACTAATTTGGGAGAGTACTCAGATAGAACACAATAACTTTCCGCCAGTGCCTCTGAAAAGTATAAACAAACAATATTAATAAATACATATTAAGTACTAATATGGTTACCTAATATTTACTTATTGGTTTAAAAAATCAATTATGATCAGTCCTTACCAAGTCCTCTGGCAGCAACATCAGTTGCTACAAGTATGCTTGCACGACCCTGTTTGAACTGATAGAGAACATCATCTCTTTCTTGTTGTGTTTTGTCACCATGCATACACACAGCTGGCCAGCCAAACCGTCTGATGTTCCTTGTTATATTTTCCACTTTCCTCTTTGTTTCAACAAATATTATAGTTTTGGCACCAGGTTCTTGGCTTTGGCCTATTTCTTGTAAAAGAACATTTAACCTGAAAATGTTATACATCATTAGAATTTTAACATAGAATTTTTTTTTAACAATTTTGATATTTTACTATCAGATCTTCTTAGAGGATAATGTTTATTTTAATCAATTTATATCATACTAGTTCATAAATCATCACTAAATGTAAAAAAGTTATAATAATAGGAAAATAACATACTTGTTCTCCTTTTCATGTTCTTGGCAAACATCTACAATTTGTAGAATGTTATGATTGGCAGAGAGTTGTAGAGATCCAATGTTTATTTGTAAGTAGTCACCCAAATAGTCTTCGGCTAACTTCTTAACCTCTTTGGGCCATGTGGCTGACCACATAAGAGTTTGACGATCAGGTCGAATCTGTTCAATAATTTTACGAATCTGGGGTTCAAAACCCATGTCTAACATGCGATCAGCTTCATCTAGTACTAGATATGTGCAACGTTGTAAGTTTGTAGTTCCCTTTTCCAGGAAATCAATAAGTCTACCAGGTGTGGCAATAACAATTTCTACACCCCTTTCTAAGTCACGAGCCTGTTCCCTTTTAGGCGCGCCGCCAAATACGCACGTGTTGCGTACATATGATGCATTTCCAAAGTCACATGCAACTTGTTGAATTTGTTGTGCCAGCTCTCTAGTTGGTGCCAATACTAAAGCAATAGGGCCATCGCCCCGCCTAATAGGGGGCTGGTTGTTGATATGCACAATCGCAGGCAATATATATGCTAAGGTTTTGCCTGAACCAGTCTGAGCTATCCCCACCAAGTTGTGGCCAGACATAGCTATGGGCCAACCTTGAGCTTGTATTGGTGTGGGTTCCTTGTAACCCATGTTTGAAATATTTTGCATTACATAGTCTGGAAAATTTCCTTCTTCAAAGTGCTGGATAGGATTTGGTATATCCAATCCACTCACAGTAATCTCATGTTTGTTTCTATATTCTTCAACTTCATATGAGGATCTTTTCAATACTTCTGGTGGTGGATTGTAAAAGTTTTTATTAAATGGTTGTAAGGACATAGTATCCCAGTTTGGGCGTCGCATATTTTGTCCACCGGAAAATTCTTTCTTCCCTCCTCCATAACCTCCAGAGTTTCCGAATCGACTTCCACCACCGCCGCCGCCACCACCAAACTTTGATCCATGATTACCAAATTTGGAACCGCCGCTTCCGCCACGACTATTGTTCCAGTTTCCTGACCTGTCACAAGAAAACACGAACATGAATTAATACTTTACCTATATAAATTATAAAATAGACATGTGATATATTTTACATTTTCTTTAGGTAAGCTTCAAATTCAGATAAATGTCTTAATTGTTAGAATTGGTGTATTTCAGAAATAATTAGAAATCAATACACCCTTTACAAGATGGCGTCAGCCACGACTACATTTACAGACTCATGCAAGAACGTATAGACTGATGGTAAAATCAATACTTTGAAATAAAAGGTTACACCGCGCATGTCACGCTATCATGTCATGCGCAAATGCTTTCCAAAAGCACTATTTAATTTGTTTTACTAAAATGAATGGTTTTCGTACTTAAATAATAACCATTTCTAAACATATTTTCGCTGAATGTAAATACTGTGATTCATTAATTTTGTAATCCACGAAGGCTATACAAAATGGCGGTCATTCAATTTATTAAGAACATGAAACATTTGGTGCATTTAAATATAGTTAGAATTACACCGATCGATACATCATGTCAGAAATGTCAACCATTTTGCAGAATTTGAAAAGCTAAATCATTAACATTACTCATGTACTAAAATAAAAATTAAATTGAATTCAACTACTTATACAAGGAATACTTACATTTTTAGATTTCAAATTGTGATCAGGATGTTCTTGATAAATTCAGATGTTATACTCGTTGATTGAAGCAGGGCACTGCAAGTAACGCAATATTGTTATTTAAATGGAACGAAATTTCATAAATAACTTTAGTAACAATGAAACTCGGCAGTAAAACGTTAAAAAAACAATTTAAGTTAATTAATTGACTTTCAACTATAGTAAAACATAAGACATTAACACATAAAGTAAATCCGGTATAGGAAGACGTCTCACCTCGACCACTGCTTTTACAAGAGAGAGAAAAATTAAATATGGAATAGAGACGCGAAATCGATTTCGCAAACCTAGTGAATGGAATGAATGGTGTTATTGTCTTACCAACTTATCTGTAGAGTGGCAAAAATTTGAACTACGACCATGACAATGAAAAACTCAAGCATTGATAGGAGCTTACCAATCGGATTGAAATATTTTCGACGGTGGCGACACTACTAACTTCATACATAATTTGGTCGGTTTATAAGCTAATTGAATGATTTTATTCATTCATTCAAATTGTCCATCCACGTCCAGGAGTCTATATAGTCTATGAGTTGTTCAATGATCATGAACATCTGTGGAAGTTGCATAATTAATTAAATTTCCTTTTTTTCTTACATTTTTTGGAAAATCGCTGCAGTGACCTATATCTCAGGTCTAATAAAAATAATAAAAGGGAACTAAAATAAAATCAATTGGAAAAATTGTTACGAAAACGAATTGGTACATATTTTATCTGTGTAAAATGATACCAACATCATTCGTTCACTCATTCATTTCACTCCTTGTTTATTCAACGTTCAACTCGTTCATTTTCATTCATCGTTTTCGTTTGATTGCAACGCGCCCGCCGCCACTGCTATAAAAGTGAAAGAATAAAAGTTTATTGTTTAACTTTGGTAATTGAATCATTATAATATAAGGAATAACAATAATTACTATTGCATTTTAAAATTTAAACACTTTTACAATGGCTATGCAACCCCATAGTAAGAAAAGGGTTTGCTATTACTACGACAGTAAGTATAAAATATGATACTACTTCAGATTTAAATGTTCAAAATCAGTTAATTTTACTGTTTTAATTAATTTTTATATAAAACATGCAGTAATAAATGATAAACATATTTGTTGCATCCATTTTCTTATTACATTTTTTATGCGATTGTGGTTTAAGTGAGTTTATGGCGTCTGTACGGCGATCTTCGTTGCTATTGGTCCGTGGAAAGTTGATCTCTTTTCACTCAAAGAAGTACAGACTGAAATGTGTCAAGCCAATAAATGAATTGAGTAACATTCGCTTAAAAAGTTAAAATTACTATTAATGTAATTATTTTCAACTTTTTTATTTTAGGTGATATTGGGAATTACTACTATGGGCAAGGACATCCCATGAAACCACACCGTATACGTATGACACATAATTTACTGCTCAATTATGGGTTATACAGAAAAATGGAAATTTATGTATGTATTGAAATAACTTATTAAAATAAAACTTATATTAAATTAGTAGCTTAGACTTAACAATTTTTTATTTACACAGCGCCCACATAAAGCTACTGCTGATGAGATGACTAAGTTTCACTCAGATGACTATATTCGGTTCCTTCGATCAATCAGACCTGACAACATGAATGAATACAATAAACAAATGCAACGATGTAAGTTATTTTACTCTTTTATTAATGCATCTTTAATTAAGACCTCATCTGTTGTTTACCGGAAAGGTGGTAAAGAGGTACCATTTTCAAATATTTTAGTTACAAACATAAATTTTTCTTTCAGAACAAATAATTTCCAGTTGTCATCATACTTATTATACATTTGTTTTCAACTAATTTTATTGTGTATGTTTGTTTTAGTTAATGTTGGTGAGGATTGCCCAGTGTTTGATGGCCTATATGAATTCTGCCAACTATCAGCTGGAGGATCTGTGGCTGCTGCTGTTAAATTAAATAAACAGGTTAATAATGCATTTCTGTTCATATTTTAAAGTCTTTAACTTACTGCTTTATGTAATTTAAGCCCAAATTTATTTCTTTTTATTCTTTATGGCTAAATATAGGTATGAGTGTAAACACCTTTAAAAAAAGATGAAGCAGCTAATGAATGAATGCATAATTAATAAATCTTTGGCCAAAACATACAATATTATATTCTATTCTATGTTATACAATTTGTAGGCATCTGAAATTTGTATCAACTGGGGTGGAGGACTGCATCATGCTAAGAAATCTGAGGCGTCAGGCTTTTGTTATGTAAATGACATTGTCCTCGGTATATTGGAGCTACTGAAGTATCACCAGAGAGTCTTGTACATTGACATTGATGTGCACCATGGTGATGGAGTGGAAGAGGCTTTTTACACAACTGACCGTGTCATGACAGTTTCTTTCCATAAATATGGAGAATACTTCCCTGGGACAGGTCTGTATATCTTTTTTTTATAATTAATATAGTTATGGGTTTCAGTATTACTTTTAATTTGTGACATTGTTAAGAATCAAGTATCATTTTAATTTATTTTAAACTAGTGCTTGTTCATATTAAATGCGCAGGTATGCTACTTTAATGGCATCTACAATTCATATATGAACATATAACATCATGTTTGATTTTTTATGAATGCACCTGCTGATATATGTAATCTTTATTTTTGGAAAGCAGTTTAATAAATAAAATGATGATAATTAAACTCAAGACACACTTGCATTTTGTTATTGATAGATTTAATTGTTATATTTTAGTTGGTCAAATAGAAAGAAAAAACATTGAATTTGTTTTTAGGTGACTTGCGGGATATTGGCGCGGGAAAGGGCAAATACTACGCGGTAAACATTCCTCTACGCGACGGCATGGATGACGAGTCCTATGAATCAATCTTTGTGCCCATCATCTCAAAAGTCATGGAGACTTTCCAGCCTAGTGCGGTGGTTCTACAGTGTGGAGCGGATTCTCTTACAGGTATTTTATTATCATATATCTTTACTGTTGGTTTTCAATGTTAAAAAAACATTTTAGTAATTCAACTAATTTTGTCATCCGTTTCTAAGAAATAAAAGATGATGTAAAACAAGTGTTGTAGTAGTCAAATTTCAGTGTCGAATTTCACCTTAAATGATCATTGATTGATGATTAAATTTAAACTGTCTACAAGTGTAATTTAACATATGTGTAATCTATTAGGTGATAGACTTGGTTGCTTTAACTTGACGGTGCGTGGTCATGGACGTTGTGTGGAACTGGTGAAGAGATTTGGCCTGCCATTCCTTCTTGTTGGTGGGGGAGGGTGAGTTTACAATATTTTAAGCAACAGATTCTTAATTTTGTGTTGTGTTATTGATATAATAAATATCAGGTATATGCTGCCAAACTAATGTTGTTTTAAATTTGTATGATTAGGTACACAATTCGCAATGTCTCCCGCTGTTGGACGTATGAAACATCAGTAGCACTTGGTGTTGAAATAGCAAATGAGCTGCCATACAATGACTACTTTGAATACTTTGGTCCAGACTTCAAACTGCACATATCTCCCAGCAACATGTCCAATCAGAACACACCTGAATATTTGGAAAAGATTAAGAACAGGCTATTCGAGAATCTTCGCATGCTGCCTCATGCACCTGGAGTTCAGGTAAAGTGTTAAAAATAATTGTAAAAAACTAAATCAATTTTTTTGACTTTAAATGTTTTGAAAATGAAATAAATATATTTATAGCAAAGTTAAAAAATATATTTGTAGGTGCAAGCTATTCCAGAAGATGCAGTCAATGATGAATCTGAAGATGAAGATAAAATAGACAAAGATGAAAGGCTACCTCAAAGTGAAAAGGTATGGTTTGAATTTCTTGAATTAATGACATTTTTTTCATAAACAACAAATTTTATTTATTGACTAAAGTTCAATAGTGTGCTCGGGTATAAAAATCCATGAATAAAAAAAATTTGCTAATGTTTCATATGTCAAATATCTCTGGTTTCTATGTCAAAAATAGGTGTAGGGGCTCGTTAAGTGCGAGGGGAAGGAACCTTGAACTGCCGAAATATTTGAAACGTCTTACTATTGTGTGTGTCTTGTTATAGGATAAGCGCATAACTGGTGAAGGCGAGCTGTCGGACTCTGAGGACGAGGGCGAGGGTGGGCGACGCGACAACCGCTCGTACCGCGCCCCGCAGCGCAAGCGGCCGCGCCTCGATAAGGACCTCGCGCACCACAAGGACGACACCAACAGTAAGAGTATATCCTTAAATGTCATATATTGTCAGTCTATAATAAAATTTGCAGTTTTCGGTTCTTATTTATTAATATGTATGATTTTTTTCCGATAGATGAGGATTCAAAAGATGATGTCAAGAATGTGAGCAATTTGGAGGAACCAAAAAAAGAAGCGACGCCTAGCGCCTGATCCGGGCGCTAAGACCACGTGGAGCACAGGACTCGGTGGTTTGTGACCTTATCGGCGCCATCGTTAACGGAGATTCTCCTAGTGTGTGTGTGACAGTGCAAGTGTAGTGCTCTTGTAAGACTGCAGTTGATTCCCAGTTTAACCTGTGATGTGCTCCGTGAGACTAGAATCATTCTCCTAGTTATTTCTATTAAATTAAGATAATGAGTTCAGTAAAATGTTTGATTTTTAATCCATTTATTGAACACACTTAAAATTCATACCTATATTGGGGTATGTTGATAACTTATTTTGATCTTTGATCTCAAAATAATATTTCAATGACTGTTTCTGTTATGGTCAATATTATGGTTACTAAGAGTGGAAAGAAGCGCGCGTAAAGGAAGCCTTCCTAGTAAGTCTACTAGCGCTCCAGGCGTGATTTCTATGGCGCCTTTTTATTTTACCATGCATTTTGATGGGTTATGTGAGACTATAATATAAAGACCTGTGGCGCCTCTTTCTGTCCAGGGCCGTTGGCAATCTCCAAATACCGTCTATATCCAAAATTGTGTTCTGTTACGTCTTGTGCGAAATAACAATTTCTTATGTTAATGTTCTCCGTTCAAACATTGATTATATTCATGTCTTTAATGTACATGATGTTAATTATGCTATCTTAGAAAGAAAATTCTTTATTTTTTGACAACTTATGCTGCAATATGCAAATGGAATGTTTTTATATTACCTTAAGTCATAGTCTAAACTTTCCCTATTTCTATGATGATTTAATAAATAGTAATAACAATGTGTCTCTTATATATTTAAGATTGGTTAATTAGTTAAAATTGTGATTAGAATTTCTTGATAACATGAATATTAGAGTAAGTGTAGTATAATAATTTTATTTTTATATTGTGATGTGAGAACGACGACTTTTGTTGCATATACATATGTGTATATAATATGTTGTCCATTTTTATAATTTCGCATACATCAAGAACTTACAGGTGTAAGGCTGATGTTTTTTCATTATATTAATTTTATTATTTAAAATCATACTTGTGTTAAAATTCTTATATATATATTATAAATTCATAATAGTGGAGTTCTAGTACTACTTCATGATTCAATCACAAGAGCAATGTGTCAATTCATTTTTTGAAACACCTTTTGTTACACTTAATATAACAATCCTTGACTGTATATCTAAGCACTATAAAATACTTAAATTCACTTCCAACATGTAGCAAACCAACACATAGACTGATTTTCAATAGAAGTAAATAGACAGTGTGTATGTATTTTTAAATGTGATTCAAATTGTAAAAGTTATAAAACAGATTTTTTATTTCATAAAATGTATGCAAACCTATAATTTTGTTACAGACCGAATTAAAATATTTCCACGTTCGTTCATGCGCAATTGTTAATAGAATGATTGTTGAGGTGCGAATGTCATTTGTTAAGGATGTAAATATAGTACTAATATAATTAAATACATACAAATCAGTATTGTGTTTTTATTTGTCCGTACGCAATAAAGGGGCTTTGATGGTAACAATGGAATTCAAGGCAGCATGGATAAGGAAACACTGAATAAATTGCTGTATAGTATAATGTACCTTAAAACAGATTATCACAACGCTCTAAAATAAATTGCACCATAAAATAAATGTACCTAAAATCAGTCTGGTACCAAGAAGCTATAACACAAACTGGAATGAATATAAAAATACTATGAAATAATTTAGCAATAGTACACTATATACCTACAAGTTACATACAAGAAAAAATCCATTACAATACAGCCTTATACTCAAACGACGAGGGAAGAGTAATTGATATTAAAATAGTTATTCTAATGAACACTTAAAGTTATGGGAGCGGTCTACATTACCATCCGTACCGTACAATAAAATTGAACTGACCACCTTCAAACTACGCTACACTAAAATCCATTCATTTGAACTACATATTAAAATCACACCTGTGTCACAATTCACACGAACATTGTTATGTACATATCAAGGAATGTAATTGGAAGAAATCTACAATAGATTAATTTAAATTTGATGATAATTACTGGTAAACTTATCACGTTCGAGTTAAATTTTGTGCGTATTGTTACCGTGGCCTTCAGCTACAACAAAAAAACATGTCATCTCTCATATTTTCATTTTAAAAAATACAGAGATAACTGTTTTTATTTTGTAATGGAAGCTCACGGTTAATCGTAGGCCATATGACTAGGTACCTTTATTTTAAAAAAAAAACTAAATAATAATTACAGAATTTTTTAAACAGCCACTTTAAAAGTTAATCAAAGAAAGAGGCTTACAAACAAAAGACTAATAAGAAGTGTGAAAAAAATCCTCTGTATATTGTGATGTAATTATTCTGCAAATATTTTAATACTATATAGAAAAATCTCCTTCTTTTTGAAATCGGCTAAAATGTCTACTAATGATTTGCAATAGAAAATACAGGATAGGTATTAGACTGATAATATAGATGTATATTTTAGTATATGAAATAATTATGAAACTAAACTAAGATTAAATATAAAAATACAATTGATTATGAAGATTAACAATTACTAAAAAAAAAATCGAAATAAATATATTGATATACATCGTGTACACAAAAACAAGCAATAAAGCATTTAAACTAAATTATATAAATATATTTCATTACACAATCACGGTCACAAAATAAACAAAATGCATTTAATACTAAATGAATCACAGTAAACATGAAATGATTATATAATTGTTTCAAACTTACAAACTAATAAATTATATATGACTATTATGACTGATATAAAATTATCATTAAATTAGTACCATTTACTGAAATATATCGTCATTTTGACGCTTAATTTGTTAAAAAAAACTATTTTCGAATGGAAACTTCGAGAACGTTACACCTGACAGGATGTAACTGCTGTATGTCATTTGCTCATCAAGAAAAAACATTTTTTTTGGGACGACGATAAAAGAAAATGAATCCTTGTTTAGGGCTGCTATTCTGCGCCTCTTGTTACCGATGAATCGGTCCGGTCACCCCTGGTTATACTTTAGATTCAGTCCTGGTAAAAGTTCTCTTAGTTCTGTACGCCAACAACTAGTCTAAATCTTCTACAATTCTAACTGGCACAATTGTGAGCTTCGGTGAATACATTCCACATAACAACCGTTTACACTTGGACATAAAACCCTGCTCATCTTATCACTTGGATGTCTCCATTTGTCCTTCGTCTACGTATCCGCGCCTTCTGAAATAAAACGATAAATACAGTTACTTTCCGTTGTTTTTCATGTAGAAAATATAAAATAAACACTAAAAATTTTAAAAAATTATTGAAAATTAAAAGAAAACATGTTAAAATTGCGTAAAATTAAATTACGTCAGAGGATAATGACAGAATGAATATATGATGTTAATGATTATAATGACATTGTCTTTATAATGAAAACAATTAGTAAATAAATATTAAAACATAAGGTAAGTATATAAAAATTTAATAAATCTAACCTGGTGTTAATGGATGATCTCGTAACATTGAGCCTGTTTTTACAAAAATATATATTAGTCAAATACAAATTCTCATAATAAATAATACCAATTTACTACTTTAAGCCATTATATAATCAAAAGTAGATATTGATTTATGTAATTTATACTATCGTATTACAAAGAATTATCAAATTCATGCATTACTTTAGCTAGTTTACGACAATATACAGAACTACACTATAACCTTGGGTTCACACTCAACAAACATCGACAAAAAAGATGTTGCCAATATGTTATGTGTGAAAACTCATGGTAACAACAAATAAATTGACTAGCAGTGACTATTTGACGTGTATAACAGTAACTATCAATACCAAAGGTCAAAAATAAGATAAAAAAAACTAACAGCATCCTTGTATCATAACCTATTCTTACGACAATCTAGTTAGCGCTATAAAGATTTACATTTTCCATACAACTAAAACATATTTTAAACCGTAACATTTAAAGACTACCTTTTGGTACCGTACCGTAAATGTATATATAATTCATGCAGGTTACATATTTGTTACTTACAAATGATTGTTATTGTTATCCCGTATCGTGCAATAAAAGCATGCTTGGAACATGATCTTGGTAAATTGTATTATTTTTTAACGCTGAAATACTCTTACACATAATAAAAAATCTGATAACCAAAGTTCTTCCAGGTATCTAATACAAAAGTGAAATCATTAAATCACCAAATTGGAATTTCTTAACATCGCAGTTAAACTACGCAAATAAAAAAATCCCGTGATACGTATTGTAAAACTAAAAAACATGCTAAAGTTGAATGTACACAATTCTGTCCAGCATAAAGAAACAGTTTAGAAATGGCCTTCACTTTTGTATGGATTATTCTAGAAGTTTATAAATGTAATGGAAACATGTAAAGCGGCGTGCGAGCGTTTTACCGTATTGCAGGCGGGCGGCACGGCACGGCACATACAGAGCGCAGTCAGTACAGAATAGCGTCAGAAAGTTGATTACTGGTTAGTGCGGCGCCGGGGGTGATGCCGACGATGCTGCCGCCCACGCACGCCTCCACGCCCTCTGTCGACCACCACCACGCACCGTCACAACAACCCTCAACACATATGCACTATACACATAACTTATGTCACATATACAACAATACCGAGAACGGATTAGTTACAATGGATTTTATCTTTACTAGTTTTAGACATTATTAGTTAGAATCCTTTGGCGCGAATGGCGCGCTTTCGTTACCAACTCAAGTGTTAGAACGATTAGTGAGGGGACATAAACGTCGACATTTCAGTAAAGCTAGTGTTGCGCCAGTACACCGGCACAGTGTCGGATTTTCTTCCTAACACTAGCTACAAAAAATTCTGTTCTTATAACTTTTTTATCTATACTTAGGACAGTTCATCTGATCCAATTACGTTTGGATTGTCATATAACAACATGATCAAATTCTTAAGAATAAACAAAAAAATCTTCATCACATTATAAAATACAAGATACAAAGAATCTTTGTTTAAATTGAGTCTTATAATCATTTTAAATATAAAATGTTTAGCTTTGCTTTTATCTATTATTTAATATGATTATTTTAATGAATTATTACACTCTTGAAACTCATACCAGTGTTCCAGTGCATAGTGCCAGTAATTTAGTATTTTCTCATTCACGACTAATTAGAGTCAACGTGTCAAGTGCAAAAGTGCGGCACATAGCATAGATATTCATGCACTTAAGTGTTAATTTAGAAATGTTACATTACGATTAAATCATTAAATAATACGTTTAACATTTAAATCTGTTAATTAAAGGAAAATTTAAAGTAATTGTGAAAATAAAACATTCATCGTGCAAAATTAAGGTTCTAGCAATGTGTTATTTTTAATTTGATTGATTTGACTGACGCGCACCCTATACACATAAATGGTGTGAATATAGTTGAAAGCTTATGTGAATCTAACGTTTTTTTTAAGATTTTAATGTGGAACAATTTGGATCTCTTTCTATTTCAAATTTTCTTAAGTGCCTACATTTTTTTCTTCTATAAAAACCTTAACCTAAAAATTTCGTTGTTGATAACATTATATTGTTAGTTACATTTAATAACACTGACATTAGCTTAGCAAATATTGAAAAAAAAAACAAAAATCAATTATCGATAAGAAGACAAAAAATAAAAAGGTTTTGTCTTTCCATCGATAATTCTTATATTGGTTATTCGTTATGAGATTTTATGTAAATCATAATATTAAGACTAGTTAATTTAATTTAAATGTGCATTGATGATTATAAAAATGAACACTATAAAAGTTCAAATCACCAAAAATTTTACACAAAATCTCGTCAAAGCGTACATGGCTATTTTCTTTTTCTACTGATTTTTGCCCGAATCAAGCAGTAAACGGGGATAAGGATCGTGGCTTTCCACCCGCCGAAACTGTAATGAATTAAATTCATCTATTTTCAAAAGAATGATAGGAACTGATAATTTATACAATATTTCAACAGTAACTATGCGTGTTTTTTTTTCTATGAAATGGCGAAAGGGTAAATTGTCTTGGCAAAAATCAGTAGACAGGCATTGAATTGGTGTTAGTAGGCGGGAGAAGCTGGTGCGTACCTGTGGTGCAAGCGGCTGCGGCGGGGTCTGCATTGACGCCGGCCACGGACCACGGCCGCGCCTTGCCCGCGCCGCGCACGCATCCGTTGCCTACGTACGCCCAACGCATTACGTCACACAACGCTTACGTCACAACGCTGACGTCACACTAAGCAATCGCCTCACCACACAAACATTGATTTTTATTATCCAATACCCTTGATGAGCACCCAATTATGGTGAATTATGACCCCAAAATAGTATTATGAAATATGGGAATAGCAAAGCGAAATAGCTGCAACTTATTGTACAGAATAATATATGATTTTGTTGTAGTGGATAGTGAGACAAACTTTTATTTTAATAAAATGAAAAAAGGTCTCTATTAAATGAGTGATCGAATAAATTAAAAAATAGATTAAGTTTGTGATGCTAATTCTTATTTCTTTACTAATATCACTTCAAAAGTTGCTGTACTAGAAAGTTCCAAGGGTAGGATATAACAGACGAATTTAAATCGTTAAGTTTGCTTTAGAGAACGACACTAAGGTCTTTAGTGAACAATTAACAAAAATTATTTCGGCAGTAACACATCACATTAGCGCTCAGCGTCACAATAGACATAAGCCGTGGTTTGTGCTCCGGAAGCCGGTGAATAGCAATTTTTCTTTGAAAAAACTAACTCAAATTGGTATAACAAAATTTCACTTGCTAAAATACTGTTAATACAAATAATATTCAGATATTTTTAGCGAGACTTTTCAATAAATTTCATTCATCAACCATTCTTCTACAGAATTTATGTCTTTCTTAATGCTTTTTCTAGACGCAGTTTCTTACTAAATGAAATTTAATGATTATGAACCTTTCCGATTTTTTATTCGAAATTTATGGCAAATGATTTTGAAAGTATTTTCCGTGTATAACCAGCGGTTTTAAATTTTAACATGAGATGAGTTTTAATGTAATGAGATTGTTTAACAGTGTTGGAGCAAGTGAATAGTGAGTTTGGAAAAATGTTATAGCATTGTCAATGAGCAATAACAGTGGCATTGGCAATGGCGGTCTCACCCATGGTGTTGACATTGTCGGAAGAACGCGAAGGTGGCGGCGTAGCGGGCGCGCGCGTGCCCACGTTGTCAGACGACTTGCATCGAGATACTTCTGTTCGTACAAATTCAATCAATACATAAGAATTTTTTCTTCACATATTTGCGTGTATTGTGCTAACGATTGTATATCGCTTACCACATTCCAATAATACCGGAGTACTTTCCCCTGACGTCACACTATACCTGAAACAATTTTATAACGATAACATTACATACCTATAAATGATGACATATCTCATCTAAACAATACATATGAATGATCGATTTTCAAATAACAAAAGAGAAATATCACATAGGTACCTTCCAAACAAATACAACTAGCGTCCTTGAAAAAAACAATGTACAGTCAGCTGCATAAATAAGTATACATTTCCAAATCATTACACTTGTCTAAGCCTACGGTTTAAAAATATGTATGCACGGATTCATTCATATACTTCCGAGCAATACATGTTTCTTGACGAATATGTCCCGACTAATTTTCCAAACCGTATACCTATTCAAGTGGCTTGAAGTTTAATAAATGTATACTTATTTATGCATCTAACTGTACATTGTTTTGTTCAATGACGCTAGTTGTATTTGTTTAGAAGACAATCAAAATGTTCCTTCTGTACACTTTTTATCTCTAGATTTGACTGAAAGTGTGATGAAGATATGCTTTAATAAAAAGTTATAGTAAAAATGACATACATGGTGTCGTCTCTCTGCAGCGTGGGGGAGTGACGTGCGCGCGAGGGGGAGGGTGAGGGCGAGGCGGGGTGCGGCGAGGGTGAGGCGGGGGAGGGCGAGGCGAGCGAGGAGAGGGAGTGCAGGGAGCGTGAGGTGAGCGGCGTGCGCGCAGACAGCGACGCCTCCTCGCTGCCCGGCGGCGTGCGGCACGTGCGCCAAAACTCCTCCAGACCTGCAACACACGTCCACACATGATAACTATACAACGAAACAATCTCCTTCATCTATACTCTATGCATATTAATAAAATCGGAGTGTCTGTATGTAATATAGAGAACCAAATAAAAAAAATTGTCGGCCTGTATGTCTGCAGTAATCTCCGGAACGGCTAAACGAATTCTGACGGGATTTGTCAGGAAGGGAGCTGATGCACGCGAGCATATTATAGGCCACTTTTTTTGTTTCATTCTGTATTCTATTTTGATTTTATAACAAGGATGTAACCAACAAAGAATAGCCTTAGTCCGCGAGTGTAAAATACATTAAATTAATGTAAACATTACCTTCATCAATGTCCTGTGACTGATCGGTGATTGGTCGAGAGGGAGCTCGAGTTTTAGCTCTACGGGGACGACCTGAAAGACATAAATGTTCATATTAATACAATTTATATAAACCTATTATATATAAAAATAATTTGGTAAGTCTAACATACATAAATGATGTTTATTTCTAGTACAATTTACAGATATTAGCAATTTTAAATCTAAGAAATTAAAAAAGAAATCAGTTTTATTGAAACGAACTGTTTTGATCAATCCGTCCATACATTCGCATTATACTATTAGTAAGATAGTAAAATTAGTAAGATACAGTACCTTTAACGAGATGCCTGAGCGTGTGTGCAGGCAGGTCTGCGAGAGCGTCCGCAGCCTCCGCATGCAGCGGCGGCAGTGACAGCATCTCGTTGCTGCTGCACTGCTGCTCCGCCACAGACTTGGGTCGCACGCGACGTACGCGCTCACGACGACGGATACCCAACGGCGTCGCCTACACACGGACAGATAAATCTTACTGTGGCTTTCCAAACTAGTACGTGTACTAAAATAATCACCTAATGTGAATTTAAATAATGGTTATTCTTAAATAAATGTAATAAAAATTATGAAATATGGTCAAATGTTGCTTACCAAGTTTAAGTAATCCAATTTCTTTGCATAATAAATAGAAAGAACAATAGATAAAATTAATATTACAAGACATAGATCAATAAGAAATCGTTTATAATAACGTAGTATAAAAACTTCCCAATGTTTCGGTGCAAAACATTATGATAATGATTTTTGGTGTCGCGACGTACCTGACACCAACCATGATAAAAACCACAGACTTTTTTGAAGTCATTTTTAGACATGACTACTAACCCCAGAATGTGAGATAGGTGTGAGCAGGTCCGGAATGTCAGCCTCGGAGCTGGGCGTGGGATCCGTGTCCACATTGTCCACACTCTCACAAGCTGATAGCGCTAAACTCTCTACCGCCTCACTGAAATAATCATAGTCAAATATTTGAACTAGAATCGAATCAAAATTACTAAACAAATTTACAATGTAATAGTTTTGTTTCTTGGTATTTAATTTTGCAAGTCCGAAAAATACACTTAATCCTCTTTGATTTGACATGACTGGGACAAGGGCTAATCTTAACTCCAACGTCAAATTAGCACTTGATATAATATATAGACCGACTTGAGCAAATCCTGCAGCGTGGTGTTGCAGGGTGCCATAGCGTCGCGCACCGCTTGCAACGTCACCAGCTCGCCCGCCGCGCCCGCACCAGCCCCGCCCATCGCCGCGAACACCTCGCTGCAACGCTAGGATACACAGAGCAAACGGCTCAGCAGACCTTACAAAAGCAGTTATGGTTGATATTATCGACATTGTTATCGTCGTATTGAACGGTTTCTCCTGTAATTATTAAAATCTCTCCTATGTGTGCTGATGTAATATGTTATTTGTAGAACTTAACTATAAATGCGAATGTTTTGATGGATGGATGTTTGTTAGAAAGTATCTCCAGAACGGCTCAACGGACAAAATTTGGCATAGAACATAGGCTACTAACAAATTTTAATTTCTCGCGGATGAGTACTTGAGCAATAGCCGTATGGCGTGTTATCTCTTGTTGTAGTAACTGTTATATAGTAATGCTTATGTATTATTTGCATCAAAATTTGTTACCTGCAAATACTGATGCAGCAGATGATGCGCAGCGGCAGCAGCGCGCTCGAGAGCGGCAGGAAGGGGAGCGGGAGGCAGTGCTGCAGCCGCTTGCGCCGCGAGCGCAGCCGCCGCCTCACCACCAGCCCACGCCCGCTCCAACGCCAGCGCGCGCAGCCTGTAGCACTGCGCCGATGTGCTGTTGCTTGACAAACTACAAAAACAAATATTTCAATTAATAAATAAGAAAATTGGACAGTGTATGGATATTTATTTGTTTTTATTATAAAAAATATTAGTTAGCTTGTTTTTCCAATTGTACCGTTCGTGCAGGTCCCGCCATAAAGTGGCGACTCGTTCGCTAGCACCACGGCCTCCCGCCGCCGCATCGCAGCCGGGGAAGTCAACGCGTCGCACGCTCACCGACCGCCGCAGAGCAGTCGCTATGTCCGTCAAACCTGCGCACAACGCAAATGGCAATGATATCAGGCGTAAAACACCACTATAATTATACCTACACAGACGACGATTGCCTGGGGGCGATTCCATTGGCTTTTGATTAAATCACATTCACAATTTTTTTTATATTTTTCTGCAATATAATGTTTATAGTGAGACCCTAATAAATATACCAAGAATCTTATATAGGGATTAGGTGTCGCCCGCGACTCCGTCCGCGCGGAGTTACAAAAACATAATAATTAGCCTATGTGTACTTCCGGACTATCTTTTACATGTTTGCCAAATTTCATCAAAATCCATTCAGCCGTTCCGGAGATACCTTCAAACAAACATCCATCCATCCATCCAAACATTTGCATTTATAATATTAGTAATATTAAAATATTGATGTTGATTTATCGTACCTTGCAAACTGAATGCGTTACGGTCGATGTGCAACGTGTGCAGGGTGCAGTTGCACTGCAGCGCCTTGGCGAGCAGGCGCGCGCCCGCGTCGCCCGCCACGTTGCCGCCCACGTCCAGCGAGCGCAGCCGCCGCGCTCCGCCCAGCGCGTTCAGCAAGCCGTACAAGTCACCCTATAATATTATTTCATCATATTATTATAACTATTCAAAAACATATAAACCACAAAACATTATTTTTGTAATAAAATAAATATTGTTTTAAAAAAATCTACGATAAATTACTGTATTGTTATTGAAAATAAAATAAATCTTGAATATAAAGAGATATTACTTAATCTTACGTACAACATAATCACACGTCAACATTGTTACTGTAATAGACGCGCAAAACATTAAATATCGTAATTATTATTAATTTACATTTTATCATTTATTTCAACACATTGATACGACACCATTTCCTAACGACGAATGCAAGAGAATACAAGAGAATGCAAATTGAATGGTGATACAAATTACATATCTATTTTGAAATTACACTGTTCATCGGTGACAATGACCATCGAACAATTTCTATGCAGGCATTGTTTATAAACAGGCTATTCATATGCCAATGTTGTTGAGTCATCCGTCCTTTATTGTAATCTTATTACAATAGCGATATTTATCATTTCAATATCATCTTAACAATTATTCTGCCACATCCCGATCTGATTGGTCTCTCTACATTATATTGAACATAACTCAATCTTTATGTTAGTTAAATAATACGTGAGAAAGGTCAAGTTTTATGCGGAATTCATACACAAAAATTCATAGTGCAGTGTTACACCGGAAGAAATCATTTTACAGGCAATTTTGTGATATTTTTTTTATATTGATGATATTTCAAAAAATATACTCTGACCTGTTAAACAGTATTGAGGTAAACAGACTTAGCAATCTAAACTAAAACATAAACGGTAATTATTTTTTTAAATTTTAATTAAAGTATTGTTACCTTTAGTTTACAGTCACTCAAATCTAATGAAGTCAACGCAGTATCTGGTTCTTGAAGAACGTGTACCAAAGCCTGCAAAAGTATGTACTATTTACTAACATGTTTTATGTATCAGCTTATTAAAAAAATGGTATAGTGCTTTTCAAATATCTGTCGTGTAGACTCGCGCCAAGTTAAAAGCCGCCAAGATATCTAAAAACTACTATACATGCTTACTTGAATATTAATGTGAATGAGAGTAATAACATAATAACTTACTTGTATTAAAGGCGGGGCATATGACCTTTTCCCAGTCAATCTGCTTAACGATAAATGTGTAATCGAATGATTCTTTCCAATAGCGCGAACGATGCCCGATAATTCGTATTCCATACCTATAAAAATATTCATAGTTAAAATAGAACTAATATTTTTCGTGCTTACATCTATTACGAACGGCTTTATTATACTAATATTGAAATTTCAGTAGCTTGGTGTCTTATAGTTTTTAATAATCGCCATTCGAGCAATCCATTTGGCTTTTCACTTAATTAGTTTCCACTGTCTAAGCAATAGTACAACAAATATTACCGTTGGGTCTTTCCGCCCACCGATCGATCGGCCCAACGGGAAATTTTTACAAATTATCTCTATCCCTCTCATTCTGTTATATCAAAGAGAGATGAGCATTATATTTCTGTTGAGATGTGTAAACTGACTGTTATCGGAGAGGTCGAGGGTCTGCAGACAACGCACGCCGTGTATGCAGGACTCGAGCACGTGCGCGGCCTGCGCGGAGGCCAGCACGCCCGACAGGCACAGCTTCACGCCCGCCGCGCTCTCGTTGCACGCCAGACCCAGCAGCAGGCTCCTGTTGCAACATCACTATTTTACACCCACCACTGTCGCATCAAGTGTCCTACTTTCATATTAAAACTAACGGAGATTACTCTTAGTAACTATTACGCGACTTTAAGTAAGTAGTGTTATGTATTATAATATTCTTTTTGGTTTTTAACTTTATGTTGGCTAGTGCTTAGCTACAAGCGCAAGTTACCGTAGATGGATGACAGAAGAACCTTATATTCAAGAAGCCTTTGAGACATTTTATTGGTCACCGATTAATATCAAAAATTGTAATACTGAATCCTAGTTTTGTTCTAGAACATAGTGTACACAAATCCCAAAGAAGTAACGTAACTAGGTAAGACTTACTTGAGCACATCAGGCGGCATCTTGCAGTAGGAGAAGTCGAGGTCGGCGAGTGCGAGGCAGGCGGTGAAGAACTGTCTGAAGGAAGGTGGGGGGTCCCGCGGGCGACGCGCCGTGGACCACGGGTTGCGTCCCACCAGCAGGGAGGACAGCCGCGCCGCGCACCCGCGCAGCAGCGCTCCCCACATCTAACACAACACATAATATGCTATCCCATCTACTGCCAGTCACATTATGTGCTCGTACAACTTTTACAAATTCATTACTAGCTTTTGACCACGACTCCGTCCGTGCGAATTAAAAAAAATACAAAGTAGCCTATGTGTTCTTCCAGACTATACATACATCTGTACCAAATTTTATCGAGATCCGTTGAGCAGTCCTGGACGCCAGATCTGAACTATATAGTGATTTACCAATGTCTACCACCATGCACAGTCTTCACAACAAAACAAATTAATATTACTACTATTATAAAAGCGAATGTTTGGATGGATGGATGTTTGTTTGAAGGTGTCTCCAGAACAGCTGAACAGATCTCGATGAAATTTAGCATATATATAGAACATAGTCTAGAAAACCACATATGGTACTAATTATGCTCTTTCTTTATTTCCGCGCGGACGGAGCCCCGGGCGATATCTAGTAATTTATAAGCACACGACATTACAAACCAGGACTTATTTAAATACTTACATTTTCAAGCGTCGTCTCCGTGTTAGTCAAATTTAAATGCGTCAACACGTTCGGTTGTGCTAAAAAATTATACAGATTCTGAAACAAACAAAACAAATTAATTGTTGTTTTTTTATAAAACACCTGTATTTCAAATGAATACTCACATGTACATCATCTTTTAGGTTATTATTAGAGAGATCTAGATGTGACAATGTGGAGAGATGGCAGGCACTGTCGTTCAATATGGCGGCGAGGTGCGACACCGTTTTGCCAGTGAGGCCGCACTGAGACAACGCGATGTGACGCAGCCCGTCCGGGTTGTTCGCCAGACCAGTTAAAATGCTTATTGCACCTGAAAATTATATTACAACCATATATTATATTGTATTCTGTAGAAATAGGTATAGAATTTAATCAGAAATACAAATTTAATTCAAATAATTATCACAATAAATCAGGTTTAAAATTATATTTAGTGTCTATGCAACTGCAATTCAATTGCCACAAGAATTGGATTGGATTCATCTAATGTATATTAAGGGGCAAATAATTATCAAATTTTCAATAGCGCCCGAACTATTGTGATTCCAAATTCATCCCTTCACATTTTTAATGTTTTTATTAAGATAAGGAGGCAAACGAGCAGCGGGAACACCGAGGTGTTCAACGAGGCCCATGAACATCTGCAATATCTGAGGAAGGTATTATGTAGCTTTACCTTTATCTTCAATATGGTTCTGTGAGAAGTCAATGGTGTGCATGGCGGGGGGTGTGCGGGCACGCGCGAGTGCGTGTCCGAGCCTGGCGGCGTGGTCGTGTCGCAGTGCGGCGGCGCGCCAGCTGAGCCGCTGCGGGGGCGGGGCGGCGCAGCGCACCACGCGCGACAACGCCTCCCACGCCTCGCCCCCCACGCGCACGCCGTCCCCGCACACGCCCTCGAACCACGTGTTGTGTTGCAGCGCGATCAGCAACGGTATCAAGTCCCTGCAACATTCATATTGCTTAACTAGCCGACGACCGCAGCTATGTCCACGCACAATTTAAAAAAGTAGCTTATAATATGTCAAGCCAAACTGAGAAAACGCGGCCTTGCGAACAAAAAATATTATGTTTCTATTTTTTTTAATTTAGATATATATACGACATAATAAAAGGAAGTGAGTTTCCTCACGCATTCGTTAAAGGTACTCTATTTTTTTTCAGTGTAGCTAAGAAATAAAACTTGCATATTAAAAGTTCGTTTCGGTCCTTGTAAAACGCAATGATAAATTGTTAGTTACGCATTACTAATCACAGAATAGAAACATATTTTCTAGCTATAAATTATATTGCGTATAAAATCCGTGTTCTACTTCAAAACCTGTGGAGTAACAAATTACAGTTGTAAGTTAACAATGAAGAAAAGTATGCAACTATTATTATTTCTTAAAAAAAACACATCTTAAAAGAGGATTTTTACTACATAATTTAATCTCTGAAAATATATTTTTATACAGATTTTCCGGCATGAAAAAATGTACACAAAGTAAATACTTTTTAGCTTACTCTATGGTATGGTGTTAAAGAGTACCTTTGATCCAAATGATCGAAGTCCTTCAAATGCAACATTCTAATATCATGAGCCAAATATATCGTATCGATGTCCCACGCCACCTCCGCCCTGAAATACCAACAAATAAGCCAAATTATACCAGAACGTAACAAATATTCCAGCGTATTACAAAAATATTAAATTTGACATTACCTAAAAGGAGTTTGACATAAGTCACACATAGCAGCATACTGATTAGAAAAATCTCCACAAGTGGAATGTTTTCGCGTACCGCTGACCGGTTGTATTTGAAAAGGTAAATTGACCTGTAACATAAATTTTAAATACATCCTTATTACTTATAATGATGCATCTTATGTACTTATCGGTGAATGGACTGATAGCGAAGAGTTTCGACCAACATCTCAAGAAGCTCTCACTAAACAGTTGGATTAAGGGCTCGATACAAAAGGCAGTTATCCTAGAAACCGCACGCATCGTGAGAAGGTTCCTGTCTCTGCGGCCCTGACCACTGGTTGTTTGAATCATGGGACTCCGCAGCCGGTGGTGTATAATATATATTTTGTACAATTTTTTATTTTTTATATGAAATGTAATATTTTAAAAATAAGTTTAATATATGAATATGTTAGAATATATAGAAAAATCCCAATAGCAACAAAGGAGGTAAATTTAAAAATATATAAATATAACTAAATACTTATATTACGTCAGAAATCGTATATCGTTTGGATGAAGTAACAATGTAAAATACCAAAAAATCAATTTGGGGGAGAAGCATAATGCTTTAAAATAATTTCATTAAGGCCATGGGGTACAAAGTAACCTTATAATATGTTTATATAATAAAAACAAAAGGATTAGTCATTCGTATGAATGCAGTGAATAATAATGTAACAGCATTATTGTCTGACCGCGACATTTTATTGGTCATTGTATTGCCTGAGGCAATGCGACGTGTTATGCAACACTAATTGGAATACAAGATCGACCCTGCGACCCAATTCTTCGCAGGCGCATCCGTATCGCATTAGGTTATTGGCGCACAAAAATTTCGCATGCAAACAACGCAAGACTTAGCAATTATCAGACATATGTAATGTGTAATCTTTTAACATTGGACATAAGTTTATTGGTATTAAATGTAAAAAAGTTATCTGACCAGAATATTTGAAACTTGCATGAAAGATAGCACGAAAATAACACGACGAAGGGCTACAAAGAGTTGATCAATTTATCAAACACTTATGTATTTACGTATATTAGTAGCCCATATATGTACGTAAAGATTTATTATTCAAATTTCTAGAAATCATTATGTGATAGAACATATTGCAAAGCATACTCGTGACCCGAGTACTAAACAGACCTCAGATAAGAAAATCTATCTTAGTCCATCCACAACCAAATTGACCAGAAATTATTGTTCGCCACTTCATCAAACATTTCGTGTATAATATGTATTAAAAAAAAAGATTAACCTCTTGTCAGTCGGGTAAAATATCAAATCTATAGGTTATTCGAGCTCTTTATAAATACGGCTATCATATAACGAGATTTTAGTACTTAGTATAAAATTAATGAAAATATACATTGCAACCACTTATGAGTGAACCAATTAAGCAAATGAAAGCAACAACTCAGCCACTAAATTGGATCGTGCGCGGTGAATTAACTCCGTAAATAGATATAAAACTGTCGGTTAACATTATAAATATACAGACCTTGGATATAATGTCCTCCATAGCAACGTTGGGAAAAAGATCATCAAACGCCGCGGCTAAAGCGTGAATAGCATTAATTACCCCATCTGGTGATCCCTCCTCGCCTAAAACAAAGGTAAAAAATCACCTCACGATGGAACTAGATACTTTTTAAACCGAGCAAAATTTATACAAAATAATTATTTAATATTCCGTCCTTGGCAGCAATGGTGGTCAGTGTCATTGTGGTTTTTCTTCTCATTATAATAATAGTAATATCGCGTTTAAAATTTAAGGAAAAATATTATATCGTTGTGAATTTAAATAGGTTAGGAACAATTTAAGTTCGGTGGACCCACTTTTGACCGTGAGCTAACTCGCCTACTTAAGATGTAATATTGTTCGGTTAAAAGATAATAGTGATTCATATCACCCTGTATAAACTAGGCTAAGATGAAGACTTCGGAACGATAATGTCGCTACACACATCAGTACTTAAAACGCTAAACTTTAGAAATTATTCATTTACTGTTATTAATAAAGAAAAGCGGGCCCTCTTCTTCTTGCAAAAAATAGACTTTTATGAAGCCAATTGCTATTTTACCGAAGGTTTCCGAGATCATTATCTCTGTATTAAACACATCGTCATCCCCGTCATTATCTATGACAGAACAGAGATAACAATATCTTATAAACAGAGATTTTGGTTTCGGAAACCTCAGGATAGATTGCGACTTTAAATCATCAAAAAAAACAGAATATAACAATTGATTTTCAGTACCGAATTTTTAGAAATACATATTTTTTACGTACACATCCGTAGCAAACAATAGTATGCGTCAGCTTTTCATTCTTTTGTATCAGATATGCAACATTCGGATTTACAAAGCGGGTAATATCGATTACTTTTTCGGTTGTTATTGTTCTCGACATTCGTAAATTACACATAGATCCACGTAAATTCAACAATATTTGGTTAATTGAACTTGTATTAAAACAGTTCAACTTTAGCATTAAAGATCAAATAAAAAAAATACTTGCAATTTTTTTTTTGTATAGGTAAAGGGTTGAAAATTAAACGTAATGAAACCCTAAACAAAGATAGTTTAGGCGGAGTAATTAAATATGAGTGTTAAGCTACAATTAGAGTCTTTATTGACATCCTGCGGGCGTCCAATAGTCGTTGATAGAAAGAGTCAAGTGGTTATTCATGGCGAACAAACGACAATAAAATAACTTAACCTTTAATAGAATGACTCACTCCCGAAACATAATAACAATCAATTCAACAAATTCTTATTCGTGCAAAGTACATACATTCATAATAGTCCAATACGACTCCTCGATTATTTTTTTTATTCCAGAAATTGAAATCGATCCGGCTTAGACTACACCCAGTAATTAAGAATCGAATCAAAGAATTAAGAAAAAAACATCTCAAAATATCTTTGCGTCGCTGATAACGAAAAACGTTTTTTTTTAGTTTTATTTTTCTCTGTCCCCAAAGCCGCGTTTGTTCCGGGTAATCACTGGAATGGCTGGTCTTATTTTATCGAGACTTGGATGGAAAGCCGAAGGAGCATATTATAGACTACTTAATTTTTTTCTATTAGATAGCTAGTTCATGATAAAACCTGTTTATAATCATACTTATGTAACAATCCAAATAGACCTAAAAGGGACAGGTTTTCCCACACAAGTAAAACAGAATGCCTAGTTCCAATTTCATTGCAAGGATATGCAGATTTCACTTAGAATACCAGTAAGTTACGTTGCAATTGAGAACAGGATTTGTAAAAGTTTATCTAGAGCTCAGATATTAAAGATACACCCGTTTAATTTATAAGAAAAAAAAAACACCTTTAATAAAATAAGAGATGAAAAGTTAACTAAGAGGGTTGTATTGCAACGATGCAGACGCTTGACTCGTCACAGCTTTCGAGTACCGGCGTAGACATTTTACTGCTTTTGATCTACCACGATAGCCACCTTTTGCAAACCTACGTAATTACTTATAAAAAATGCGCGCAAGCAAAATTAGACTTAATTCCAACTAGCTATAGCTCGTATTGCATAATATCGTTGCGTTAATATAGTGACTCCACTTAATCTAGGCTAGCTGCGTCGGCAGAGAAAACAAATCTGTATAAAAAGTTCTACTTTGAAGTAGCCTATGTATATTTTAACTATCAACCGTTATATTAACGGTAAGCAAAGTTGTCCGTCAGTTAATACCACCTTCTTTCTTTACTTCTACACTATTAATTTTTATATTTGAGATAAAAAATAAATTATATTAAATTGGGATACGACGATGTCTATTGTTCACAAATTATTTGCTATGCTTTTACGATTCACATTTAGGTTACCATATTATTAGAAAGCCTTACGACAGAAGTACAAACATTCTTTAAAAAAATCATATGCAGCATCAAAAGAAAGGCCAAAATCAAACATAATCGATTTGGGAAACAATGATTTACTAAGTTATGTTTGCTTGTAAATTATAGATGATAAAACCATCATTATAATCTCCGTAGTTATTTAATAAAATAGCAAGAATAAAGAAAACCTGCTTAAAATTTATGTGTCATTGTCACTGCCAACACAGACCCAAGCTATTGTAACAATTGAATATAATCAAGTACTCACCAATGAGAATTGAGACAGGCTTATGTTCATGAATTAACGTAATTGATAGGTGATTAGCTTTTTTACTCTCCAGTGCCTCTATTTCCATCAAGTGAAATCCATTGTCAACCTATTGAATAAAAATTATTAGATAAAAAACATTATCACAAGTATTTTAAACTCATTTTCGATATGTATATTAACAGTACGAAATGTAACGGGGTAAATCTCATGTACTACACCAATTATGAGTCATGGGAGAGTTTCAAAATATAAATTTAAAAAGTATTAAGCTTTGTGACACCGTTAGACATAAATATCATGCAGGTCTATGTCACTAAATTGATAATAAACATTACTTGTAGCATATAATACTGCTACTTGAATGTTAAATAATTTACTTTTAAATACAGAATACTTATGTTACAATCAAATATCTTAAATAGGAATGATGTCTGATGTACTTTTTTCCGAAGTTTTTAATATAATTGCAACTGGTGATATTTAATAATTACTAAAACAAGACAGTAATAAAATAGTTTACCCTTGTTGGAACTTTTGTTGTTGTTATAAAAATCCTAAATGCACTCACAACCTGAAAACATAATTAAGATAGAAATATTTTTAACAAGAATATATAATCTATGATTTTTAAATCTATTGTAGTGATTTTATTTTCTTAATTATAAATTAATTGAAATTACATATTAAACAAACATAATACAGCATAACAAACAGTATTTTATATTTAGGGAAAAAGATATCCATTACTTTTATGCAAATTTTGTCATATTTTTGTTAAAGCAAATATTCATTGATTATGTCTACTTTTAACACCCTGAAACTCACAACTGAAAGAACTAAATAAAGAACAGCTACAGTTTTATAGTGTAAACTATAATTATATTACCGCTACTTTACAAAATAAAGGTTTTTTCCCCCAACCTAATATATTTACTTAGAATTTTACTACGGTTATCTATACTTATGTTACAAAGAAGAAAGATTTGATAGTTTGCTTGCTTTGAATAGGCTCCTAAGATACTGAACCGATTCAAAAAAGCTTTTCACTGTTAGGAACCTCTGATACACTTTCCCTGAGTGACATATTATGCTAGATTTCTAACTAGATCTTTTTAATTCAACTGCAACTGCTAGTGTTTTATAAGTATGTTTTAGTATGCTTTATTATTAGACTCATTTACATAAGCAAAAAGCAACTTGTTGGTTATATACTTTCAACAATGCCTTATTTACCAAACAAATAATCACTACTATTTACTCTTACTAATGTGTATTGTTGTGTTGTTAGCCATGTTTTTCCATAATCTAAATACTTTTTCTTTGTTTATTAAATTGGAGAATATGTATTTAATATAATTAACATATTTCATGAAAATTTCAAAATTGTATTTTCAGTTAATTCTGTGTTTCTGCAAACCTGTGTTCATGCCAGGTAAACAGCTGCACTGATTTTGATGTGTAATAAGGTAACAAATAATACATTGTTTAAAAAGCTATCCCATTCAAGCAAAACTGTAAAAAGTAGTTGTATTTAAACTTAAACATACTAGTGAAATAATTAAATTATTATTTTAGTAAAATGTTATTTGGTGGCAATCTTACAATTTCTTTATTCAATAAATCTTATATAGTATGAGAAATATGTATATACAAAATACCAAACTAATCTATAGATCTAGTTGAAATAACAACCCACAACTATCAATTGTTATCATAAAAGCATTCTAATGGGTGTTGCTGTTACAAGATACACACACAACTGGGTTTACATTACACAGATTATGTGACACACCTATGTGACTCATTCCACTACATCCAAACTCACATTACAATCTTCTGAAACTTAAAATGTAAACATTATCTAATGGAAATACATTATTTGCAATGATAAGGTGTTAATTTAATTTTTGTTATTATTTATCTAATGTCAAATTTTTATTTAAATGATATTATACCCGTAGAGTCAATCCGATTATACTAATTAACAGTAATTTTTAAAAGCAATTTGTTTTATTTTATTGTTTTTGTAATGCATGAGAAGTAAAAGATTTATATCATAATACTTACAAGGACCCTGTTATCCACCTTGTCGCCTCTCGATTCCATACGAATTAAAGATTTATAGAGTATTTTTACATTTTTTCCCAAAACATTACTTATGCTGTCTACAAAAGAAAAAACACATATTTATGATTTTATAAATTCACGATAGAAATGGTAATGCGCGTGCTAATATTTTGTACTCTTATTTACTTTTTTACTTTTAATGATACTTACCGCTTAATTCTGTAGTTATATGTGATTTTGTTGACATTTTTGTACTTTTCTTTAATGTCATTACTTCAATAAAATTTAAGTAGTATCAATAAATACTGTATCCATATTCACCACACCATCACACGTTTAATTAATTTTAAACGGATATTATCATATCACAAAAAGAAATAGAAACTGACCAATGATTTAATAAAATAAAAAACATATCCATTATTGACTGAAATCTGAAATGCACCATAACACTTCATCCATCCACAGCACCACACCACCAAAGAGTATATAGAGATAAAGTAACCATAGATCCAAAGTTCACGGACATGAGACATGACTGACAGCAGTAAAACTAATGCACAGATTACACGCTATTTTGTTTACTTTGGTAATTTTTTCTTCCTCTCGATGTATAAGGAATAACCCGCGGTAATACTCCTATTATACTCTAGGCACCAAATCTGCTTTGTTAATTCATGTTTATACATCTGATAATATCCTTAATTTATCTAACTTTTAAGTTTAAAACACAATTGACCCTTTTCACTTCGTAAAAGCTTTAGAGTTGGTTAGCAATTGAATAGTGGCACCTGGCAACATTGCTGTAAAAAATTTGATCTTATTTTGAAAGATTAAACTTCTATTCTGCGATCTTGTGTATAAAATATAAACACATAAATAACATCTAACATGGTTATATACCTCTAATATTTTCTTGAAGATGAACAAAAACTATGAACGATGTACAAATTGCAACCGACGAAAATGGCTTGCGTCTGGTTGTCTTCGAAAGTGGCTCAAACCAATGGAATGTAAACATTTGCAACGAAGCATTGACAGTAAGAGGGACTTTAATAATACAGATATAGTGAATTGCGTGGTTCTTCCAGATCGCAAAACAAGTTTGAATACAAATAAATTCGTTAAGTTTTGGAAAAACAAATTTTTTATGACGGGTAGTGTCAGATCATTGCAAAGATACTTTAGCAATAAGAACAATGGTGGTGAATATATTTGTAGCTTTAACAAAACATCCGACCCATCCACATCCACTGACAAACGAACAGTATCTAATCCATGTTATGACATCAAAAAAGATAGTAGCTCCGACAAAATTACAATAAAATGTCAACATTCAGAGGGTCATTCAGTTCTTAGAGGACACCATCAACATGCATCTATGGAGACATGTGCAATATATTGTCAGCTGTCTAAGTAAGTTTTCTATTAATATACAATACAACATTACTAATCACATGTATATAAAAGTAAAATTGCTAAAATGTAATCTATTAAGTGTAATGTGTAAAAAGGAAATTGTCATATTATTGCCATTAATATTTGAGGCTGCTGTACTCCTTAAAACTTATAATGAAAGCTTAATAAATGGTCAATATTAGTTTATTCCAATAAATGTTACTAAATTTCAGACATGGCTGGTATTGGGGTGGAATCACTTCCAGTGAAGCAGAGGAACTTTTAGCTGGTCAACATGATAATGTTTTCCTTGTAAGAGATTCTTATGACTCAAGACATATACTTTGTGTATCATTTCGTTGTGTTGGCCGAACTCTACATGCCCGCCTGCGACATGCCAATGGTCTATTCTCTTTAAACAATGAAACATTTGTACCAGCTAATAGAATATCGGAACATTGTGCTACGGTGGATGTCAAGTCCAATTTGTTTGAAATGCCTGTCAAATTGGCAAGACCTTTAAATAGGTGATTATCAATTTCATTTTTAACTTAATGGGTCTAAAAATAATGAAAATGTTTTAATTTTAAATGTACTGGTTTATATATTTATTACTTGTTTCCAGATTTGCGAGGCTAGACTCCTTACAAATGATCTGCAGATTTGTTATTCGTCAAACAGTTAATACAAATGTTTGGCAAAAGTTACCATTACCTCCAAATCTTATTACATATGTGTCTTTGGGAAGTGATTATATTGTCCAAACATAGTCCTTGAAATTTGTGCCTTATACTTTGTCCTTTTTGTATTGTAAGTCTATTTACCAATAAAGAACATATCTGTATTGTTTATAAAATCTTTACAAAGGCTAAATAAATATATTAATAAATAATGTAAAAACCATGTACTGTGATTCATGTTATACTGTTTCTAATTATTAAATATATTGAAATAAAAAAATGCATAAACGAAATTCAAAAACTGTTATTTATTTAACAAAAATAAAAGAATACTGTCATTGTTGTTTCCTAATAGTGGCTGTATTACTATTACTTCAATGTGTTCAGTCCCAGCATATTTTTAGCCTGAAATCATAATTTAATAAATGTAATACTATAAGTATAATATTACTATAGGTTTCCACTGGTAAAACATGCTTAATATATAACATAGTATTTTTAGTAAATAATGATAACAATTGTATAAATGTTGGTTGACTTACCGTAACAAATGCCGCAGTTAGTGTTTGAGGGGCAACAGAGACAGGATTCATGTTAAGTGCTGTTTGAATTAATTCAGCATCACTAATTCTTGATTTGACAAAGTTTCTTGTACCAGTAGCGTCTTGACTATTATCTGTCAAATAGAATAGTTCCGATGCTTTGTATATTCCAGCAAGTCCCACTCTTCTAATGTACCAGTTGAACTAAAAAAAGAAAAGTAGGAAAATTCAACTTAGAGAATGAATTCAACTCAATGTGTAACTCGATTTGGATGTATGAATTATATTAGGTCTATTAATATTGTAATCTATTTATGTTTTACATCAGTGCTAAATTAAAACTTACATCTACACTCCGGTCTCCTGAATGATAGCAAATATCATCAACAAGTGAAAGTAATGTTGCTAAAGAATTTGGAACATTATTAGGCAGAGCTTGTATTGCCATTGCCTTTGGCCAAGTACTCCTAAAACAAATAATCAAAATGACTATAGGTTTTATATGACATACATTTGTTTCTTAGACAAATATTTACAAACTTACTTATATGGTTGTATCATTAAGAGTCTGGTCATAATAGCATTTTCAATCAGCTGCACTGGTACTTTCATATTCTTCAAATCTTCCTTAGGCCACTGTTTATAAGAGATGTGTTAGTAAATCACAATTTAAAAAAAATGTCATTTTAACAAACTACTTACTGATTTCATTTTTTCTACTAACTCTTCATTACATTTAACATTAAAATAATGTACAAGATCTCCACCGCCATTAGGAAATAAGCCATGTGTTATACCCGGGTAGCCTGCAGCTTCGGCACCATGACTCAATGATTCAACAGACCATCCAAATTTAGGTACAAAATCTAGAGCTTTTGATAATATACTATCCTTAACATTTTGTTCATACTGTTGTTCATCTTGTTCTGGTGGCAATGTTGATACTATTTCCCCTTTTTGAATTTCACTTTTTTGACAATAGGTTCTAATAATTCTTTGATGGTTATTTATTGAAATTGTTGTGAGAGGCAGCATAGCTCTGCTGCTTTTTCTCAAAGCTGTTAAAGAAAAAGTCAATATAGAGATTGCATTTATACATAATTGATTAAGAAAAAACAAATTCACATTATTAACTTTTATTTCGTAATCAGATATTTTTATTATCAAACATTTACACTTGTTTTAGAAATATTTATACACTCAGATAATCTAGCTACAAGACCCTCAATCAAATGAAAAGCATTAAGTGCTGAATGCAATATTTCCCTCTTATTTTCTATGGGTATATTATCCAAAGTGTTGCCACCAACATTTATAGATACATCAACTCCTTGTTGTGTATAATTCTTGTTTTCAATTTCTTTTAATTTCTGTTCATAATGTGCCTTAGATAAATTTAAACCGGTTCTTAAATTTTCTAAATAATCACTTTCGATATATGAAAAATTGTTCTTAATACCACTTTGATTTAAAGTATCCTTTAAAATGAGATATCTTAAAAAGTTTAATGCGGTTATTATTTGATCAGCTAATTCTACTAAATCAGATTGTGCTCCATGAGGCAGATGACAGATCTTTCTGACCATATACATAAGCTGATCACCAGTGAAACATTCATCTAACACAGGATTTTTGAATGCCTCATTAATTGAATTCTTGTACAATGTTATTGCATAACCAATCATACCAGAATGATTTGCAATTTCAAATATGTACTTTATAAGCAAACATCTTCCTTTGTATTGAAATTTATTTACATGTACACTTATCAAATTAACTGCAGTTTTACGTATAACTACATAATTAGAATAAATAGCAACATTCACTAAACCCTTTAATAAGTTGAAATGCACGGGTATTGATAGCACATCATAAGTAACAATATTTGGTAGACGATTTAAAAGTGCTTTGCATAACGACAAAGCTTTACTTAGTGGGCCATACTCTGTGTTACACAGTAGATTATTTACAGCGAGAAGACTAGTATGAACAATATATTCAATACTATAAACTTGTGGAATTGCATTATCCATTATGTTGAAATGGCCAGAGAATACAACATAAAACAACCCGGCAAGTGAAGTCATATTAATTTTGTCTTTATTTTCATAAGCTGATAATTCTTCTCCCGAATCTTCATTTAATCTGGATATTTTCTTCTCTTTACTACATTCTTCAATATAGAATAAAAATTTGAGAACATTCTTTTCCAATGAGCAAATATCATCTATTATAGTTGAACAAGTTTGCCTGGCTTCACTTTGAGCATTTGAATCCGGATCCAAATCAATATAAATAATTGGTTTTCCCAAAAGGCTGACAAGAAAAGCACATATTGTTTGTTTGACTTTTACATTATCTTCCCTTTTCAGCTCAGCAATAAAAGGTTTGTAAAATGGTGGAATCAATGAATACACTTTCACAACTCTTCTGATATTATTATCACAATCCATTAACAAACGCTCTTTTTGTTCTAAAAAGTATTCTGGGGTAGGAATAGTTTCAATGTAAGTGGAGATAGAATTGAGGCACCATTCTAACGATCGCCCACGTTTTGCTTTTAATCTTTCAAGAAGTTGTTGTAATGGCGTTAAAATAATACTAAATTGAGCATCATTTTTGGCCACTTCCACTTGTTCAATGAATTCCAACAGAGTTTCTTCGGGAGTTGCCTTTTCAACTATAAGGTTTAGTAGTTGTTCACATGCCCCATGCAATGAAGGCTTTAAAATAATTGTGTCATCATGCACCTTATTAATTATTATTGATATCAAATCCCAACAATTTTCTTTAAAACTTTGTGCAAATTTCACATTATTTGGTAAACTTAGGGCTTCTTTGTACTTTTCAGAATCCAGCAATGATGATATCTCATCAACTACATCAATATTATTTTCCATAGTTAATAATTGTCAGAGTCAATACTATCCAATGAACTCTGAAATGAATTTCCTCAATTGTAGATTGCTCATAATAAATCATTGCACATTAGTCATAAATTTTACTTCCATGTCCCATTGACAAGCTCTATAATCATATCAATGTAAAACCACTATAATTTTCATTAGTTTGTTTTGAGGGCCTGTACCTGATTTAAAATTACATTTCAAAAAATTTAAATATATAAAAGTCACAAAATATGTTTGCAAAATAAGTTTAAATAAAATACAAGCTAACACACTATTGCACAAGTTACAATATTACGAACAGAACAACAAAATTTTAGTCGATTTTCAATACGAGCAGTAAGCATTACCGACAACTAGATACAACTACATTGACCAGACTATCATTATAACGCCACACTATTAAAATTTATACTTTATATATCTTTGTTTTTGATAATGAAAATATTGTTTTAGTAGCACGGAACATGGAAGTACAATAAATTACTTTAAAATTAAATGGTTATTTTACTTACAACAAAAGACTCTTTGTAGTTTGTTCATGACGTAATTATGTGGAATGAGTATTTGCACCGAAAGGATTGCTGTTTTTATCCTTAGATTTTTAAAATAAAATCTTTGAAAGCATAAAATTCAGAGCAAAAATATGAATCCAGTCCGAATTTCATCAGTGACATTAGATTTGTTTGTTTGACATTGACAGTGACAGTTTTTAATAGAGAAATAGTGCGACCACAGATGTAATATCCCATACATCCTAGCACACACCAGTATCTAACACTGTATTGTTGGATTGACTTGACTGGACCAGAACTAAAATTTTTAAAAACATTGTTAAGATGTCAATGTCTATAATGTTTTTGACAATTGATCAAACAACAAGTTTTCATTTACAACTTGTATTTTAATACGATCCCAAAATTTATTTAATGCTATAAATGAAACAAAAATTAGGAAATAATGGCAGCAAAGCAGAAAAATATTTTTACCCGAAGTAAACCACTTATTAACATTTACAGTGGTGTAGATAAGGAGGGCAAAAAGGTGAGTTTAATTACTAGATCTCGTTTTATTTATGTTTTAAACTTAACTAATTCATTGTTCATTAATAATTTAGGTTGAAGTTCGTGAAGATGCAGAGCAAATTGTTAAATGGCACGAAATATGTGATGCGCTGGTCGCAGCTGGGTATTATCGTGCTCAACTGCAGGGACTTTCTGCTTTCGATAAAATTGTGGGAGGTCTATCATGGTGTATTGAACTATGCGATATTGATGTCGACGTAAGCCTTTCATTTGAAGAAAATCTAACAATTGGTAAAAAAATGTAAGTGAAAACCTGCTTTTAAATATAAAAATTAGAAGTTATTGTATTGTTTATGTTCTTGTATACACAAGTACATAATATTATTTTATTCAACTACATTTCTGAAACTAAAAGGCCCATGGTTTACAAGCAATAGTTCAATTGGAAAACCAATTAATCTAACAGAACAATATGAACATAATAAAACATTTTATATTCCAGTGCTTTGACTGAAAAGATTGTAAAAATTTTGCCAACCATGAAGTGCCCTTACATAATAGAACCTCATCAGATACAAGGTTTGGATTTTATAAATATTTATCCTCTCATACAATGGCTCATTAAATATTCAAGTGAATTTAGAGAAGTTAAGGAAGATGAGTTAAGAAAGTTTGCTGTAATGCAGTATGACAAGGATCATATATTTGAATCAGACAGAAATTACTATTTGCAAAAGGAAAAACTTTTACATAATATTTCTACAGTACAGGTAAATATACATATATATATTATAATTTGTATCTCATAATAAAATTGAAGTAAGATTATTCATTAACATTGCAGGATTTATACAAACCATGTAGGGTTAGAAAGAGAAAAGGTGGATTTCCAACAAATGAGCTGGAACAAGTGAATGCAGTTCTGTCAGAATATGATCAGCGAATGTTGATGCATGTAACTAACAATCATGATGATTCCCAGAGAGATGAAGATCTTGATTTCTTGGTAAGTATTTAATTTTTTTTATATTATTTTCAACTAAAAGCAGTAAAATGAGTTTCATATTAATTTTTAAAAGGCCTAGTAAGAGATGGGTGAATTGATGGATGGATATTTGAAATGATGGAAGATAAATTGTTCTGGGGCAAGCAAACTTGGTGAACCATCTGGTGTGAGTGGGATAAGAACAGGGACATGATTAACTATAAAACCTTAAAGACTGTAATTTTATATGCTAAATGACAATTTACATGAAGGCCGGGCAATAGCTCTGTGGTTCCTCTGGTGTTGTGGATGTCTGAGGACATAGAATTAATGAATATTAGGCGATCTGATACTTACTTGCTCCTTATCTTATAAAAAAAAAGTTATGTTTGTATTGCATTATGGTACTTTTTTTGCAGTATGACTATGAGAAGACTTTGGCTGATCCATCAGAAGTTACCACTGAGGTATGGTATTAAAACAAATTATTATTGTTCTCAGCTGAAACATGTGTACAAAAACATATTGTCGTCCCTCTTATTCGCTTTGAAAAGAACAGTAACAATATATTTTTGTGCATTCGTTCGGTAGTGAAATTCACAGTAAGCATTTTTCATTTACAGACTGATAGACATTTGAATATTGAAGGTAATAATGTATCTGCAGATACAAAGATACACTATGTAGTTTTACATTCCGAGTTAACGGGAGACATTCCTAAAGAACTAGAAGAGACTGAAAAAATTAAATATTCTCAAGATATAACTACATTAACGGACAGTATAGACAAAATGGAGAAAGATGTGGAAACTATAAAGAAAAAACATGAACAGAGAATGCAAGATGCTAAGCAACAATACACAAAAACAATGTCCAAGTTAAAAAAAATTACACAAAATTTAATGAAGTCTGATAACCATAGGTATGCAAAGAAAAATTTATATGATAATCTCGCGTCTGCTATTCTTTAAGCTAAAATATATTTTGGATACTTTTTTTATCATGTTCAAAGCCAATGCGAATTTCACGTACTAAAGTTAACAGTAATATGGCTTTAAAAAATTATTTTTCTTTTCAGTGATAAAAATGTCAAAGAGTTTTATGCATCTCTAAAGGATCTTGCAAAGGAAAGGAACGAATTATTGAAAATAATACAACATAGAGATATGCAGCACAAGAAATTAGAAGAAGAATTAAGGTAAAATTTAACAAGATTTGAAGGTTATTATAAACGGAAGTATTTGCGTCAAAGATTATGAAAATTACAGAGAAATGATTCCGAAGTATCAATTGAATATCTATAGTGAAAATCCATAATCTTTGCCTATTTACATTTTTGTAGGAATGCCAAGGATCCTAAAGCAGAAGTTGAAGAAAAGCCCTTAACTCCTGCTGAATTGAAAGAATTTCAAGAAAGAGAAGGGAAATTAAAAAGTTTCATTGCGAGTACTAGGTTAGAGCTGGGCAAGTTGAATAGACAAATACTTAGGTACACTGTGGCTATTGATGAAATACCGGGAACGGCGGAATTGTTGCAATACGAAAAGAGATTTGTCGAACTTTATAATCAAGGTATGTAACGTCATTTTATTATATTTATAATTACCTTTATAGAGTTAAAATATAATTACGTACTTATTTATTTCTTTTTTTTTGTGACATTTCAATAATATTTAATTAAGTGTAATTTCAAACTGATGAGTATTTAATAATTGTTATTTATTAACAACAATAATTTTCTTTTTGTTTATTACAGTTGCATCGAAGCATAAAGAAACTAAGCAGTATTTTATATTTTACAACACCCTGTATGAAGTTAAACTTTATACATCGAAGGAATTGAGCCTACTCAATTCTATATTAGATAATTATGAAGAGTAAGTGTATTATCATAATATGTCCACGGTAGTTTTGCCGGTCGATACTGTTAAGATATTTCTAATTTAAAATTCAACATTTAATATTCCCACAGGGCGATGTCATCTACTAGAAAGAGGGAGGAATTTATGACGCAATTTGAATCAATAGTCGATTGGGTAAATCAAACTGTGAAGAAAGTTGAGGAGAAATTCAACAGCGAAAAAGCTCGAAAAGCAACTTTACATAATGAGTACACAAGGCTCATAGAAATACAAAGGCAGTATGCTGCTGCTTTAAAGAAATTGGCAGCGGAAAGACAAAAGATTTCCAGAAAGTAATTTGTTCCATGTTTTCATATAACTTGATCTGTAACTGTAGAATATGGAAGATGGCAAATTTGTTGTTATACAAATGATGCAACAATGAAAACTTACCATATTTACCATTTATAAACATGAAAATATTTAATACAAACTTTATAATAAATGTCCATTTTGGTATTCCTGGTCGTTAATCAGTCTACCTCAGTGACATTTTATTCGGTCACAGTTAAAGTTTAAGAAGTACTTTTTCAAGTATTATAAGCATTTTTAAGCGATTTTTTTTTCTTAAACTAGTAATTCGTTGATCGATGTTAAGAATAGAATGGCAATATTGCAGCAATTTAAAACTAATTATATTTTCAACGATCTTTTTTGTATGGGCGTTTTAATTATAGCTTTGCTTACGAATTTAACGTTCCGATTTGTCATGTTGTTGATATACTCGTATTTATAAGAATGTTGACAGTTCTTTTTTGTTTTTTTTTTTATATTAAAAAAGCAATGACCGTTTAATTTGCGTTTATTTATAATTTAAATCTAGTCTATATATACAGTATAGTTGAATAGTTTTATATAAATTAAAAACAGTAATATCCGATGGTAATAAAATTAAGACTGATAAAATCGATTATTAGTTTTTATTAAAGCACTTTTTATTGTATTACAAAACAATTCCAAACAACAATTTATGAAATGTTTCATTTTTAAAACCCTGTTTTTTATCACTTCCAAAAAATCATTTATTTTTTATTGAAATTAAAGTTTTGTCACTTGTCAGATTTAAAATTTATATTAAGAAAATAACTTATTACTAAAAATAATAGTCTAAGAGTTAATGGCAGATCGACCTTCACCTATTTAATTACCATGGGACTATTTTTTAATTAATTATATTTGATAAAAAACATGTTTCATTTTTTATCAGATGGGTGAAGGTCGACCTACCACGGTCTCCTATACTATTAATAGCAATTAATCACATAAAGCCTTATAAAAGTTTTATAATAAAGAGATTCCATTATAATTTACAAGTTTACCAATTTAGATGACATTTTATGATATTCCTGTTTTAACTGTAATAGGTAACCGCGAATTTGTACATTCGTACAAACACATAAGGTGTCTCTGTTTTGCAATGGGAGGAAAAACAATATTTTATTGTAAAGATATTTTAGTACTAGAAACTTATAGTGCCAAATAAACGTAATAACATTAACAGATTATACCGTAGTTTTCGAGTGCAGTAACACATGTGCAGTCTCTGTTTTCTTAAAGAGAATGAAAGGGATGGCAATATATAATACAAGTGTGTCGTCATTCTATATCCACTTACAAAATAGATTATAGGGTGACAACACTGCTATGGGAATGCTGCTTGTGTGAGGAATGGCTGTGGCCATGCCCGTGTGAGTTGGGGCTCGACTTCTTATACATGGTGAACGAGATGAGTTCCCGATTGGCGTTCGTCATGGCCATAGCATGGGACACCACGTCGTATCCGAACAGACCGTGGAGACGGTTCACGACCATTAAAGTCAGTCCCTTTTGGGTTACACGTACTGTACGCTCCAAGTCTGATGATGTCGCTACCGCCATACCAAAGGACGAGTTCAACTCCTGAAAGGTTAGACAAATAAATATATTATTTATTTATATACAGTATCCACTAGTTTTATTTTAGGTAATAAACCTATGTACGGCATACTTAGTTAAATACAATATAAACATGTAGATGTAAATTGCAAGTTTCGTTACTAGCCTTTCAAATAATGTTCAGTCTAGCAAAAAATAATATAAATTCAACGTTTACTTTTCCTTATCATGGTTGTTTTACATATGCAATTATATTCATTCCTTCGTTATATGTATGACCGCAATATAATTTCTAAGTATACAAAACAAACTTAGGTGATATGTGCTTAAAAATATATAACAAAAAAATTACCCGAACTAAAGTGGCTCGTTCATCACTTTTTAATCCATACACAGTTGCACCTTCATCCTTCGATAGATGCTGAGCACTGAGGCTGCCCATTATCATGATGTACGGCATATTTACGAAATTCTTATTTAGAGTTTACACCAGTTAAATGCACAAATCATCTGAGAATGACAGATATCATTTTAACAATGGCGGTGTTAAATACAAGGAAGTATGTTGGCACGCGGTCGCCTCCGCTATGCTACAGGTACTCGTATGTGAGTGAACTTTGCCAGGTAGGCAGGCGGCCGGCGGGGTGCGAGGCGCGGGCGGCGGGGCTGGGCTCTGTCCGCGTGTGTGTGTCATGACGTGCGCCCGCGCCGCTCGTCACACGGCCTTCACGGCTCTTGCACAGCCTGCGCCTGCGCCCGCATCACTACCCAGTATCTAGATGAGCGTGCTGTTGTACATTTAAATTACGCATGTAATGTTCAGTACTTAATGCTGAATTTAACTAGACGTTCACTTAGATTTATGTTATATTCAATAAGAACACAACTATGATTATATAGTTTCGATGCTTCACTTATCTACGCAAAATCACTATTCTACAAAGTCAGGTAGTCGCGAACCAAGTAACGGTTAGGTACTTTTAATTGTTAGGCTAAGAGCTCGCTTAAAAATTTACTTCGATTTTTCACTTCTAAAACTTTAACGCACACAGATAATGTGACAAATTTTTCATAGGTCGTTTTTGAGCATTTGCAAAATAATTAAAAAACTAAATAAACTGTCGATGACAAATGACAGTGTCATTTTAAAAATCAAGGTGCCATATGGTTTTCTGTCATATTCGAAAATATAATTTTTTATTAAAGAAGATTCACAAGATTTTTGTTGATTCAAGTGTTTCGAGAATTTAATGCCATGAGCCATTCTATGAGCAGTCCGAAAAACATACAACTAGGTATATTAAAAACTTACTTGTAGATAAATAAATTTGACTACCATCAGGAACTGTGTGAATTAGTAGTAAAGTATTAGACATTTTAGACGAAGAAATGTTTTATTGCTATGACCAACGTTACTTTAAAATTAATGAATGTGACATGAAACGAGTTACTATCCGTGCAACACAAACACGGAAAATCCATCTTTAATATTAAATTGTTTATACATTTGTAACTGTAGTCAGCAGTAGTTCTTAACGTGGGTTTACTGATGGTACACTCTTGCAAGATTGTCGATGTTGTTATCTCCCTCATTCTGTTTGAACAAATTAAGATAGCAATATGCTTTTGCATTAGATGTTTTGGCAGTCCAGTCCACCTCTTATGTACAAGACAAAAACAGCTAAATTAAATTTAAAAACAAAATCTTCTTTACTAACGCATTTTTGCTCAATGTCCTGTTGTAAGAGTAATTCCAATCTTAGACACAATGTAACTTATTAAGATAAGATAAAAAAAAATATCGGTATCCGTATGCTTAGGTAGTTCGCCTCCAAATTATAGTACCGGTCGTCGAGTAACATTGATTCGTAAAGTTATGTACGATAAAAAAAACCTTTGAATTGTGCACTACAACGAAAGGATTTGACATTGAACGAAATACAAAACTAGTTTCAACCCAGCTAATGTATAATAATTATAATTTTTTAAATGGTAGGTATTGTTATTTTATAAAAACCAAAACTTTACATTTCATAATGTTCATGCACATCCCTATCACCCTACAAGCTTAGTCACCTCATGAATGAACGGCGTTTAACTGAAGTTTCACTGGCAGGTTATCGAGACTACTTTTTCATGACTGCTTCAATACTACGCATCCTCGTTCTATTTACTATTACAAATCTTCCAGTATTCGACACATACCAAAAAGCTCGGCTAACTTTTGCCCAGGCTATAGCAGATTTGGCCACAAGATCCACTAATGTGAAGTGCCTTGATAGTGCTGGAGTACTTGGTGAGTACATCTCTAATTAGCTAGGGATAATTTTGTATGGTGTGTTTGTTTTCAAGAAAGTTTTTAAATCAATACCAAAGCTCTTATAGTTTAATACCTAGACGTCTTGGATTAAATGGGCGTTTGTGGGTATTTTATAAATCATTGTACTGGCTTTAAATAAAAACAGCAGCGTTAAAACAAAAAATTCTAAGCTTTATGGTACATTAGAGTTGCTACGCCCCCTGGTGTCGGACGCGTGCAGCACGGTGCGGCAGTGCGCGGTGGTTGCAGCCGCGCGGCTGGCTGAACACGATGAGGCGGTGGCGCGACAGATGCTGGACGGCGGCATACTTACCACCACGCTGGAAAATCTACATAAATTTAATGTAAATATTTTTTAAACCAATTCATCTATTGTGTTATTTATAGACACGCTTAGAATAACATGACGTAATTTTGATACTTGAAAGGAAGACATTTTAAAAGCTGAACGATGATAATTCAATAAAAGGAAGTTTAATTTCAGGTGTACTACAAACGATCAGCTTTATATTTAATAAGGGCGATTGCAAAGTAAGTTTTTATTTTTGCAATTGATAGTGTAATACTTTAGCTTGCATATTACATTTTATTTGTACAATTCTAGACATAATGAAGAACTAGCATCTATGATAGTAAGATTTGGAACTTTAGAACATATCGTAGCATGTATGGAAGACTTCGATACACAGGTAAATTATGTGTTCTGTATAAAACTCTCTTGTCTCTCACAGCTTTTACATTCAATCAAAGTAGCTATAGAATACTCAGACAGAAATCGCCAATCGTTTTTAGCATGCTAATTGTAACCTCCCACCCCTATCACTAGTAGGGTAGAATCGAAAAAATAAAACCCGACTTACATTCAAGTAGTGAGTACTCCAATGGAGACACTTTAATTTCTTCAAGTGACTCTCAAACCACTATCTTAATTCTTTATTGATAAATATGTGTCCCATATCGAGTGTGGCAACTAGATTATAAAATAAAGTTGTGGCGTAGGTGAAAGAGAACGCGGCGTGGGCGTTGGGTTACATAGGGAAACACAGCGAGTTGCTCGCGGGAAAAGTGGTTGACGCTGGCACTCTGCCCCTACTCGTGCTGGCCTTCCAAGAACCCGAAATAAGTCTTAAACAGGTACTACATATTTTGAATTACACGTTGCATCAAATGATCAACGTTAAAAGAATGCACGGGAAGTCGGGAAGCGACAAGAAAGAAAATGTTACCTTACAAGTTTTTAAGTAAGGTACCTTAAGGTAATTAATTAGTGCAAAAATTATGCCTCGGTAAGGTTCGTGATACGTTAAGTCATGTTGATAGTTTGATGCGTATAACATTGTAATATTGCTATACA
The DNA here is from genome assembly GCF_000836235.2 of Papilio xuthus. Taxonomy (NCBI): domain Eukaryota; kingdom Metazoa; phylum Arthropoda; class Insecta; order Lepidoptera; family Papilionidae; genus Papilio; species Papilio xuthus. Next base: position 3,619,588 of record NW_013531704.1, read on the forward strand.
GATCACAGCAGGCGCTCTCGTGGATCTTGCGAAGCACAAGCCCGAAGCCGTCGTTGATGCGGGGTCCATCTGTCACCTGGTACGAGGTCTTGATAATCAGGATCCTAAATTAAAGGTAAATTTTTATCGTAGCACTTTTTTACATTTATACTTGCCATAAGTTTTGTGTTAATTTAAATTAAATTAGCAATATAATTTGTATCATGTGGTTACGTATAATACATTACAAATATGAATGAGCGGGACACTATATAAATTGTCATATCATAACTCTTGAATATTTTTTTAAAAAATCCCGCGCGGACGATGTCGCGGGCAACAGCTAGTGTTGTATATAGCATGAGCAATTGCGTGTGACGTGTGTAGCGCAGCACGCTGTGCGCGCTGAGCGCGGTGGCGAGCGCGCGTGTGGAGCTGGCGGAGGCGACGGTGGCGGGCGGTGCGCTGCCGCCGGCGCTGCTGCACGCCGCACACCACGCTGCGCCCGTGCGCCGCGCCGCCGCCTGTTTGCTGCGCGACATTGTGCGACACTCCATCGATGTAAAACATCACCACCAATACTATACTATCTGCCGCACTCCGAGTAGTTTAAGGGATACTTAAGAATTCCCTTAGTGTAGATTCTGAGGTAAGAACAGGTAAAAACCTGTTAATCTCACTTGGATAAAGGGACAATCAGTAGTATACTTGAGGAGAAACAGCCATCCATATAAAGTATATGTCGCTACATTCTTTTAAAAAATAATATATCTTTAGAAAAGAATGCACAGGGAGGAAATTATAGGCGATTTCGCGAATAGAGCTGGCAAAAGAATTGTCAAAACGCAATAAGTGAAAAAAATTCAGTTATGTTTTTTCGAATAAACAGATTTCTTTGTATCTCAGTTGGCCCAACTGGTAGTGAACACGGGCGGATGTGGGCCGCTGGTAGAGTTGCTGTCGGAGAACGGCGGAGGCGCGCGCGTGCCCGCCTGCATGGCGCTTGGTTTCATCGCCGGACAGTCCGACCAGCTCGCCATGGCTGTTATCGAAGCTAAGGTATGATATACTATTCTCTTCAAGGTGTAACTTGATAGATGTCAATGCAATGAAATCAATAGCAACAAAAAGTCATAGATATTTTAATCTATTACATCATCTTGGCATAGTTTTGTCATAAAATTGGCATAAAATTATTGTAACCTTGGCCATCATAGGTGTAATATAATGTAAAATCTCATGTTTATTTGTCCAGGCAATTCCAGCTTTAGTGGAAATTCTACAGAATGATGAGGCAGAAGAAGCAGAAGTTTGTGCTGCCTCATGGACTCTGGGCCACATTGCTAAACACTCCCCACAACATAGTCTAGCAGTTGCTGTGGCGAATGCCTTTCCAAGATTATTGCAGGTGATATATGTTTAATATATTACAAAGTAAACATTTGATTAAAGTAGTAAGTTTCATTAGTGTTATCTACACAAATGTACCTAGATAATAAAGAAAATACATGTCTATTATATGTAATAGAATTATTATAAATTATACAATGTTTTTTTAGCTGTATACAAACCCAAAGTCGTCAGGAGAGGTGCGTGCCAGAGCATTATGTTGTCTAAAGCAGGCATTACAGTGCTGCCTGCACAGACCAGCACTGGAGCCTCTACTGCATGCAGCACCTGCTTGTGTCCTCAAATATGTATTGGCACAGTATGCTAAGGTAATGTCTATATATTGCTATTATTCATGTTTAACCACTATTCATTCTGTAGAATCTTGCAATATTCTTGCTTAATCCCACTCATGTTAAATGATATTACGAATACTTTTAGTATATGTACTTAAAATTATATGGGTTAATGATTGACAAAGGATATTTGTCTCAGGTTTACATTAAAAAGCCTTTATTGTAATACAAACTAGGTAAAATATATTTATCACAGGTTATAATAAGTAGTAAAAACCACTGCATTATTAATAAACAGGCCCATCATCAAGATTGTCATCTTCCTCATCATAATCTTCTCCGTTGTCAAAGTAATTGTTGGCATAGTCTGTGCCTTCATCAATTTCATATTCCTGCTCCTCTTCGTCCTCCAACTCTTCGTCATCTTCATTCTCATTCTCTTTTTTGACAGTATTCTCATCCTTATTTTCTGTCGCATTGTTTTCATCCAAAGTCTCTTTCTTTTCAAGAGTTTGAAGTTTTTTACTCAATACATTTGCATCGTCCAGTTTACGCTTTCGTGATGTGATTCGAATTCTGTTCGCTTGCGGTCTTAACTCCGCCGGCATGTTTTCCCAAACACAATCCAGTACTTTACCTCGCTTAGCATCCAGTGCCAATTGCTTATATTTATCCGAATAACGTTCTATACCATCTGTACGTGTATTCGGTTTAACATACGCCGGCGACTCATGTAAATACTCTATAAATTGATCCTTTACAATCACCATATAATCAGTCGCCGCATCACAGTTGAGAGGCAAAGGTTTCGCTTCAAGTTTCGGAAATAATGGTGGCGGAGCGAGAGTTGTTGCAGTATTTTCACCTCGATTTATACCAAAAGATTGAAGTTGTTCATGTGTAAATGAGAGTCCCCCTCCCCTGCCACGGCCTCGGCTACCCATTATTCTAAAGTTTTACTTTCATTTAAAGTGAAACAATCCAACGAATTATAAGAAATATATATTCAATGGAAATATGAAAGTATTTATGTCTAAATTTTAAGGTTATCTTTCTGTTTTGTGACTTTTCAAATATTGACATCCAGATGTCAAAGTCAAACTCACTCAAAAGTCAACAAAGACCACAGAACACTTTACGCACTTAATTTCCAAAATGTTAAATAATTTAAATTAAAGATGAATTACTAAAAAAAAATGCGTTAAAACTTAATTTAATAAATACCATATTTATACGCTATACGTAATAATTCAAAAATTTTACGGATTTGATAATTAACTGAAAAGCTTAAATAAATAACACAGTTTTATTTTTAGTTCGAATCAATGCCACCAATCCATGTAAAAGTTTTAATAATCGTTAATTCGTATGAGAACGAACACAAAGTAACCAACGTGGCGATTTTTTAGATATTACCCAATGATGCAAGAGCCCGGAGGTTATTTGTATCAACTGGTGCATTAAAAAGAATACAGGAAATCGATACTGTACCCGGCACATCTCTTAAGGAGTATATCAATATTATAAACAGTTGTTTCCCCGAAGAAATCGTGAGGTATGCTTTATTGATTTTATAGTTATTATAAGTTATCATTTTACTTATTTTAGGCCAATACTTCAAGGGAAATAAATCTGTTTTAGGTATTATTCACCTGGGTATTCTGAAACATTGCTTGATAGAGTAGAAGCCTATACACCACAGGTAATATTTACAAATGAATGATTTACAAAAACAACAGTGAACCTTAAAAATTAACATATACAAAGCTTGTATATGTTAAAAATGTATTAAACGTTAATTTATAAAATTTTCCAGATTCCTGAATTATTTACGGATCGAGTACCAAGTGATTGTCAAAGTGAATTAACCTTAGAAAATTAATGAAAACTTTTAAGTTTTCCCTTTACGTATAATAAATTTTTGAAGTGTTTATTATTCACTTATTTTTTCTTTGCCCAACGTCCAAATAGTTTTTTGGATTTTAACTGTTCCTCCTCCAATGACTGTTTCTTCAATTGCCATGGATTGGCTTACCACTCTGTAACTGAAGTCATTTATTTTGTACAATATGTGAAGTAATACTCCATATCAAATGCCACTTAAGCTTAAAGGACATACAGATCTACAAGTCGGTCGTGAGACCCGTCGTAATTAAATACGTAACATTTTCGGTTATGGATGAAAGGATGTGTCTGAGAAGCATATGTGAAGAAGGATGTGGTTTATTAAGAAGGGAAAAAGTTAAGAATGTGTGCGTATTAGAGGAATTTTGATAGGGATGGCGGGGAATGGAAAGAAGAAATCGATTAGCAAAAGGTTACAGTGGTATGGACATATGCAAAGATGATGATCGCATAAGTAAGAAAGTAATAAGATTGAATTTGTTTGGCTACAAAAGTAGAGGAAGATCAAAGAAAGTATCGATGGACTATTTAAAAAAGGTAATGCGTAGGATGCGAGTAAATACAGAAATGACGGCTGATGGAGATGTCTGGAAGAATAGGACATAATGTGTCGAACCTCCGTAGGGATAGGGGCCGGTTGATGATGAAATACATGTGCGTTGCTCGCAGGAATGTTATTCTTACCAGAATGAAGATCCTCCGAGAACATTCAATATTTTAACACCTTCCACATCTACTTCGAACATTTCATCTTGTATTCTTTTGCACAAAACATTCAAGTTTTGAAAATGACTTTCCAGTTGAATTAGATGCGTTAGTGGTAGATTCTGTAATTGATTTTGGTTTATGTGTAAAAAGCAATTTGTCCTTGCTCAACTGAACAAGTTTTGACTCACCATAATTTTAGATGTAACCTCGCTTGGAGATTCAAATTCGACTACGAGAATGTACTCCATGATTTCAATGATAAATAGTGGAACTGGACGAAATAATTGTAACGATGCAGTGTTTATGTGTTATATATCAAACATTTGCGTGGAAGTGGTAAATGATAACGTAAAAATAGATTTTGCGATATCTTCACTTCCACTGACCTAATTAAGGTTTTTACCCCATAAATTAAATAGAACACTAACATTTATTTAAAAAATGGTGAATGAAACACAATACATATTTCAAAACATTTATTTAATTGTCAAATATTACTTATAGCGCAAAATTTTATTATAATATCGTAACTCACGAACTTTTACTTGCATCTGAAAATAAAATAAAAATATGTTAATATGTTTTATGTACAAAATTATCCCTGTTTTTAATATTTAAAAGTTTCAGTCCAAATTATTCTTCACAGTAATTGCAGATATATGCTTGTCAAATTATTCATCATGAAACATTTTACGACAATTAATGAAAAAGAAAGTAGAGGTAGAAATAAAGAAACTAAAAATTTACCTTTAAATCACTCCCATTATGCGAATGAGTTTTCTAAAGCGTTATGTAGACCTGTAAATGAATATGTAAATTAGTTGCTGATAAATAAACAATTAAGTGACAACTATAATTAATTTTTTTCTCAGTTGTTACCATACCATATTTTCCCCATGGTTTTGTGAGACAGGGATAACTATATTTATCATCATTAAAAATTAAGGAGTTCAATTTAAAAACTAACATTGAATGAAATTTTTAATTAAGTCATAGTTTGACATGTTTGCTTACGGAGTAAGATTAACAGTGGGTTTCTGAGACCAAAATCTCTGTTCAAAACATTTTATTCTCGGAAACCAACGATAAGTAAAGAAAATCTTTAATTGTAGCTTGTAAATTCTCTAACAAATTTAAATTATAAAAGTTGATAAAAATTTCCAAATGCCATACCTTAATGTGTGGTTATTATATGACTTCGCTGACGGTCTGAAACAACAAAAAGAAAATTATTACATTTTGTCACAGTTAAGTATTAGTTAGATAAAAATATAATTATGTTCAGTTGTTACCATACCATATTTTCCCCATGGCTTTGTGAGACAGGGATAACTATATTTATCATCATTTACAGTTTTAAACGTAGTAAATTAATAATTTATAATAGAAAGAAAAATTCCAACATATTTAAAAGGTCTTCTGTGTACTATATTTAGAATAAAATTCAAACCTGAATTTCTTCCAAATTAAAATATAAAAAAAATTGCTAACCTTTAATTGTAACATTTATTTTATCTGCATCTGTTCTTATTATTTTGTTATTTTGACCTGCAAAAGAAAAGTAAACTTTAATTTTTTAAGAATAAATGTTTATTACATTGAAAGGCAATTACAATTTAGTCAGTTGTTAAATTTTCATCAAAATTATATGATATATGCTTGTAAATACCATCATTTAAATAAAACTTATCTACTTGTTAAATAGGAAAAATAATCTAAACATATTGTGCAGATAAGGTACCTTAAGAAAATATTTTCTTTTTAATATATCTTCAATATTTGATTTATAACCTGAAACAATAAAAAATCACTTTTAATAAAAATACTATTTAGTAAACAATATTTAATCTTTTTATAACCATCAGTGTTGTATCAATCAACAGTTTTGTTCAGACTGGGGCGATAAAATTAACATCATTTTAAAATTTGTCTTTGGATGTATTTTATTTTGTAGATAAATTATTTCTATCCATACCTGATTTCCAATGTCATTACAAGTCTAATGTCCACTAAGAACAAAACTCTTTAAACATAATACTGTTGTGTTGCTGCCAAGTCTGAAACAAGATAAGGTAATAAATAAAATAGTAATAATGTAAATATGTTATAATAACATAGAAGTAAGTCAGTATATCGGATCAACAATTTAACTTCAGACTGGGGCGATAATTATATCATCATAAAAATGGGTTTTGTTTTACAAATACAATAATGCAGAACAATTTTTTTTATATTTTCTTTTAAAGAATTTTATTACATACCTGTATAACTGCAAATTTTATGTGTGTAGTTGTGACAAAATACTTGATTCATGGCCCTTTTTGAACTAAAACAAAAATGAACACTCAGTAAATAAACATTTTCCAAAAAAAAAAAAATTATATTTCTATTTTAAATAATCAGTAAAATATCAATCTACATATTAGTTCAGACTGGGGCGATAACTTAAATCATCATATATCAAATGGTGGATTAATTAATTTCCTTATGATTTTTTATTCATATTTTGAGCAAAAGGGACAAGAATTATTTATTTTCTTACAAATTATGTACTTACACGTCATTATTGAGGCGTACTATTTTTTTTATTCATAAACTGAATTCATTCTTAAATGGCATGACATTTTGTTCTTTTTTTATTTAAACCTGTAAACAAAGAGAAAAGAATAAAGTTTTTATTATGGCAATGTTATATAACCATTCAATTCGAACATTTTAAAGGTGATTTGGAAAATCTTTAATGTATTCTAAAAAATTTTATGTAATTTGTGCCACTCAACCCTTGGACATATGATTATAACAATCGAATGTCTTACACGGAGTGAGATAATGTTCCTAACCAGAGTCACGCACGCTAGTTTTATCATAGCATACATCGGCTTTGGTAGGGTAAAATAATTTATTCTTGTTCCATTACATTTATCTCTACATTGTATTATACTAAGATTAGAACTTAGAAAAACTTTAAACATACTTACATGTCTGTTCTTATCTTCATATATTCTTTTCCAGTATATTTAAATTTTTTTTGAACATCTGAAAAACAAAGTGTTGCTCATCAATGAAACAGTTATGTTCCACCTATTGTTAGTATGAAACATATTTAGTCAGTTGTCTTTTGGTAATGTTAAAATCATAACTTGATGTTCATACGAACGAGACTTTTTTTATTCATCATATGAAAAATTAAAATCAGCCATCTAGCAGTAAATTATTACTAGATTTGTTTAAAAATTGCAACAACAATAGTTAGTTAAGTTTTTAATATCAAATTTTATCTACTAATTTAGGTATGTCTTACTTAGTATTTAATGTACTTACATTTTTACTCTTGATACTTTGAAACTTTATAGTCTTACTACAAAGATCTGTAATAAAAATAATATGTTATTCCTTTATTTATCGTAACAATAAAATAACAGTGTTAAAAAGTTATTTATCAGTTAATTTGGTAATTTTGAAATCATTACAAAGTTCATACGAACGAGACTATTTTTAATTCATCATATAACATTTTTTAGATATGTTCGAAAGGAATTTAAAGATACTTACAAATTACGGACATCTTGACTCTTCATCTCTTATGGAATATCAATTTATGTCCAGTGAGTTGATTTCCAACCATATTGAGTCATGTGTGCTCTAAAACAAAAAAAAAACCTTAATTATGTTAAACATGATCAAACCATAATTGAGTATTGTTAATAATAATTTTAATGTAACATTCAACCCTTGGACGACTTGTCAAAACAAGGCATCTTACACAGAATGTGATAATGTTCCTAACCAGAGTCACACATGCTAGATTTATACATCACATGTATCGGCTTTGGTAGGGTAAAACTACACTTTAATCTAGTGTTCAACAATATATCCTGGGCTAAATGTTTAAATAGTTAATAGCTGTTGCCGCGACTCCATCTGTGCGGCATTACAAAACTTAGTAAGTAGCCTATCCATAGTATGTCTTCCATGTTCTACATCTATGCCAAATTTCAGCTACATCCATGCAGCAGTTCTGGAGATACCTTCTAACGAACATCCGTTTATCCAAACATTTACTTTTATATTAGTAAGAATGTAGGAATAATCTTTAAAATGTTTGTACAAATAAATTATTAGTCATGTAACAAAAGGCCCAGAGAATGCTACTCTTACAATTGTTAAACTGCATGGGAAATGACAAATGAATGTGAGCATTTGTACAGCAATTACCTAGATGGTCTAGTAATCTTAACTCTTACCTATTATAGAACTTGCTCATCTGGACCTGGAACATAAAAAAGATTGAGTAAAGAAAAAACATATTTAATAAATAAAACAATAAAACTCACCTCATAAGCTATTCAATAGGAAATTAATATATGGATAAAAATCAATTGACACATTTAAGCTAAAAGTAATTCTTTATTCCGACAAATCCTTTCAAAGTCATACACTTATTCATTCAGATACAAAATAAGAATTACTTCTTAGCTGGCTTCTTCGCTGAAGTTTCTTTTTTTACGCGGGGTTTCTTGACCGATGCTTTGGGTACTTTCTTCTTGCCAAAGACACCTTTGCGCGCCGCCTGGGCCTTCAGACTCTTAAATACTGGAGTTCTGGCACGATTCCTCTTAACCCGCGCTGAGCTCAGCTTAAACCTGTCGTAGTCTGTCATTTGAGCGCGTTTCTCTTTGTTTTCTAACTTTTTGGACCATTGGCTTTCGGCCCATTTTTCATTAAGTTTCTCATCTGTCCACGCTTTTCTTACGACACGTGTAGGTGCAGTAAACGGAAACTTAAGGCGGAACTTTGTTAAGTGAAGCTGGTTCAAACGAATTTGTTGCCTGGGGACACCGCTGCCGGGTCCATCGACGAGTGCACGCGTTTGATCAATGACATCAACCACGCTGACTAATTTTCCCTTCAATGGGCCTTCGGCCACCAGGGCCACTCGCCCCGGTTGGACGAATCTTGCGAAAGGCATGACGTCCTGAAATTTCACCAAACAATTTTAGACACTTGTCACAAACACATCAATGCTTATGTCGAAACAAGCTCGTAAATAAATTTGAATGACTACTAATAAGTATAAAATTAACACACAAAATAAAATAACTGAGGACTAGTACACTTAAATATCAAAATGTAGTCATTTTAGAGCTCGGATTGCTTTGATTTTTCAAGATAAATAAATCCTAACCTTACAACGTCTTCTCAAAACAAACGCACTTGAGTGAAAGACTTGACAATACTCGTTTCCGACTTAATGTCATTTCAAAATATTTCTCTGGATACTTGTGTTTTGGGGTATATTTGTCTATGGAACAAAAAAAACGAAAAACCGGTATTATTTAGAATAATACGTTTACAACTCGTTTAAGTGAAAAATTTAGGGTATTATTAATTTTGATCAATTATTAAAAATTAAGTAGGATCACCAAAAGTATTTTATTTACTCGTGCCTTATGCCAACATTACGTGCTGGTTGCTATGCAACGAATTATTTAATATCAACATTGAGATTTAATTTTAATCAATTATTTCGGATCAAAAATGCGTTTCAAATATTCTAAAACACTATTAGAATCGCAGGTATAATCATTCTTTACTGTTACTTCATTGTTTAAAATGAATAGATAAGACATTTTTATATTGACCTCTAATTATTTCTTCTAAGTGCTCAACAATTTTTTCCAGGGTTGTGACTCTCCGATTGCGGATTTAAGCTGGTCTCCAAATAACGTAAAGCTAGCCGTGGCAACGTGTGAACGGCAGATTTTATTATTCGATCTCGATGGAACACGTAGAGATAAATTCAGCACCAAGCCAGCCGATGCCGCTGCTGGGAAAAAGTCTTATGTTATCACTAGTACGTTTTGTTTTCCATCTCTTGTTAAAAATTGTTTTATAGATGATGTTTAATACTTCCTTTTTTTAAGGTGTTGTATGTACGTATGTAATAAGCCTTGTAAAATGGTCGTGTTTTAGCTAGTTTACCCTCACATAGTTGACTTTTTATCATTAGGTATATCATTTAGCGAAAATTCGGAGTTGCTTGGGGTGGCGCAGTCGGACAACATGGTATTCGTGTACCGCGTGGGCGCTGACTGGAGCGGCAAGAAGGTCATATGCAACAAGTTCTCCTTATCAGGTGCCCCATTGAAACTGCTAACTGGGGAGGCTGGTTTCTTCACTGGCACCAGTGATGGTAAAATAAGGTATTAACATACAAAAAATTGTAAATAAAAATATGACGGTAGTATTTTTTTGTATGTAGTTTTTGTTTCTCCTGAAAGAGTTAGATAGCTGACCTGAAAGCCTTCGCACTTATTAGATTTTTGAAATTTTTTGCAAATCTGTTTTTTATATTTCTACAAAGGTCCCTAGACTGTAAAAGCAATAAGAGTTCGAGCATGTGGTCGGCGGGCTCATGCTGCGTGGCGCTGGCACGGTGCGACGCGGCGCTTGCGTCCGGCCACATTGACGGATCTATATACCTGAACGGCCGTATGCTGCTCCGCTATGCGTTGCCGCCTACTGCTCTTTTGCTTTTATTGCCTTATGTAAGCCCACATTACTTGTTATACATAAGTTAGAGTACAGTCTCGTAGTCGAATTACAGGTACGCCTTTTTTGTTCGTAACTTTGCTCAATTTTACGCTAAAGTCAAAACTTACGGCCAAAACGTAGCTAAATTTTTATATCGCATCTTTCAACGTCAAATGTGTTTGGAATTGGTTTATATTCTGGGTTACTGTTTGATAGATTAAATCAATTGGCTTATATTCGGCATTACAGTTGATTGTGGGGTCATGCGACGGTCGCATTTCAATGTATGAGGCGCAGCGCGGCGCTCTATTGCGGAGCTTAGAGCCGCAGCTGCCTCCGGACCGTCGAGACTTCATCGCCGTGGCGGCCAGTCCTTCTGGACAGGTATTATTTAAAAAGTTGCATTTAGGATTGCATTTGTCATTGTGGAATTATTGTGTCGTACTGTTCAGTCCGGTTTATATTTTTAAATGTATTTGGTTTAGACGATAGCATTCGGGGTGTTTGACGGGTGCCTCGTGGGCGAGGTGAAAGAATCTGGCAACATCGAGTTGTCGCCCCTACACATCCCCCACTTGTACGCGACGCGCGCGCTCGCTTGGAGCGGCGACGGCACTAGGCTGGCGCTCGCCTCGCAGACCGGCGCTGTAATACAACTAGAAGCTGTACTTAGGTGAGCTGTTAATGACGGTAGTTTTATAATAAATTTATGATGTAATTTGTAGACTCGGTAAGTTTGTCATTTGACCTTGGGGTATTTTGGTATATTCACGGGATACTGACCTGAAAACAGAAGAATTTCTTTAGCTAAAACGTGGAATTTGCTGTTGATTTGTGCAGGCGCTGGGTGTGGCGCGACAGTGTAGAGGTGCAGCACGTGAGCCCGCGCCAGCTGCTGCTACGGCGGCTGGCGGGCGATGCACCGCCGCTCGCGGTCACCACCAACCACGCACACGATATATTCAATGTGCGCTTCATCGGTAAATATTTTATAGATGTTACACTGCCATTATAGCGAGGGTGATATCGAAGCTCCAATATTTATTGAAAATTCTTAATCAGAAATTTCATATTCTTAGGTAACGATTGGTACGCGGTGTGTAGAACCAACACAACTTTGATACTTTGCGACATAGCGCGTGGACTGACAAGCGAGGTAACTTTAAATGTAGCACAAAATAGCAAAAAATGTTTAAATTGTTTTTGCTGAATTCTAAATAATTTAAGATATCCACTTTAAATTAACTTTCACTTTGTAGATCGCATGGAGTGGCAGCGGGGAGCGTATATACGCGGCGGTGGGCGGCGCTTGTCTGCTGCACCGCGCCGGTGAACTCAGTGTCGTCGAGTACGGCCTTGATAAAGTTCTGCACACTGTAAATACTTGGTTGCCCACTTGTTTAACACCGTAATGATGTTGGATCTTCTTACTGTTCAGTATTTAAAACATAAAAGTGTTCAGGTGCGGACGGAGCGAGTGAACCCTCACGTGCTGAGCGTGCGAGTCAACGAAGGGCCGACGCAGGCCGCGGACCGCAAGCACCTCGCATACCTGCTCGACAAGCAGACTGTTGCTGTACTGGATCTGGTTTCAGGTCACTATTTTAATTTTTGTGCATATGGTGATTTTGTTTTGATGATAATATGTATTGTGTGTTTATTTGTGCAGGCGTGCAGGTGGGACAGTGGTGGCACGAGGCGCGCGTGGACTGGCTCGAGCTGAACGAGAGCGCGCGCCTGTTGCTGTACCGCGACACGCGCCGCAACCTCACGCTGCTGCGATTGGATACCGCTGAAAAGGTACCCATTCTTTCAGATTTGGGCAACACTTAAAGCTTCTGTCTAAATATGATAAATCCCTGAAAGGGCTAGGCTCAAGAAGCCAGTTATTTTCTAGTTTATATACAAAACAGTTTGGACTTTGCGAACTTAAGCAGAAATGGATATTTAAATCATAGTTGAATCACTCTAATATTGCTATAGTTAACAACGTCTCACATTCACTATCTCTTGCGGCAGGAAACAATAGCACGCGGCGTGAGCTTCGTACAGTGGATAGAGAACAGCGACGCCGTTGTTGCGCAGACACACACTCATTTGCTTATCTGGTATGTAATTAGCTTCTTAATATTATCTATATTTATAACTCTTTTTAGACAGACATTCTTTCTTTAACACTTCCAAGGTTTCATCGTGTGAAGAATATACGTAATGTTGTCAGGTACAGCGCGTGGGAGCCGGGCAGCGTGGAAACAGTGGAGTGTGAGGGTGGCATAGCGGTCGAGGTGAGCGCGCGCCGAGTGCTGCTCGAGGGTGGCCAGCTGCCCTACGTACAGCTGGACGAGCATCGACTTGCTTTCAGTTAGTATCACTTTATCTATACACATTTAAATTCTATACAACCAGGTGATAATTACGGTAGTGCATCATATGGCCATTTAGACCACTTGCGTAAATCAAACAACTCTTTTACTAAACGGTAATCTAAGCAGATTTAAGGATTAATTGCTCTATTCATTTCACTGTATCTAATAATTTAGATAGTGCGTTAGACAACGGCGATCTGACAACTTGCGCCAAGTACTTGGAGGGCGTGGGCGGCAGCGCAGATGTCACAGCTCTGTGGAGACAGCTTGCAGACACTGCGCTTAACGCTCATGATATACAGGTATTTCTAAATCCTACTTATTAAATAATCCTAGGCAATAATATAATCGTTAAAAGCAGTTCATAACTTTAACATATGGTATTTGCAAGTGCCTAGTGATTTGTTTAATTCATATTAAATATGGTTGGTTCATACCATGGACTGTTACTGCAACGTGATAGTTAACTTTCAGCTAGCTGCGAAATGCTATCGCGAGGCGGGCGACGAAGCACGTTCACTATTCCTGGATAACGCGCTGCAACTCGCCGCGACTGAAGGCGACGGAGACGTGGCTATAGGTAATATAATGTCGTTAAACATAGTTACTGCATATTTAATTCCAGCGGCAAAACAGTTAATATCCATCGTGATGATCTATATTTTTATACTTATAAGAAGTTAAAATACCCCTCCTTTTATATGAGTTCTGTGATCGGATTTCTATTGGACGAACAAGTCCGCACAATTCGTCAGAACTGCTGTTGTAGAATTTTTAAAGATGATCTTGCGTTTTTGTTAGTATAGGTCTGTCGAGTCCGGTGGTGCAGGCGGAGCTATGCATCCTGGCGGGTAATTTGTCTGAGGCGGCGGAGTGCTACGTGCGGCGCGCGGGTCAGCCGCGACTCGCGCTCGACATGTATCGCCGCTACAACGTGTGGTCGGAAGCCATCGCTTTGGCAGAGAAACACTTCCCCGCAGAGGCGCCGGATATGAAGCGACAGTATATGGATTACTTGATGTCCACTGGTTTGTTGATGTCCTTTGTTAGTTCGAAATGTTTTTTATTTAATTTTAATTGAAGTTTTAAGTTAAATTCTTTATGAGAAATGTTGCTCCAAAAGTTCCACCATGTGTGTAGGTCGCGTGGGTGAGGCGGGCGAGGTGCTGGCGGCGGGCGGGGAGGTGCGGGGGGCGGTGCGGCTGTGGCTGCGGGGAGGGCGCGTTCGGCGCGCGGCCACCGCGCTGCTCGCGCACGCCTCATTGTTGCGCGACGACGAACTAGTGCACGCAGTGCATACGCAGCTTGTTCAGGTGTTGAAATAACTAATAATATTACCATTAATAGATCATTAAATATCAATTTTATATAATGATAAAAAATAATATGGATTTTCTTCTGAAATAAAGGAGGAATGGTGGGAGTTGGCGGGAGAAATGTCAGAGAAGAGGGGAGATTCTAAAGCTGCCGTAGAATACTACGCCAGAGGACACAATTATGCAAGAGCTGTCCAGCTAGCCAGGGAGGTGAAAATGAGTTTATACTTTTAAAAATCTAGTTTTTAAAGATATGTTCCACTAGAATGCAAGGATTTCAAGGATTTCATCGTTTGTTTGTTGAACAAGGAGGATTATTGTACGATTGCAGTCGTGTCCTGAGCAAGTGACTGTGCTGGAGGGTGCGTGGGGCGCGTGGCTGGCGGGCGCGCGGCAGGCGGGCGCCGCAGTGCCGCACCTCATCGAGGCGGGAGACACCCGCGCCGCGCTGCACGCCGCACTCAAGGCACATCTCTACAAGAAGGCGCTGCAGATTGTACAGGTCACCAGGATAACTAATCGTGTGATCTTATAAATCATTACGATTTTACAGAGAACATTGAAACTTCCTAATCTCAATAAAATTTCCGTAGGTTATCGACGACAAGGAATCAATACGTGAACAGTGCGAGCAATTGGGCGACCACTTTATCTCTACTCAGGTATTATCTATAAATATCCTTTTAATTTTGTTCCTTAATATTTATTTATGAGTATCGTAGCCGATAAATATAAGAAAAGATAATAAGAAAATATTTTGTCGGTATTAAGATCAAATTAATTTAAACTAGGACTGGGAGACGGCAGAAAACGTCCTAACATCTAGCAATATGGCGGAGCGCTGTGTCAAAGCATACAACACAGCGAGCCGTATAGCTGACGGATTGCGAGTCGCCGCAACGCACCTCACCGAAGAACAAACGAGGGATATTTATTTGCCTCTAGCGCAACAACTGAGGGAGGAGGGACAATTGAGGAAAGCGGAGCAAATCTACATCGCTCTCGGAGAGCCGGACGAAGCCATATCGATGTACAAGGCAGGTGTTATCAATAGTAATCGATAATATTAAACACGAAACGAACTTTCTTTGTTAATCCCACAGGTTTACCCTCCAATCTTCTGGCTACGAGAATTAGTACATGTCTATTGGTAATGTGCGTTTGTCAGGAGGCGAGTCAATATGAAGCAATGTTGCGACTGGTGGCTGCGCACCGCAGCTCATTGCTGGAGGCGACGCGCCGCCACGTGGCGCAGGCTTTGCACGCTTCGGGGGACCTGCGCGCCGCTGAGACATACTATATACAAGCTGGTAGGTGTATTTACAGTTCAACCGACAACATTAAAGTCGTTAAATGCACAAGAAGTTTAAAGATAGCAAGTAACCACACTCTTAATGTATATGATAGGTGAGTGGAAGAGTGCAGTTCAGATGTACAAGTCGAGCGGGCAGTGGGAGAACGCGGAGCGTGTGGCACGCGCGCACGGCCCCGCCACCGCGCAGCACCAGGTGGCGCTGCAGTGGGCCGCCACGCTGCCGCCCGCCGCCGCCGCGCGTATGCTGGCCGCCAGGGGCCTGGCCGTTGTCGGCGCGCGTTGGGCTCTGCAGGCGCAACGGTATTGTCAATTTTATGTGGATAAAAATCACCTCCTCGTATGTATTAAAGCAACACAGACATAGGTTTCAAAATGTAATGTTATTATTATCGCGAGTATTATTAACACTTAACCAATTGCTGCTGCCAGTTGGGATATTGCGAGCGAGCTGAGCGAGGTTGGGGGCGGGGTGTCGCGGCGCGAGGTGGCGCGGCATGAGGCGGCGGCGCTGGCGGCGGAGCAGCCCGAGAATGCGGAGGCCGCGTACCTGCGGGCGGCCGCTCCAGAGGACGCAGTGCGCATGTGGCTTGATCAAGGCGAACATCAGAGGGCGTTGCGCATCGCCGAGACGCACGCCGCGCATATGGTGCGATAAATAATTTAAAATGAATTAAAGAAAAAAGGTGAAAAAACCTAGAAGTGAAAACAGGTTTTAAATTTTCCTGGGCTAATTTAAAATGGTTAGAGTTTTGCAGATATCCTGCTCACGAAATACTAAGAAAATCCAGTTATTCTATCGAAGTGATGAAATGGTGGCAATAAATAGTTCTATGCTGATAATAAACCTTAATAAACATTAAAAATGCAGGTGGAAGAGGTACTGGTGGAAGGAGCGCGCGCGGCCGCCGAGCGCGGTGACTTGGCTCAGTTCGAAGCGCTGATGATCCGCGCCAACCGGCCCGCAGAGGTCGTGCAGCATTACAGGGACCTCGGTCGGTTATTTGTATTACAACATTTTTTGAATTCCTTTTCAAGAGTTTTATACGTTTTCTGTGTTTATTTTTTCATATTTAACAAATCATATATATTCGTAGAAATGTGGGAGGACGCATCGCGCGTGTCTCGTGAATACCTTCCCGATAGTGCTGAGCCCGTGCCGGCTGCCGTGCCGCCGCTGCTGCGTCGTGCCGCAGACCACGCTGACAGGTGCACTGATTAGTTATAAAAGTTGGGATTTCATCATATATATTCTGAATTCCTCTATTTATAAATAGTTTCAAAGTGACAAGCGTGAACGTGGTGCTACTTAGACTTTTAAATGTCGCTGTGGAAAATTGTTCTGCTCTTCCTATTATGTATTTAGGCCTAATTCGTTATAAGGGGTGAATGGTGGGAGGCGGTGCAGCTGTTGTTGGGAGCGAGCGCTGCTGGTGCGGCAGGTGGTGCCCTGCGGCTGGCGGAACGCGCGGCGCTGCGAGCTGCCCGCCTGGCACGTGACCACCTGGAAGGTGCTCGACGCCGCGCAGCCGCTGACATGCTCGCGGAAAGGTAAGAGATATAACAGTAATAGAGAGCCGCTTTGGGGATAGACTGGGCTCGGCAGGGGCGACTGAGAGTGAGGTTTTTAAGTTGCTAGTTCAAATCTTATGTAAGAAGCGTGGTTATCTAGACCGGTAAGCGAGCTTAATAATTTTAGGATCATTTTGTATTACATTTTAGATTTACTGCTATCGATCAGAGCGAAGTAGGCGAACAGCTTCGGGCGGCACTCACAGAAGGCGACTTGGAAAATGCTTCTGGTAAGTTACTTTACATCCTATGATCGTTCAAATTGTTGCATGACACATTAACACGGCTCAAACTTTAGGTGTAGATATGTCCGAGGAAGAGGAGGAAGAAGTGGTGCCGGTGATGGGGGAGCGCGGTGTGGTGGTGGAGGGCGGGGAGGTCAGGGAGGGCACGGAGGGTGCGGCGTTGGAAAAGCTGGCGCGTGCCGGCCACTGGCAGCGCTGTCTCGCCCACGCCGGCCGCAGTGCGCCCCACTACGCGCTCAGACACGCTGCGTACATATTCAATGCACACTCGGTATGAGCATAAAGCTCTAACTTCAATGTTATAATTTCCCAAGGCCAATTTGAATTCAAGTTGTTGTTTTATTCATTAGCGTTCAGAATTCTTTCAGAATCTTGGTTGTTGACTTTTAACCGGCACCAAAAAAGTCTAATTTTATTTTGTAAATGTTAAGCGCATTGAGGGTGTCAACATTGAAAGCGAAGAAGTCCCGGAAGGACTGGCCGAAGCATTAGAGTCATTACGTCAGTACCTAGTGAGCGATGGCGAGGCGGTGGTGCAAGCCAGCGACGTGGAGTTGGCGGGAGCTGTGTGTCGTGAGTTGCTGGTGCGCGTATCGACCGCGCCGCAAGTTCTGCAAGCGCTCAAAGATGCTGCAGCTATCATGTTGGCTGCTGGGGCTGATGACAGATCGCTTCAGGCAAGATATGATTTTCTTAATGTATAAAGAGTATTTCAAATACCTTGTTAACAGCAGAGACGTTAAATAACTTGAAATTTGTTACAAGTTCCCTGGATGTCAGAATATTGGCAAAATGTATTATTTAGGAAACTCATCTCTTTAATATAGAAAATTTGGAATCGATCATGCTTCAGTATTTTTCAAACCTTTTGCTTCTGGTTTAACAATTTGTGATAATTTTCATTAAACATAGAATTTAGTACAACAATAATAGGTTCTTCTCGCTTTATTTTCAGGCCATAACGTTATTAATGGGACTTCATGTTCCTCAAATAGCGGGTAAAGTTGCCCGGGCGCTACCGCGATATACGGACATTATAGTTGCTGATGTCGGTAAGAATCATTCAATATCATCAACCATACGACGTCATTAAACCTTTTCTTATTTGCTGTTTACCCTAATAAATGCATTGTATTGAAGCTGAGTGATGTTGGTAGCGTTCCTGCGGTGCGGTGTATGCGTGCGGGCGGAGGGCGCGACGAGCACGCGCGAGGCCTTCGTTCTGCTCAACCATTGCCTCGACCTCGCCGAGGCGGCCGACGACAGCACGCAACAGCTACTCAGCTTTTCAGATTTCGGTATCAAGGATTTTAACAAAAGCATTTTGTTGAATGTTGAATGAATTCACAAAAAGGCATACTTGGTGGGATTAGCAAGTTTGTACTGTAAAGGTTCAGTTTAGACAGTTTGATTTGCCAAAGGTAGGAAAATCAAGAGAGTATACTTAGTCGCAGGTTTGTCATTTAAAAAAATATACCAAGATCATGTCGGGGGACTTCGACTTCGTTACAAGAAATAACTTTGCAGAGGTCACCGACTGGCCGCAGAATCGGTTGCTGCTGGAAAAGTCCTGTATAAGCGGCGCGCCGCTGCAGGAGGCGCGAGAGTGGGTCCTCTCAGTAGTCATGGACCAAGATGTTGAACAAGTTAGTTCATTCAATATCTACTAACGCGAGTGACTTATGACTATGTGCTATATGATTGTACACGAGGTGTGACGAATTTAATATGTTTATACTAGGCGTTGCCCGTGGACAGTCGCGCCCTGTACGCGGCGAGCGTGACGCCGGACGAGCCGTGCTGTGTTCTCACAGGCTATCCTCTCGGCTCGCGCCTCGTAACCTTTTCTAATGGTTATTTTTTATTATCGTTATCATAATTAATCGTTTAAAAATGATAGCGCATCTATCATCTCCTTTACGCCATTTCATTAATTCAGGTTACTAATATCAGGTCGTTGCGCCAACCGCGAATGGTGGTCAAGGTGCAAGAAAGCGGCTGCGGGTGGCGCGGGTGGTGCGGGGGGCGGGGGCGCGGCCGGCGCGCTGTTGCAGCATGTGGCCAGCTGGTGCGGCCCGCCAGACACCACCAATCTCTAGACGTGACAGAGACTATCAACCGCACTATATCGGCGTTTGGACGCAGGTACGTCTACATGTACAAGCGCCCTCAGTAACAAATGTTAAGTTTATCTGTGAGAATCATTTATACTATAAAATAAAAATCGTGACTGAAAATGAACCTCAAAATTTTATTTTAGAGTATTTTTGTATCTTTTACAATTTGCTGTTGTAGCCAAATTTCTAATTTCACCTTTTCTCATTTTTATTTGTTACACTCAAAATGTATTTTACCTTGAGGTCAGAAATAAAACAACGAATACGTTTTTTATCGCTATAATAAACTCCGTTTTATCACATTTATTTTAATAATATACTTTGACACACATAATATTTGTTTCATAATACAATTTGAAGGATTTACCCGTCTTCGTGGCGAATTTTTCAAAACATACATGGATATATTTCCAGTTGCCGTTTTCAAATGTAAAGAGAGAAATGATCAGTATCGCGAACGTATTAAAGAAAATTATGACAAAGGATTGAAATTACGTCACGAAAACGGTATATATTTGAAAATAGTTTTAAGGTATTTCTAACAGACGTTACATAATACTAAAGTACGTTGTACATTTAGGTAAGAGTTTAGAAATGGTTAACCGACACTAAAATAGGCATCACCGCATCTAGAAAAATTATAACAAAAGGATATGTAATTGTGAACCATATAGAATTTTTTCTACAGAGATATGTGTACAAAATAGGCAACGATTCTTTTCGTCTTTAAAAAAAAAAACTTAGAAATAAGTGTCGTCGTCACAAGAGCGTCGGTGACGCATTAGTTATAAGCTTGTGAAGGAAAACATCGTGATACAACTTGTACATGTTGGCAAATTAATAGATATGTGTGAAGTCAACCAACCCGGACTGGGCAAAGCTGGTTGTCAGTTACCCTATTAGTAGTAGAGGCATATTTCTGACGACAATACATAAGTATTGATATGTCGTTGTTGTTAAAACTCACCGTAGAATTCTGAAAATATTTACATGATAATTTTCATAGACGAAAAGAACCTTGATACATTTATTTCTATGATGATGGCTAAAAAATTAAAAATGACAGATGGGGTTTATCGAGGCACATTATTAAATAGTCACATTTATACATTTCTTAAGTCAGAATATAGTTTTGTTATACATTTATTATATCAAGATAATAAGCGTAAAGTTGTTTCGATCACACCGACGTCTTGTCGATATGATAGTTTATATTATTTCTTTAATATTTAAAATCTAGATTATTTATTGATATATTGAAATAGTTTAGCATATTATAAATATTAAATATCGATCTATAAAATATCTAACTAAATAGAAAAATAATAGTGTAAAAAAATAGTTACGCGTCGCGTGTTGTGTATAAAGAATACAGGACATCTGTAGATTCACAAGGACTTAGATATATCTATTAGTTATAATATTCTCTCTCAGGAATTGTACAATTACGTTAAATTAATGTAAGGTGTATATATACTATTTATGTCTTGTAAATAAGGCGCATATGAGACTGGCTTATGTCGCAAATGCGGGTGGATGTACATATTTACTGTGATTATATAATTGAGATAATATGAGTAGATACATAATATAGATAATAAAGTATTGTCAAGCAAGCGAATACACTAAGACGTTTACGGGAAATAGATAAGGACATATTTGTGATAAAATATTGCTTTAGAAATGTAGAGTCTAACATCGCCGATGAAACACTCTTTTAGAATTGTTGTTTTTTTTAATACATTAAATCTATATGTAGTTAATAGTGAATGTAGGCCGGTGATATTGCTCGAGATATGATGTGTCGTTGGTTTGATCTGTCTACTGTGGGTCTAGTACGAATATTTGTGACAATCGCCTACGTATCGTCATCGTCAATTATGTTACCATTAGTATGATTTTTTTGTGTACTTGATGCCGCTGCACAAATATCAATACAAATTTTGGCGATTACGCTACGATGACGCTTGTCACAAATATTCATGCTAGGCCCACTAATCGTTTGTGCTTTGTCTATTGATCGAAACTTATTAAATTTTTGCTAAATATGTGTTAAATGTTAGCTAACTTACGCCGATATACCTTTAAATAAAGGGTGTTACGAACAATTATTATCTCTTTTATTATGTAGCCAAAGCTCCTTATTCGCAATACCGTTAATTCCTTTTCACATTTGTGGACAAATTTCGGTTTCCGTAACCGCGGCTCATTTCCGGAACGTTACCCCCGCGAATACGGAGATTTGACTTTATTCATTGCGTAGTATTGCAATTGGTAATTTTGTGTCATTTTATATGTGATAGTAATTCTATCACGAAATTAGTTGTGCGTAGAAAATTTTGGATGAAGTATAATATTTACAGTTTATAAATTTTAAGTAGGACATAAAGAAAGGAATCCTTAACGATGTTTATAGATAAGTTATGTAGGGAAAATTCAGTAAAGCACAACCTTGGAAGAATAGTACCTAGACGCACTTATACACTAAAGTTATTTTAAAGAACTACTTTTAAGGCAAAGTTTTGAAGTTGGGGTTATCAAAATGACGCTATAAAAGATTTATGCGTTTAGTTTTCTTTTATCGAATACATTTACATATAAACACACAATTCACTACTTTTATTCTAACATGAATGAAATATGTAGCTAACAGCTAATGCAGCTCAAGTGATAGTACTGTATATTGATAGAAGTGAGAGCTACCATATATGACTTACTATGTAAATATCTAAAGTTTTAACGACGTGGCTAGATTTACTCTGATCTGAGAAATCTAGATGTGGCATTGAAATGCAGCGAGGTATAGGTGTAGAGATTTCTAACTAAGTGTTATTAGAGGATATACGGTATATAAATCTTCATACATATTTAAATAGTAAAAATAAACATCTAAATGGTTTTAATTTAGGTTTTTTAGCTTATCTACGAAGATAAATTTATTAGACCGATTTTTTCGTTTGAATATTAATCAAGTTAATTTTGATATCAATACAATTTTGGATTTCAAGTAAAACAAAAATTAATTATAAATCTATATGCATACAAGTTTCACTAGTTTTGTAAATATACACGTTTAGCAGTTTCGATGTCGCGACTAAAGTTGGACAACAAAAGCAATCTATAAGCTCCGTTATAATACACGAACGCTTTGATTTTAATGTAACATTTATGTAAACTAATACACATAATTTATAAATACGAATATAATATAAATGTCCATTGAATATTGTTCTCACAACAAGCGTTTTGGGATTTCGTCGATGCATTGGGCAGCATGGTTCGCGACACGATGCGAGTTAAGACGCGATCGGAGAGGCGGCCGTCGGGAGCACTCTACATAGCTAATCAGCTAGTTAGTTCGTCAGCCTGTGCGATAGTCGACTAGTTTGTCAGCTAGTCGGCTAGTCGGCCAGGTGTCGTCGCTCCGGCGACGGCTCGCGGGATCAGTCGGGCGACTCGTCGGCGGCGAGCGAGGTGGCGGGGAAGAGCGGATACCAGCCGTAAGTGCGCTGCGGCAGGCTCAGCTTGTCGAGGCAAATCTCGGCGCCGCCTAGTGCCAGGTTGTGTTCGAAGCCGCCGCAGCGTTGCCACAGCATTACCACCAGCGTACGTCCGAGTGCGTCGCTCGCCTAGTACACGTAGCCATTCAAAAATAACTCATTTTGTAACAATAATTAAAACAAACTCATATTAAACTTATATCAAAACGCCTAAACACTCACGTATATACGTCCGGTGGCGGCTAAACTAGTCGGTTCCGCCACCGGACGAACATCCGTGAGTGTTTAGCCGTTTTTATATAAGTTTATTATAATGTCTTACGAAAGTTTGAATAATTTAATAAACTCATATTGTAAATGAATCAGAAGAACTTTTAAATTGAACTACCGAATGGTTGTACATCTCTAATAATCGATACTCCTGATACCTGATATTTGAGCGTCTGCTTGAAGTGCGGCTCGGTGGTGCGGCGGATGACGCGTGTCTTGCGCTTGTGCAGCCACTTGTCGCCGTCGCGCAGGTAGCACTTGACGTACGAGTCTGGCACCTCGCCGTTCACGCCGTACACTCGACGGGCGTGTGAGACCTGCAACATGGAATGACGATCTTACTTCTTTTATCGCAACAAGATACGTCTGTCCTGTTATCTGGTCTTATAATGGACAC
This sequence comes from Papilio xuthus, assembly GCF_000836235.2. Classification (NCBI taxonomy): domain Eukaryota; kingdom Metazoa; phylum Arthropoda; class Insecta; order Lepidoptera; family Papilionidae; genus Papilio; species Papilio xuthus. The sequence goes on from NW_013531704.1 coordinate 3,643,494, forward strand.
ACCCCACTTGAGCATCCGCTGAGAATGGCATTACTAATGTTTCTTTAACAAATACTAAAAGCTAGTTATACATGACGGTGTAGTTCTGTAGATAGGCTGTTACCTCGAGTTCGAGTTGGCCTTTGATCATGATAATGCTGATGTTGATCTCGGCGTGCAGCGGCGGTAAGTGGGAACCGCGAGGCGGCAGTTGGCCTGGCCCCAGTGGCACGCCCTCTTCGTCGTCCCCGAGTTCGGCCGCCGCCGCCTCGGCCGCCGCGGGCACCGCCGCCCACATGCTGCCCTTGCGCCCCGTCGCCGTGCCTGCCGCCAACACCACCCGTACTGCACACGCCGCCTCCCCGCACCACGCAAACCCCAACCAACCAATCCCGCTCTACCCCTTCCTACTCTCTCACGCACCCTCTCGCTCACTCGATATAATAGAGCTTCACTTTACATTCATACTCATTTAAACGACATAAGTATAATTCATTCTCGAAACATAGAGACAAAACAATACAAACAATGTAAAACAAAACCAATCAATCGTACATTGAAAAATAAAATACATAAAGCACGTCAAACAGCTTCGTGCCAACGTTAAAAATGTCTTTTACATAGAACTGGAATCGACTCCTTTCCTAAACATATAGATGGAAGAAGAAGCGTTTTAACGTGTGCAGCCAAAAGTGTAGTCGACTTTCTAATAGTTGCCTGAAGCGGTCTCGAACTCAGTATATGGTACAAGCATTCCGTGTTATGATCAGCCATTAGAATAAGATAGTCCCGGTTGTCGTCAGAGAACTAATGTACAGAGCGCGCGCCGCCGGGGCATGCGCGACCGCGGCCTACTGCCGACGCCTACGCCGGCCGCATCGCGTGCGCTGATGCGTCATTCCCTAGCCTACTCGGTTACTTCTTTATCAAGTTACAAAAATCTTAGAATCTTCAACTACGGCCTAAGGATAAGTTAATATATACAGGAAATCTAATAGAAGGCGCATCTTTAACATGAGTGACATTCGCAAAGTTGATGAGGTCCAGACCTAGGCGAGACGTGTCGTCGAAATGAACGAAGACGGGCAGCCGCACAGCCGCACAGGCGGTACACAGAAACAGATGAAGTGAGGAGCGTGATCGCCCGCCGCCGGGCATGCGTCAGGACAGAACAGTACAGACACAGTGAAGTGATGAAAAGCGTCGGGCGCAGCCACATTCAACGGTGCGAGCGCGCGGCCGTCGCGCAAGCGATGTATGACCCATGCTACTACGTGCCCCCTTCCGTCCTGACGCCTCGGCTGCACCCAGCACGGATGTCGCTTCGGCTTCGATATGTAGACACATATGGGAGAAGAAGGACGAACGAGGTGGGTGTGCGCGGGGCGACAGGGCAGCGTTAGGGGGCTGTCGGCCGTCGGACGTCACAAGGGATCGTGTACCGAGACCGCGCGGCCTGCCGTAGACAGTGCGCGCGGCCGGGCGAGGGCGAGCTTACCGAGGTGCTAACGGTCCGTCGCTGCTGACCAAACAAGCACAACATGTACATGTCAGTTACCCTCATTTATGTATCGAGTAAGATGCTCCCATTGTAACTTGAAAGTAATATACACATTATTCAACATTATAAAATCTTTCATTTTTATGAATTTCTTGTATTACAATAAATAATCTCACCTACTTATAGTCAATAGATAATTAATGAAATGTTCTGCAAATAATTTTATGAAAGGAACTAAAGTCCTTGATAATCGTAGACATAAGAGAAAAAATAATTTACATAAATTATTTTATTTTTATAATTTGGAATGGAGATGTCATCAAATCTGCAACTCCATTTAAATTAGTCACAAAAGATATGTTATCTAATTGTTAATAAAAGTGGACAAAGTGTAGACCCATTAGTTTATAGTCGAGAACAAGTTTGTTACAGGCTTTTTTCGTTCACTTACATAGTAGACATTCAACAGATAAGAAGCTACCCATTGCTTTAAAGCGCAGCTAGAAGAAGGTCGATCTAAACTATTGCGTCTACAAGTTTACATTGCCTACTCTTGCCTCGTTATTATATCCGAATCCGTGCAATTCATGAAAATTACAAGCATTAAGGATTTTAAAAATGCACAACAATAGCAGCGTAATTTTGCATTAATTGCACGAAATCAATTAAGGTATAACTAATTTAGAGAATATAGGAATCGTGGGATAATTGGGAGAGTTATGTTGGTGGTACTTTTGGATGAAAGCGAGACTTACGCTTTGCGGTGGAGTCGTGGGTCATCAGGGGGAGCAAGTGCGGGTGGTGGTTGAAGATGAAACGAGACTTACGCCTGGCGGTGGATCCCGAGAGCGAGAGCGTGCGGCCGAGCTCGCCCTTGACCGCACGCAGCGACCGCAGGATGTCGTCGGGGTCGCGCCGCACGCATGACGAACGCCGCCGCTCACTGCGCCGCGACCCAGTCGGCGCCACAGCGCCATCTGCACCTTGTACTCATTTATATATGTATGTAGTTAACTAACCAGCACAGTATATAAGTTCTTTACTGGGTGAGATCTTTATCTGTTTCCTTAGCTGGATTATATTGAAAATAGTGCTAGCTCCTTTTTACAAAGGAACTTCAACTTAGAACTGCCAAGTTATGCGCGTACTGCGCCCTTGCCAGTACGTCCTAGAAACATATCCCTAAATCTGGTAGATAACCTTTGTAACCAAGTGAGCATCAGGTGGTGCCGATTGTTGTTTGACAAACCAGATTACTAAGAATATATTATTCTAAATTACTCTTTACTACTCTATATTGTTGTCATCACCTACAATAAAGAAGATTATTATGTTCTTAGTAAGTCATTAATATGACACGACATTACCTTTATCCTGTTGCTGAAAGGAGGAGCGCCTAGAACCGGGCAACGAGCGCGAGAAGTCCTTTCCGAGCTGGTACACCTCCACCTCGAGCGTCTCCGACTGCGAAGAGCCGCGCCGCGAGCCCGCTACCCACGCGTGGTCCGGGTGCAACAGCGACGCGCACTCCCCGATGGAGTCCACGTCATCTGAGTTAAACGCGCGTTCTCATTTCCAACAGGAGTTTATCTTGAGTTTATAACATCGACAAAGTATGCCGTGTATCAGACATTCTTTGTAGTTGGATTCTGTTGATACCTGATACAGATCGCTGCGAGGCGAAGTCCCCGCGGCGCAGGGCGCGCGCACCGGCAAGAGAGCCGCGCGGTGAGGTGCTGGCCGACCTGATGCCGCGTTCTTCCAACGTCCACCACACTGCGCGCTCCTCCGCGAACGCTTTCTCTAGCTCCATCTGCAATTGATCGCATTATGGACCATCGGTTGGCGTAGTTAATTTTCATAAGAAAAAATTGTAGTTGCATAACTTTTTTTGGTTTTTGAGAAAATATGTTGTAGTAGAAAATATTAGCTCGGACATTTTCACTGTTATATAAGAAGAAAAATAAATAATTTCACTATAAATATAAGGCATGATACACACGGTGCATTCTCCGATAAGGACAGGGTCGATGCCGGGGCAGGCGTCCCATAGAGTGAGCTCTAGTGCGCGGCCTGCCAGCAGGTCCGCACTGAGGCCGCCGAAGCCCAGCGTGGCGTTCCACACGGGGCTGCACGACGCCGATGCCGGGTCCGTCTCCACCGGCGGGCAGCTCTCCCTGACACACAAGCACCGAATGCACGCATACCCAAAGACCCATAAAGGGAGAAATAATATAATAACGCAAACATCATTAGCGTCTCAACTTACAATGACGGTAAGAGACGTATCCTCGCGAAGGCCTCCGGCTCGTCTCCGTAGCCGAGCGTGTGGTCGCGCGGCGGCAGGTCGTCGGCCGCGATTAGTACCACAACCAGCTTACGCAGTTCTGCCTCGAACCAGACCTGCAGCTGCGCGCGAGGCGCCGGCCGCTCCCGCTCCCGCTCCCGCGCGCGCTCACTGCGCTCCTGCTCCTGGACATATGCCACACATTCACATTTCTATACAGATATAAACAAAATCTAATCATCAGGCTACCTATCATTCGCCGGCTTTATCGTACCTACTACTATTTTAAATCTAAAGGATAGATCCATTTTATGGAAAAATAATGTAAATTATTTCAAAATCTTATAATATGTAAAATCTATTTTATAAGTCAGGGAAATGCATCGTCTCTCAACATGCAGAAACTATGACTTTTTCGGTAGCATATAAAAAATCTTTTTTTCAACATAACATTCTCTGCGATCGTAGCGATTCAATATTTTCGCCATTACAGTGTTTAATGTTCCTTTACATTGCAAATATTTTTATAAAATAACATGCTAATCGGGCTTAGGCATCGCTATGTAGTACAGTCAGCGTCATATAGATCGTAACAGACAAGATATGCAAATATATAGGTACATCAAAAGTAATCAATTATATCGGTACAACAAAAGTCCTCAAAATAATAGATACATTCACCCTGCTCAAATACATCGGTACATACACAGCGTCAAATATATGAGTACATGCAAGATGCTCATAAATATCGTAGCAGCCACAGCGTCATAAGTAACGAAGCAGTCAAGGTGCGCAAAAATATCGGTACATTTGACAAAATTGAACTCTATCTCTTTATACTTGTGATACAATTTGGAATAAACTACTTCTGTTACATTCATTTGACACTTTTCATCAAACCATTTTTCAAAATTTACTAAAAGTGTTCGACGCGGATGACAGATATTAGGTAGATAAAACCAACATCAAATTTAAGTTTGTCATCATATATGCTAGTTTGGTCTCGTGGCCTTACCGTTCGCCGCCGTTGGTGCGTAAGTTCGGCGGTTCAAATCCCAAGCAACTATTTTTTTTTGATATTTAAACTTTTTAATTTTATTATCGAAGCACATGGAATTTAACTCTATCGCCGTAGTTATTAGGTACTTTTTGATATTGCCTTGGACTAATGAGTTTGACCGTTAAAGTACTTTTCTATTTCAAACAAAAATGAAGGAGATAAAGCGATGCTATTGACATGTAATTTGTTTATTACTCATGTTTGTTAAACTTGTACCGGTAAAAATAACACTTTTACTTTTACCTTTTACTGATACTGATTATATTTAAGAAACAAAGAAAAAAAACTGTCAATATCCAAACTACATCAAATTTTTGGTCGATTGCAATAAACATTTCAGTGTCCGTGGGCGCGCACACATATGTAGATAACACTTGTACGTATAATTTCCGCGCGTTCCATTCTTAAAACCCGCAAAGACAATCCACGCTCCGCCCACTCACTTCACCCGCGATGGTCTGACCTAATTGTTGTTAACTTTATTTAAATTTCTTTCTACCCGAGAGCGAAAATTATAAAAAAAAATTGTCGAGCAAAATTTTACATTACCAAATTTTTACTGGTTATGAAAAAATAACCCCGTGATTGATAAAATGAAAAAAAAGTAGCCTGAGATTCGAACCGGTAAACTTACATATTACGGCAAACATACTAGAATACTGCGCCAAACTAGTATATATTGTGACAAGGCAAAATTTGATATTAGTTATTACGTATCTGTCATATTCGGCGTGACAAACTTTTATAATATATTTAAGCGTTATGACACGAGAAGAAAAATATTGGGTTGCCCAGTAAGTTCGTGCCGCTTTATAAGGAAAATTGAAACCCTGTTCTCTTAAATTTTTGGAAATGTTTTTAAATTATATTGGTACGACTCTATACCTAAGACGTCT
>NW_013531704.1:3649589-3775926 GCF_000836235.2 Papilio xuthus
TTGAGCAGGGTGAATGTATCTATCAATTTGAGGACTTTTGTTGTACCGATATAATTGAATACTTTTGGTGTACCTATATATTTGCATATCTTGTCTGTGACGATCTATATGACGCTGACTGTACATAAATGAACAAAACCTGACGCACTCGTCCGCCATGCAGAAAGCTGTATCATGCTGATACTGGTTCAAGCCCCCATGTATTGCGATTTGAATTTCTTGTTGAAATAAAATGACTTGTCTCAAAGAGAATCACATGTTCAAAGTAATATAAAAATAACCATTTCCAAATTTCCCTATGAAGTGTAGTATTTAATATTATGTAAATAATGTCTTACTTGTCTATAATTCGCTAAATATTATAAAGAATGTTCTACAGCGAATATGCGATGAGTGTTTATTATATATAATAGTGTACGCTGGAAAGATACTGTTTAGCATAACGTTTTAGACAAACAAATGGGAACAGATCTATTTCATCCACAACATCATTGACATTCGAAGGAATTATTTTAAAAGCATTTAGTTTCTGAACAATGTAGGTTAATGATAAACAAGGTAATGTTATTGAAAAATATGTCGACGTATAATGATAATTTCATGTCACACGCAAGGGCTTCAGTCCAATACGGTGCTTTCTATGTCAATATGCACATCACACTGTGCAACCATGCATATGTCACTCTGCATAACTTGTAACAATGATCTACAATCAGTAACGGAGCTTGTATGTACAGCGTGTCGCTGCGAGCTGCGAGGAGCCGCATTTAGAGATCGCGTCGCAAGCGCCAGTCGTGTAAGGTGTTCCTCCAAGCTGCTACGAGGCTACACGTTCCGAGCGTCCCGACGGACAAAGTGCGGCATTACACTACTCTAAATCAACAGCAAGACTCGGTAACAGACTCGAGGCGCAAGACATGACACGGTACAAACGGGAGAGTGCGTCGAATGGAGGGCGATGGTAACAATTGGCAGACTAGCGCGTGCCCGGTGTGCGCTCACCTCGCCCGCTCCTCGTATCCTTACGGCCGCTTCTATTATTTTGTACTTCTTTGGCTCCACGCTGGGCTGAACGTCTCTTCTCAATTTCTTTAAATCACTTACTATTTGCGAAAAGTCGAAATTCGATAGTGTTGATAGTACTCTTTTGAATGTTTCATGTATTTTGTTTCCGGCTAAGCTGAAAGCGGCGGCTTCTCTAGTTTCACTACATCGTATTTATGTTTGGTAGACAATTAAACTATTCATCCTCGGATATCCTATAAGTGATGTTCGATACCGGGATGTGTTTCCTACGCTACCATCGAACACTAGAACTGAATGTAGCTTTAAACTACACTTACTGAAACATTAAAGTGTCATGGTATTTGGTCACTTTTGCCGGGTGTGTAATAAACTCATCTCCGGCCGTCGACGTTGGCGACATTATGAAATTGGTCGGGTGATAGAAAAAATAAAAATCTGAAAATAATTAGGTAGTATTTTTTCACACACTTCACTTAGGATTATCATATAAAGGATATAAGGAACAAAGATAACAAATCGAGTTTAAATGTTAAGTAAATATATACTTGAGTATGTAAACAAAGTATCCCTTTTAATATAGTAAAAGGTTAACAAATTTCAAATCACAGCTAATACAGTGAGTGATCCGTGAAGCGCAGAGGAATAGGCACCGAGTGACAGTCTCTACTAGAGTTCATGAGGGCGCGAACGAGTCGCTTAATGTCTTAGGGATTCACAACACTTATTACAATTAAAGCCTATAGGTATTATACCGGGGTTTTCGGCAATTTCCGTCGGGTTGGCGACGATGGTGTTTTGTCTGTTTCGGGTTCTGTAAAACAAAAATTACAACATCCTATAGATCCAAAACATTTAATGATTCACTCAATTATAGTACAAGTTTATAAAGAACTAATAGAAATAATGAAGATTACTACCGTAAATACGAAGGTCGTGAAGAAGAAGGAGTAGAAGTTGAAAGTGTCGAAGCTTGTGGAGCTAGGAAGTGAAAGCACATAAAGAAGGAACGAATCAATACACAGAAATGTTGAACAGTGCAGACAGAAAAATATATAGCAAATAAATAAAGCTGAAATGTTACGAAATGGTCTAAACGAGTATTGTGGGATATATCATTTAATTTCAATAATGTATCATTTTTAGGAATAGTCTGGTATACATGTTCCTGACTAACGAACATTGTATAGAATTTACTACCGAGGTAGATATTATAATAGTAACATACTGCGAATTTGCTACCTCATATTAGTTGTTCCAATTCTTTGCTCTAAAATATAGTGTCTGGAAATCTTTGATGAAATGCTCCCAAACCATAGGTTTTTTTAAAAGAAACTAGGCTCATCTGTACCCTTTTCGTTAACTCTAAGTTCTTTTCTTTTTGTCAATAAGGTACGAAAACTCGATTTCTTTGAGTACAATCTATTTAAAGCTGAACTAAAAAATGTACTGTTTTCTTATGAGGGATTAGCTTCATTACCGTATAGTGCATGGTGATGGTGCGAAGCGTGGTGCTGCACGGGAGCTGGCGGGTCGTCCAGCTGCGGCGCGGGCTCTACCAGCAGCTCCACGGTGTCGCCGCCGCGTTCCAGCACCGCGCACACCTCTTCGAAGCTCCTCTCCGTCAGCGGTACACCGCACCATTCCAGTACCTACAAAAATATGCACAAGTGTGTTTTAAGGTAGAGCAACACAGATTTATGATAAAATTTATAAAAGGACTAAAAGAGATATAACGCTAGTCTAACTTGGTCGCATTATACGGATCTTCAGTCAGTCAGATCAGAGTCTTAAGTAATTATGATAATAAATTTAACCTTATCTCCCTGCTGCAAGCCGGCCAGGTCCGCGGGCCCACCAGGTACGGTCCACACGATGACGGCCTCGCGCCGCCCGCTCGCGTCCGGTTTCCCGCCCACAACGCGCATGCCGAAACCTCGAGCTAAATCCAACAAATAACAATGCCGATGCCATGTTTTACGGTTACAATAGTTTAATACAACAGCTTGAATTCGTATTATTTGAAACAGATAGCATACAACGGTGTCCTTTATCATTGGGGTCGCGACGCAGCGTGACCCGTCGAGGCGTGCGGTCATCGACGTCATGTATGACGATCTTGATAGCCTCTGCGTCCACGGACATCTGCCTGGCTGCCGCAGCAGCTGCAGCAGCCGCTACCGCCGCTGCGGAGGGCGTGGGCTCGGCGTCCACACCACGCGACGCTAGCGCTGCCATCGCACTTAGTGCTCCGGTACGTTGCTGCAGGGCCGCAATATCGGGCCTGGAAACATGTATTTGTCTGGACTGGTACTAATAACTTAGTAGATTGTTTGCGTTTCTGTATGGTACACATATTAAGCTAAAACTACATTACACTAAAACAATATCAACTAACAATTGACTGCCACGTCTTCGGATGGGGCGGTCTTCATCGACGCTGAGACCGGTGATCTGCGGTGTGGTGTCGGAGGGCTCCTCCACGCGGTAAGAGCTGCGCCGCCCTCCCGCGCCGCCCACCACGTCCACGGCAGATGCTCTGAATTTAAACAAAATTATAATCTATCAATATCTCATTAAAATATTTCATGTAGAGTTCCCTGTTCCCCGTCAATACTTTCAAAGCTTTTAAAAAAATAAAGTTTCTCGGTTTATACCTGCGTGACATGGGTGGGGGCGCGGAGAGCGCGGGCGCGTGGTGCCCAGGCTGTGGCTGGTCCTCGTCGCAGGAGCGCTGACGCGGTGCGCGCACGGAGCGGCGGCGCGCGGGCGACACCGTGCTGGCTCGCCGCGACTCCACGTCCGGCGTCACACTGCCCCCGCCTCCGCCGCCGCCCTTTAACTGCCGCAGCGGCAGCGTCGTTACAAACTCAACGGTTCATCTCTACATATAGCTTATTTAAAACGTACAAATATGAAAAAGTCACAAGGCAGATACCTGCGTTAACTCTCTTGAGTGAGAAGCCTCAAATGATCTACTTACACCTTTTTGAAGCGTAAACATTACCTTCTCTAATTCTTTTAATGACGCCGGTGAGACATCGGAGTGTCTGCGCAACTCGGGGGAACGCGGTGGTGCAAGGCCGGTGGAGGCGCCGCCGCCGCCCAGTCTTGCCTCCGAGTGGCGCCGCTGTAGCGCCTCCAGTACCGGTACGTCCAGCAGCGAGTCCGTACTGTCTTGCGCCGCCGGGGGCACTCGCGGTCCCGCCTTGCGCCGGCACACCGAGCACCGCCATGAACTCTGGAATGATACAAAAAACTCGAAAATTTTGAGTACTTGGTCTTTGAACGTGCATTTTAATGAACAAAGATGGTAAAATTTTACCGCCTCGTCATCGCCAGCCGGCTTGGAGTAGGAGGAGCAATCCTCGCAAACGCGGTGCTGACAGCCGTTGCACGTGTGAAACACCTCACCCGGCTTCAGGGCCTTGAGACACACGCGGCACGCGCCCGCGCGGGACGGTGCCTTGCCTGCCTCACTATAGTAAACATAAATTGGATATTATGTTATCATTGGTATTTCATTTTTTTATAATTTATCAGAGATAAAAAATTCATTCATCTTGATAGTGACCGTTCTGTTTTAGCTGGTTGCGGCGGCGGCGGCTGCGCAGGCGGGGCGGCCGGGGGAGGCTCGGCTTCCACTACCACCGGCCTCGGGCCCAGCTTTGTTACTGAAAATCGAATCAATTTTATGTTTCATTCGGGAAGAAAAATAAAATGAACCATTCAATTAAAAGAATAATAAATGTTATTTATATGTAACAACAGGCTATGTTTATTATTAATACACAATTAATTTTTGAATACAGCAATAAGAAAATATTTACGAAATAACTGAAATATAAAAGATTTGCGGTTGGGTTGGAACATCGTGCCATTGAATAAATAAATGAGGAATACTCTCTCTGAATGGACCGATTGGCTATTCCTTTTTATAAGAGAATTGTAGTGGATCTTTGTATTTATTGTCATTGAATGTATTGCAAATCAATTACGCTCGCAAATATACTTTTAGAAGAAAATGCGATTAACTTTTAATTCATTTTTCAATTGAATTCAACTATGATATTACATAAAATAAAAGTAAATTTCTCTTTTATAAAAAGTACCGATTTACAAACAAGAAATACTTAAGTACTTCAGAGACACGCCATAGGCTTAGATAAATGTTTGCTGAGAAAGTTTCCATTTTGTGAGGAAAGTAGGAATACTTTTGATGTTAAATTCAATAACTTGATTTTTAATTTGTCGCCGGCGCTTGGGAATTAGATTACAGCCGGCTCGGGTTGAGATCGTTTGTTTCACTACAGAGTTTATTCTTCAAATTTTAAACTTTCGGTTTGAAACTTATGGGAGTCTTCTACTGCTACTATTGCTGAGATTCGATTACGTTGACACTGTGAAATAAAATACGGAAGATTCACATCTAGATTTAAAATATCATTTAGTGACTATAGTTACATTAGGCATTCTCTATTTAACTTTTTTTTATTATACTTACGGTTAAGTGGTATGATGTAGGATTAGTGAGGAAAATGAAAATCTACACTAAGTGATTGTTTAAGTAATTATTAAAAATATTAAAGTCCGGAAGTTAGTCTTATAAAACGACATTTCAGTTCAATTAATTTAGAGCAAACCACTTCAATTTATAGAACATCTTTATAGTATATGGATCATAATACGAAGGGCGGACAAAAACGCGCAGCATTTGATAGCAGCTAAGAGGAGCTCGGAGCGGAATTTACGAGCATTTCTCAATATTCATAGCGAAATTTTGCGAAATACGCGATCCCACGAGACGCGCTGACTTTACTCGTAGGTATACGCCTTATGGATTCTTTCTCGAATAAATAGCACATAGAATGCTCTCTATCTCGTCAAATATCTTTTAAATTAAATGTTTATTTACAACGTGAAAAAACTTTTACTACTTATAATATAAGCTACAATTTATTTTAAAATACATTATAGTTGGACTGCTATTATAACTTATCGTAATGTAGACATTCATTTAGAAACGGAATTTAAAATGTATATGATAAAGAAAACTCCCAACCTATATGATAAATGTGCGTACACCCGAACTGTTATTACTACAAAAACTTGGTATAATTTAAATACATACGTACAAACACCAAAAATGCTTTAACTGTGAAACAGTATATTTTTTTACGTTAAATTATCTAATTAAAAAAAAAAACCAAGTTTTCTTAGCTTTACATTTACATCCTACATTTCCTTGTAGAGTCTGACCTAACATATATTCCCTTACACTTTTCATTAGGTTTAAAAAGCAAAAGCATGTAAGTTAACAAGTTTGGAATAATAAATATGTCGTAAAACGATAAGTAAATCATCACGTGTAAGCTATGTATTCACGAATGTAGGTTGGTATTATCACCGAAATGAAATATGGATATAGCTCAGCTGCGGAGGCTGGCGGTGTGATCCGGCGTGGCGGTGTCGGGCGGCGCGTATTGATTTTGTGCCGGGAGGTAACTAGGAATGCTCAAGAGCATTTTGGCATCTTCATTGTCTATAACCAAATAGTTGAAAGGTATTTAGTTATGTTATATACCTGCTGTCAATAATTCAATGCTGTAATAATCTTCCATCTAGTCCGGAACAAATAATTAACAACGTATTTCAGGCTTTTTAAAATTCATCATGTTAATATGTAAACTAAGGGTTGCAAGTTTGCTTTAAACTTTTAAATTCCAAGCGGATGAAATCGCCGGAATGCACTTATTTTACCAAACTTCAGATTGATATTTCTACTTTTTACATTTTACGTGTACTTTTTAAGCCTTTATTAATGATTATTAAGAAGAATTATGGTACTGTAATTTGATTATTTGGATTTCTGTGAATTATTACTGCAAATAGATGCAAAATTTCCTTTTGTATTCTATGTATTATATACATTAAATGCATAAAACATTGCTTCCTTTTTCTAACTATCTTAAACTAAGATAAGTTAATAATCGAACAATGTATCTAATAAGCTCCTAACTTTCGTCACGCCAAATATAATAAGAGGTTTGTTGGAAACTAAGGAAAATCAAATACAATCAAACAGCATTACAACTATAAATGGGCTTTGAAGGGATTAATTATTAGCTCTATCAAAGTTGTAATTGGGACGTCAAGTTTCAATTCGACTAAACCTTCCGTCGACAGAAAATTGATAGAGCTTGCAACGATAGAACACAATGGATTTCAATACGAAACCGACAAGACTGTCATAGTACTTTTAACAATTTTAATCTTACTACTTACATTTTAAATGCGAATGTTTAAATGGTTGGATACAGCGTTCACATATGTACATGGTTCGGTACAGCAATAAATTATTGTCTAAAATAGTACATATTCGCTTACTCACCACATTTTTTTTAATTTCGCGCGAACAGCTGGTTGCATTATTAATTTTAAAGGTATTTAATTTGTCCATAAATATAAAGGAAAGTTTCATTTGTTTATCTATCACCTATGTAAATAACATGTACATAAATCATGTCAAATAAGCACGCCGAGTTTCAAAGGATGTTGAAAAATTTTTTACATAATTTTCTATAGTTAGTTTAAACTAAATTATATTAGTCGGCTTTTCGCAAAAGATAAAAGTTGAGTATATCATGCCGGCGTTAACTAAGAAGAAGGGCCCGCGTTATAAATCAACATTTCCTGCATTTGGTGAAGTTATTGCCTTACTAACTTTGTAGCAAATTCCGTAGATAACTTGGTGGGAAACTCGGCGGTAACATTTTAACTTTGACGTTAATAGCTTGTTAAAACATATACATGTGAATATAATTGAGTTGCCGTCTTTAATAACATATACAGTGATATGTGTAATACGAAAACATAAGTTCGTAGTTAAATATAATTTATTTGTTTGCAATCAGGATGTTTAGGAGTACAAGAAAACATAACCTAGTCTTTATCTTAGGAAACTAAATCTTTTGAAGAAATACTCAGAATTATTCCTATTTAAATATCTGTTACTATGTTAGCTTTAATATTAGAACTAGTGTTCATAGACAAAATCTTAGTTATTTCTCTCATTTTCTTTGTTTCGTCAGTGTAGATCGGTGGTTCTTCTTCTCAGCCATGAGACGCCCACTGCTGGGCATAGGCCTCCCCCAAAGATCACTACGACGACTGGTCTTGTGCCACCCGCAGATCGGTGGTTAGATTGATGTTTTATTACTCAATGTACTTGCCTTTGTCTTGTGCTGTGAGTAAAGATGACGAAAGAGTCTGCCTCAGTTTGCCGAAAGTACCGGGCGTCTCGATATGACCGGGTACAGTATTTGTCGTGTCCTCCGTCGCCACCATCTGAAACAACAAAATACAAATTTATTTTGAAAATTTATAATGGATTTATTAAATATAACATAATTTTAAAATTATCTGATAATATAATTCAATTAAACGACTATTTATGGTCTTAATGTAAATAGTAGATTATTCCTTCAGTCTATGTTGTTCAAAGTCTCCAAGGGCGTGTTTTTAAAGCAATTCCATCGATAGCTCACAAACGTTTGCCGCCTTCAAAGGGGAAAATTAAAAATGTTTTTCTTTTCACGAAGCCTTGCAACATCGCAACAACTTTTATTAAACTGCCAGTATGTTTCAATCGCTAAAAGAAATTCATTGATTTTGCAAGACGTTATTTTTGGTCTATAATATAATGCGTTATTCAAAAAATTTGCAGGACTCAGGAAAGTTTAATGGACACTTTAGTAATAGTCTTCCTAAAACGACTCTAATCACTTCAAAATATGTCTCACGAATTTGATTAATTAAGGAAATGTTTACACTTTGCGGAAAGTGACCACAAGCTTATAGTTAAAATGTATTAAAAGTAACATTAAATGAAGGTCCCTAGGGATATGGACTCGGAACGTACCGCAATATTGACTTTCCTAAGAGGGCTTAGTCGTGCACCAACTTCAGTAGAATTTAGTAAAGTAATAAGATGTGATTGTTGACTTTGCAGTTTGATTATTATTAAACCTATTATGTTTTATATATTCAAAATAGTCTGATCCACAGAATACGTTAGATGGCTTAAGTTTTTTTACTGTAAATATTAACGATATTTTTTTAGCCTTTAGCTGAGCCTTTTGTCTTCTAACAACAATAAAGATTGTAAAAATATAATTACTATCAAAATCACATAACAAAAATTTGATAAAAAAAGTGTGTTCGCGGCGAGTGACATCGTGTAGTGATAAAACTCTCCATACAAAAGTAACGACCCAGTAATGGTGTCGTAAATTTTATGGAACGCAACAGATGGGGAATGAAAGCTCTAGGAGACGGGAAAATCAATAATGTCGTCTCCCGAACTTCAGCGAGCTTTTTATATCCGCTCCTGGCAAGGTGCCTTCCGACGAAACTTGCTCAGCAATAAGCAACCTATGCTGATGATACTGCAAAATGTCAAATCATAATGCTAAACGAATGATATATCCGTTTTTGGATAAAACATTTTTCGTTCTGTTTTTGTTTTTCACAGTTTTTAGATCGTAGTATTTCTTGTTAGAGGCATAGAGTTATATTACATACATATATTTAACGAACAGTTGTTCGCCCATTGTTCATAAGAAACAATAATCCAGAATCGAAGTTTTTTTTTAATTTATGATAAAAAATAGATTGATGCGCTTTTGCTCCTGTCAAATTTCACGTTCATTTGTTTGAGCAATTTCTTAAACGAGAGGTACAAAGTTTTCGGTACACGTAATAATAAACATAATGATTTAGATGTTTGATTTATGAGTATAGCTGGAAGGAACTATTTAAGCTTTAAAGCTAACTCGTAAAGGAAGTAGTAATACGAAATTGCTGCCTGTGATCCGAAAATGTAAGGCCGGAGATTGTGTAATGTCGTAAACAGACACAGCCTAGGCAGGCGCAAAATATGTATAGATCTTGTTGAATGTACGTTTTGTTCACTTTTAGATAAGTTAATTGTAAAGAAAATGTGAGCGACATTGTTTTAAGCAGTAATTAATTAAAACAAAAAAAATGTTTCCACCAACAACCAGAGCCGTTAGGATATTTTATACAAAGATGTATTGAATATTTAGTTGCTACATGTCTGTAGTTTGACGACATATTTTATTCACATTGCAAAGTATTTATTTCCATAAGATTTATGTTTTTTTATTTCGAAATAAGTGGACTTAAGAATCCAAAATAGCGTAGTCTATAGGGATTGTACACGGCCATTACAATTCCTCAAGAATTTCCACTATTCCGGTGTTATTGAATTTTGTAACCAAAGGAACCATGCCAAAGTGACGCTAGCTTTCTCTTGGGGTTTGAAACCTGATAGAGTTTGTCGTTTTAATTGTATCACGACTCTATCCGTAGCTAGCTAGCAAAATTAAATAAACATACGGACGAATTGAGAACCTCCTCCTTTTTGAAGTCAACTAAAAACAAAGAAAGTTTGTAAAGTTTCTCTTGTTTAGGGTAATAATTGTTACTAGAAAATGAATGACTAAGGCACTTGAAACAGGAAACGATGATTATTAAAGCACCCTATGACATCCTTTTGTGTAATTATTGGGTATGTTCTTTTTTCCAGCTGTTTTTATTGTCGCTACAAATCTAAGGACATGTTACTGTTTTAAAAATCATTCCTTCCAGTCTTCTCTTGTTGAATACAATATATCATTGTTGTTTTTTTTCAATGCTGGTATTTACCAGTAGATGTTCTGGGTAAGTACCTACAAATGCCATTTAGAAAAAGAATCATATGATGTTAGATGAGAGATTATTGATTAAAAAATCATACGGCCGTTCTCTTATTGGTTTATTAACTAGAACAACAAAAGTATTTGTGTTGAATTTAAATGATGAAAACACTTAACGAAAATAATAATATTTTTGCGATTATTTAAATGTAAACAAGATTTGGGCGTAGCGATTTTTATCACGATAAAGTAGGTCATGAACATTCGCACTCGCCCCTGGCGTATGCGGTGGCGGAAAGAGGGGGGTGCGGGCGGGGTGCGGTGGCCCCGGTGACCCACTTGTTGCCGGTCTGCTATTTACATTACGACTTTAATTGCCGTGACCAACAAAAGGTGCACGGCCTCTATTTTATTTGTTTTAAGGAATTCTTCCCACACGACTACTGTTAATATTAATATTTTTATTTTTTTAGTGATTATACAATTTTGTAGTACTATCCGCTAAAATATAAGATTGTATTGCAAGTCCATGTAAGGATGTGTATCATATTTCCGATCATAGGCAAAGCAGAAATGTATACGTCTACGAGATTTAGGTCTACGAGCTACACCTCTACGAGCTATATGTCTACAAATAACAGCCCTACGGATTACACGCCTACGAGCTTCAACCCTCTTTCCCTGTTTAAGCAATTTATATTGAATTGTTTTTTTTTTTATTATCCAATCTTTAAATTATTTAGATGGTCTGTTTTCATATACTTTATATAATAAATAAAAAATAGTAAGTTATAGTACTATAATACAATACCGAAATCGATGACCAGTATTTATATTATTGATTTAGGGTCCATTTGAAATATATGCAGAGAGATAGGAATAAAAAGGAAAGGATAAAATGTTCCAAGAGCGATCTCGAGTGATTTAAATTTATTTGATGGTAGTTCTAGCCGAGTGCGTCCGTTGCCTTAATGTGATTTCTGAACGGTTACTTCCAGATGAAAGAACCCAGCCCACAGTAAATCACTAAACTTACTTTACCTTACAACTGTTTGTTTCACTTTTATCGCCAGATTGAGGTTTATTGCGTTTATTTGTTCGCTCGAAAAAACTTTTCTAATAGCATTTACACTAATTACTTGTAAGTGAGATTTTTTCTTAAAAAAATAATGCGTTGTTTTTACTCTGTTTTATATGTAAAGGTAGTAGGAGTAGAACGCATACTTTTTTTTATTTACCCATTGCAGCATCTTTTATTTGAATAAATACAGTTTGTATATTATACAATAATACAGTGATATGTATTATATGTTGTATTATGTATGTTGGTCACATGAGATTATCAGTACGTTAATATATAGCGTACATGTGACATTCAAAATAAATTGATGTACAATGTAAAGCCGTTATTGTTCGGTGACGGACATAACTGAGTAAAGCGCAATCGGGCGCCGTTTGTTGTTGCGTAATTACGTTCCTTTGTGAACACGCCGCAGCCTCAGAAGCGCCAACTGTCCCAGTCGTACTCAGAATAAATCTCCCTAAAGTAACATTGTCACACTCAGAATTGTTCAATTGCCCCTCAGTGTGAGATTCATACGAGAACTGTACTTACGAACTTACGAGCAACTTACGAAACTATTTAACGGTCATTTAATTAGAACTAGTGTTCACTCGGCGCTAATCTTCTCTTAATCTACTGATAGATTGTTACACACACAGTTCTTCATAATTTCAAGACCACCAAATGCACATAATATGACGGCGCACAGTTTTTGTAGCTTACATTTTTTTATTTTAAAATTTTAAATCCTTTATTTGTGATAAAAGTTGTTTGGAGTTCAATTAAATATGGTATTAAGGTATAAACGAGTAAAAACACCGACGAGTCATAATAAAAACCTTTTAACGTCGACATTCAAAAATGCCATTACATCAACTATTAAAAACGAGTTTACGTTATTTTGTATGGAAACATTAAACTCCCGTAAATTACTTGTACTTTTAATGGACTGTAACATTCTTACGTCGCAATACAAACTAACTTTTAAGGATACATGTTCCTTGTGTTTTTTCGAAATAGATAAAAGGTAAAATTATTCGCCCAATAACGACACGTAATAAAATGAAAAGGAGGTGCTACTGCACAACTTCTGAGAACTATCAATTAAACCTCTTTGACACACGCAATGCGAAAATGATCCTATTCTATAGAAATTTAAATAAAATCTCTTGAATTTTGTTTATTTTATGGGTTATATAAGTGATCTCCGAAGAATGTAAAGTGTTTATTTTCTATGTCTATTTATGTCACTAAAAATTGAGCACTCGTAATTAAACGTTTAATTTAGTTGAGAACGTAATGTGGCACCGTTTGATTTGATGACGTCAGAGGCGGTCAAAGAGGGACCTCGTTTAAAAGAAGCTCTATTTTAGGCACGTATTTTACGTCAATTGCTTTTGAGCATTATTCGTTCCGTCGGAGAGAGAATTCCTGTCCGTAATATAATAAGTACTTAAGTTGTTCTGTATTTCGAGTGCCGGTATTTATAAAAGATAATTCCTCTACAAAGTAAATTACCTACTTTCTTGGAACTTTTAAATCGTAACAAGTTTGAGAAAGTGATGCTCCAGATTCGTGCTTCTTAGATTATATCTACAGTTCTGTTTTTCTTATCTATCTATCTTTAATTTTAAATTATTTAATCGCAAGCTCATTAAGAAGAGTAAATAATCAGAGCCGATGATAGAAAGGTAAATAAGAATTAAATTATAAGTTGTTTGATATTAAAAGATGAAAATGTTGTCCATAAAATTGAACTATTCAAAATATTATATTAAAAGCTTTACACGAGTTTATAGAAGTTAAAGCTCAACATTCACACTGAGTGAGTACTGTGCTAGAGTTACTGGGCTTGTTGTACGTAGTCGTACGATTTTCAAAGTCTAACTTTTAATGGGACGGCATTTAGGATGTTGAACGAATTGTATACGAAATATTGTACATTTATGCGTTATAAATATATTTATGCTTATAAGTTATAAGTCGTTACGTTATGTATTTATAATCGACCTATGAAAGATGCTTATCTCTTTAATTGTTTTCCAGAAAAATATTGTACTTTTGGTATAAAGGTGAAGTGAATTAAATTCTATTGTAATTTTAGACAGGATTTGTCTTAATATATTACTTCAACACCTGTATCGATTGCGGTTGACTTCGAATGGATCAAATTATAAGAAACTAGATGTCAACCGCGAGTCCGTCCGCGCAGGATTAAAAAAAAGGTTCCTAAAGGTTTTTCCCGGCAATTATTCGAATTTTTCTCACTTTTTAAACGTTCCCTAGACCTCCACAAACATTTCAAATCAACAAGAAAAATCCGTTCAGCCATAGTCGAGTTTTAGCGAGACTAACAAATTTTTATATATGTATATATAGCGTTTTAATGAATAAGCAACAAACTGAAAATACTGAAATGTTTATCATCGATGTTGGCACAGCTGCATAGCTTCGCTTGTCAACCAAACATGTACAGCGACCACAATTATTTAACAGTAATTAACCAATTTTACTCTATCCACGCATAACATACAAACCTTAAAATGAATAAAAAAATATTGAACAACTTGTAAAAGACGTAATTTTTGTGAAATAAAAATTCAGAAAGATTAAAAAAAACACTTATATTCATTACTTATATCTCATGAAACATTTGTATAAAGAATTTAAAAATTACGCAATACAATGAAAGCATTAAACATTGTTTATATGTATCTTGAGATTTAAAAGGACGTGCGCATTCATAGAAATAAACCGTGAAGTGCAGTGAAGAATTTTAAAAAGAAACTTTGTAGAGAGATGGGGAGAATTATTTTTATTTAAAAATAATTTTCTTTGAGCGCACAGAGTGGTATCGCGGGAGGCGCTTAACGTCGAGGCGCATCTCCATTCGCCGCGAACAGACGCGTGGAACCTTTCTATACAACATATCCCTTACTCTATGTATAGAAAATTAAACTACAAGTATATTCTTTGAGAATTTAGAACAACATTTTTTAACTAAATCTAAATGTCTGCACTCACGAATGGTATAGTTGACTTTTTTCAGCTTATTGATTAATTTCTTGCTAAAACATAATTTTTGTAAAACCATTTTTTATTTTTTTCTGTCCCCAAGACCGTTTCTGTTCCGTGTAATCACTGGAACGGTTCTAGAAAGTTGAAATTCTACCCAGACACAGACACCCCAAGGTATGTTCAAACCTTAATTTTTTTTCCAAATGCATGATTGATGTAGACTTTTCATAATACACATATAATGGTATTTCAAACAATTCGACCAATTTTCAGCTCTATGTGAATTATTGTAGCTTCAATATTTAATCTGAACGGGTAAACACAGTCCCCGCGCCATATTTCAGCGTTCAATTAATGTTACAATGTTCTTAAATTTTCAATCAAATTAGCTTCTTCACTCATTTCCAATCTCATTTTTAACCATAGAAAGTTTCCCAATCTACAGAGTACCCACAAAAACAATTACTCGTTACACAAAGTATCTTGATACGTGGCGCGCTCTGACTTTATGAATAAATGATCATCTTATTCTATTCTCCAGCGAATTGTACAACTTCTATATCATTTTATCTTCTTTTCAAAAGTTAGTTATTGCTTGTATTTGGACACTAAATAATGTCTACAAATACCAATGCTTTCAGGATATAAATAACGTATAGAGAATCTTTTTATGTAAAATTAAGATATTTTAAAGATATCTTGTTTATACTATTATATAATGTAGGTAAACATTGCTGGAAATTACATACTGTAATTATAAGCGTATCGTTAGTAAATACATGTTCGGATTTATAAAAGTTTGAAATAATTTGATTAAGATTTCTTTTAATTACTGACCCCATTTCAAGTGATTGCTGAAGCTTAATTTGTAATGTAATCTTTGAAATTCTACGAACTGATTGCGAAAGTTTGTAATCATGGCAACTCGTGATGGCCGATTTGCGCCATATCGTCACGTTCCCATTACACAACGAACAATTAGAAATTATTTTATTCCGTACTTTGTATGGGTTTCTCTTAATTTGTTGCAAAAAGTTTAGAAATTAAATTATATAACTATTAGGTCTGCTGGATTAAGAAACTCTTTTAATTTGATGTTTTTTACCATTTCCCAAATAGTTTCGTAACGTAAATATCCATTACGTACAAATTACTTTGAAGTTAAAGTTTAGCTATCAAGGATCTTAGTAATCAAATAAAAAATTGATTTAAAATTGCTTTTAGCGATCATGTTTTATATTAAATATTCTATATAATACTAAGATGAAATCATAACAATCTCCGTCATACTGTTCTCTTGATATTCGTTTATCTTTATCGATGTCATTAAAGACAATGTATTACTGATACTAAGGTCCTGGTGGGATGGAAGTGGTAATAGCTTAGTAGTTTATGTCTTATCGAATTTTTGCTTACGTAAGATAAAATCGGTCCTGCGAGGACTATATTATTTTGTGGCTTAAGCATTTATACTTTGTTCAGTTTATTTTTAAATTGTATACAGATATTAAATTATATGAATAATAAACACTTCAAATATGCTTATTTTACGCATTAATAATTTTATCATATAAGAAGTAAGTGCGTAGGGCATCGGCGAAATTACGTCGAACCTTTTTACGAATACATATTTACTGAAAAACCTCTTAATCTTCTGACGAAATGGCTCCCGTCTGAGTGCTTTCCGCTTCGTAAACAAATACATCGATAAAAGTAATATAACACGTCATATTTTGTGACATTTTATATATTATTAGGTGACAAAAGGCGACCGCTGCCCATAGACATCCGCAATTACAGATTTGACTAATTATATCTTACTATCCTATAATACTAATATTATGAATGAAAATGTTTAGATGGATGGATGGGTGTTTTTTTGAAGTTATCTTCAGAACGGCTCAACGAATCTCGATGAAGTTTAGCATACATATAGCACATATTCTGGAAGAAGATATAGGCTACTCAATAAGTGTTTTTTTTAATTACGCGGCCGGAGTCGCGAGCGACAGCTAGTATATTATAATTGCTGTCTAGCACCTTAAAAAACGGAAAATAATACACACATAGCAGGGAGGAGATAATGTCGGTTGTCGGCGACTGTGTACACTGACTGGCGAGAGTCTGTCGCTGCTCCTGAATAATCTATAGGGTTTAATATTCACCTACCTATCCGTCTGGGTTTGCTTTTGTGTACTTTTTAATTAAAGTTTTTAGAAAATCGAAAGAAAGTTTCATATTTATAATCCCAAGAGCTTAGATATTGGTGAACAATATTTAAAACTCTTTTAGGAATACAAAAAAATTGAGTTTTTTGGAGCCAACAGGCAAACCTTTTCTCTTAACAAAGTCTTTGTTGGGTTGTCTTTTTTTTAAAAGTACTAAAGATCTAAAGCTATTTTAGAAGCTGAAGCAGTTTAAAAGTAATATTTTTCTCGCATTGGTTACTTGCTTATATTGGGGAGCCTGTAAAGAGTTTTATAGCAGTTCATAGCTGAACTGTAGCTTTGTGAAAGTCTTCTTTGTACTGCAACGGGGCCTTTAAATTGGAAATACCAATCGGTTCGTGCGTGTTTCTGACGTTTAATTATTTCAAAGTTTCTTTGTCTCGCTTAGACTGCACGAAAGGGTATGTCCGTGCTTTTGTATCTTTGCTATGTTAAAGCGAAAAATGTACCTCTGCGGACCAAAAAGCTTTTAGAGACAACTCTATCATACGACTATAGTTTCCTTTGATCAGGGAATGAAATGCTTCTTTATAAACGTCGTTGGAGGATGGTAGGGGCAAGGGGCAAGCAACGTAAAGAATCGAAAAAAAAAATAGAAATATATACTACTCTGAAATACTAAGATCCTTACAATTTCTATAGATCAATGTAGAAAACTCAATATACAATTGATAATGAATCTTTGTTTATTGTGTCAAAACTGTTCTAGTCATTTTTTTTATTTTGCAGAATTCTTGATAAAGTTTTTTTCGAAAGGTAAACCACATCCAAATATTGTATCAGAATAGATAACGTAAATCTCCTAAAAGTACAAACATGGTGTAGAAACGTAAATTACAATGTCAGTGGACTTGATTCAAGCCGTAAAAATGCCAGCAGTTATAAAAGGCAACAAAAGAAATGAATGAAAGTCGAAATAGATATAGTTTTATAGTGTTTTATCACTATAAAATTAAGACCTTATTTTGTGACAGAAGTGTTTGTTTGTAATTTGTGTCATATGCAAATAATGCGTTAAAAATGTGTGTGTTGAAAATTGGGTAAACATGATAATAAATTAATAAAATTAATCATCAATTACTTCATAGTTATTATGGATGTGTAAAATATAAATTACGTTATAATTTTCAATAATTTAAAACCGGTCGGTGGTCGATTAGTGTGAGCTCGCATTTCATTATCCAAACAAACAGAATAAGCTCGATCCACAGCCGCCATTATTGAACGGTATAATTTCCACTTCCTCTGATATTCATTATGCTGTTTTAATTATATTATTACAAATATACATTTTGTACATAAAACAAAACAGTATAACGAAGTATTAAGGGTTTCTTATTTCCTGAAATCCATTGAAATATAAGCAACATCATAAAATCTGTGTCTAATTTCCTCAGCCCTTAAGGTCCTTTCTTCTTGACCATCTCGCATAGGGTGTATCACCATTCTTTGCGCTCAGCGATGTGGGTCATCCACATCGCTGAGCGCAATTATGCATTGTGGTCATCATCGTTATATATTGGATGGCATTATGCATGTATTGTACGATAAACAATACGGTGATTAAATCAACCTATTCTGATACGCTGCTAGATTTTTTAATACAATTCTTTGGATATATTCAGAGAAACGAAATTGTAATACGTTTTATTGTAAACACTAACTATTAGACGCATTCTTTTTTGTCAGTATTATCGTGATAAATTATCTAATAACAGTATTTTTATATCAAATAGAAACAAACAACTATATAAAGCACTATTACTTTACGTCATTTGGTAAGCTCCTTCCCGTCGCAGTTGGCTTGTAGTTTAAATTAGTTCTCTTACCGCTAGGCTCATGATAAATCTTTCCATCCTTCCTTATTTTCATGCCCCTAATCTCCTGTCCTATTACCTTGATCGATGGCTCTTTGTAGAGTAAACTTATCAGCGCACGTGAATATAATGAAATGCCACTCTATGTATCATCGTAAAATTATGAATTATGCCAAGGATAATATTTTTCCTGATATAAATGAAAAACCTCCCTACTAAGTGTAGGCCTTGAAAGCTTTTTTATACTTATTCCTAATCCTAATAGCTCGGTCTAAGGCTGCGCCCACTTAAGTAGTTTAAAACTACTTTCACCAGAGATTATTTCAAGAAAAAGTTACAAGTGCAAAGTTTTAGAGTATTCCAAGTTGAGGAATCTTTATATTGCATATCTTACACAATTCGAAAGTGCGTAGGAATTTTCTTGGCTAAATAATGGTGGCGACAACTACATAGATAAGCAATGATTTAATTTTTATTATATTTTGGAATAATACAACGTCAGATTGATCATTTTATTACATAGTTTTGCGTATGTTATACAAGAAAAGTAGAAAATATTTCAAGAGGAAATTTTGGTAAAGAATCCTGGTCAGCCAGGGTAGAAATTTTCTATAGTTAAATGCCTTAGTTATTAAGTAAATATCAAAAGGTTGATGTTAGTCAATATCAGCGCAGTGGTATACATAAAAGGCGATAAATTATCCACCACTGCAGTATCTCTCTGTTTAGACAGTTTTTTTTTATTATATTGAAAACTTTAGGTGTATTTAAACAAGGAGAAAATGTTTTACATCTGTACATTTTAATGAATACTCTCGTGTGGCGACGTTAATTGAAAAAGTTGTACTGAAATGAGCAGAATTAATTATGCGATGAAAGGGTGAAAGGTCAAGAATTTGTTCTGAATTGTTTGCAGCCAGGTAAAATATTTTAAATTTATCACGAGCTTACATAATTAAAAACTTGAAACTAAAAACAAATCAGGTAATGTATGGTAAGTACAGATTGAAATTTAATTGGAATGCTTTTCAATTCACCTACGATTTGAGTTGTTCAAATTCAAATATTTTATACCGAGCAAGCGTTATTGAAAAATATGAATGCTTAATTTCAGTTAGATCTACGCTCAATATAAATTTTACACGAAATCTATTAACGGAGCGAACTCGACGAGTGCTCTACAAAATAAATTTAGCAAATATTAATATTCCATTTATTCGTAGTAATATATTTTCACACATATAATCTTACTAATATTACATACGCGAAAGTTTAGATGGATGGATGGATTTTGTTACTACGTATCTTCATATCAGCTACACGGATCACGCTGAAATTACCTTGCCTATGACTTAGAACATAGTCTGGAAGAACAAGCTACTAATATTTTTTTATTCTTCGCGGACGGATTCACGGGTGACAGCTTGTATGGAATAAAATACAAAATCCAAATGTTTGTCCTAAATTTTCGCCTGATTACATACGTAAGTCTAGCCTTAAAACGTGGAGTCCGATTTAGCTAATACATTTAATGTCATAGATATAGGAATATCACTTGTTTTTTAATGTTTATTTATACGAAGTTTTTATGGATACGAACTAGTGGTTAAGCTCTTCAAATTTCGAACAACATGCATGTAATGTTTAGACAGAAATTATTAATTAATTTAATATGTTTTCTATGATTCTCTAGTCATCAATACGGTTTAGACGTGTACTTATATTAAATAGGCGACATGTGATTCATCTTGATACACAATGATTATTGTTTATTCAATAAAACGTTCGCAAAATGTGTACAAGGTAAGTCTCCAAGGTATATTTTGCTGTAAAAACAACTCAATCATATAATTTCTTTTACAAATATTTGTAGAAAGTCACATGCGAGCAATTTGTCTTGCAAACAAAATTATTTTCGATGTTTGGAAAATGTTTATAGGTAATTTTTTTCAGACATTTCACTCGCGTTAGATTACGTTTCTATTGAACTGTTTTCCTGTTATATGGACTCAATTAGAAATTTTTAATATACTGACATAAGTATTGTAGCTGGCGATGCAGCGGTTTTCTTTTTTATTTTTTTCTCTATTTTCGTGATTTTTTTGTCTATTTCATTTATTCTTCTTCTTCTTGTCAGCCATGAGTCGCCCACTGCTGAGCATAGGCTTATTTCCTTTATTAAATGTATTTTATAAAATGAACTTTTTGTTCTATGTACGTTCAAAGCCCGAAACAGCAGTTATTTAAAGCTATTGCGCATACAAGTGTCATAATTTGGGTGGAAGCGGGTCGACATCGACGAGCCGGAGTTTTTAATTAAAGCGACAGAGGCATAAAATCAAAATGGCCACTCAAACTTTACGCGGAATGTAACCCTCGTATAATCTGTAATGACTTATTGTTTTATTTCCTTGTAACCAGTGTTATATTTGAATATTTTAATTAATCGTATGAAATATTTTTATGGTAAAATTATAAGTACGTTCACAATTGTAACAAATTGTACCTACTTCCACAATTGGTAAGGTTTGATAAAGTGAACAGACGCCGTAAGAAATACAAGTACATTCATCATCTAATATTAAATCCCAATACAAACTAAGACAACAAAACCTGTGCATAAATTAAAAAAAAAACAGATTTCACCATCATCACAATTTGACAAAGGCCTCCAGAATGAACAGCTGTCTGCCATTTAATATCCAAATTGTGATCTAGAAACTAGAAATATTTAATCTTACTACTCGTAATATTATTAATTCCAATGTTTAGATGTATGGATGTTGGTTTGAGGTAACTCGAAAACAGCTGAACCGATCGCGATAAAATTTGACATATATATAGCACATAGCCTGGTAGAACACACAGGGTAATTGTGTTTTTTTTTATTCCTTGCGGACGGAGTTGCAGGCGATAGCTTGTACAAAATATAACTCACCTTCTTCATAAACGACATAACATTTGTAGGCAGCATCATGTAGTTTTTTTCTTTCACTGTTACTTCATTCACACCATTATACCACACCAAGCACAGAACACTCTGTATCGTACATTAACTAATATGTAACTCAATCGGGTATTAGCATAAATACAATCAGATACAACATTTTATAACTTCAAAACTTTACTTCTCAAACTTCACCACTTTGTGTCACCAACACCTGAAACAAAAGAAATATGATTAAAGCATGATACTTGAAATCCTGTTTTACTAAAAAAAAGTTATTCTAGTAGGTAGTTCAATATTATCTTACTTCTTACTAATATTATAAATATAAATGTTTAGAAGGATGGATGTTTGTTTGAAGGTTTTATCCAGAACGGGTGAAATGTTTTTTTAAATTCGCACGAATGGAATCGCGGGCGACAGCTTAAATAGTAGGAAAAACTGATGGTAATAAAAGATTCGTTATTTTTTTTAGTTTGAAAAATATAAGGATATTATTTACAATTTACTATTTTTTTTCCAATAACTATCACCACTTATAATTATTATATTATAATAGTCCATTTGGCTCTTGACACTGAAAATTTTATTATACAGACATTAAATTAAAAATTTACTGTAATATAAAATAAGGTATATACTGTTAATATGAATCTAGTTTTTACAAGTCGGTTATTCCAGTGCTGTTCCCATTGGAGCATAATGAATGACCATTCAAAGCAAAAACTGAATTAGTGCTTTCATTTTCCACTCCAACGTAAAATAAGGAGTGAAATTTATTATACCGCTTCCATGAATTAAATAACTACACTACAGAGAAGCGGAAATACTTATGTATAATATTTTAATTAAAGTATATAAAAATAGATATGAACATTAACTAAAAATGAAATATATGAACATTACAGTACATAAAATATAATAATTTATTTATTTTCATTAATTATCTACATTTTCTATTAAATAACTTTTATAAATATGTTTTTTTGTTTGTGTGAGATCTTGTATATTTTATCCGAGTATCTACCTCTCAACCAAACGGTACAGGGTAGGCTCCGAGCTCCTCTGCGGGATACCGCTATCAATAGGTATCGTAAAATAACTATTTAAGCGAAATGAATTAAAAGGCCATTCATTATTTGTATTCTAAGAACGATCTTAATACCATTTATATTTTTAAAATTGATATAGAATCGTGAGCTAGCATTCAATATCTGAGCTAGCGACTGCCGACAGCCAATTAGACGATTCGGTTATACCGCCCGACTGGAGCACGTTCCACATTCAGCCGGCGCACTCAATTACCCGCCAAAGTGAACTGCGACGGATTCTCTCATGCGTTCATCATATAATTATACTAAACGACCTCAGTCTTCAATATTGTAAAACCAGCATTCACTAACAATATATTTATTTGATTATCAACCACGAACAGCAGTGGACATTCAAATATTTTTTTCTGTTGCAAATATGGTAAGAAACAAGTTGATTAGTTTACACAAACTCTGTGATTCTTTAGTTCTTTTCTACTTTTGCATTCAACAAATCGAAGTTTTTAATCCTCTAGGTAACTTGTGTGATTGTTAATCTAGATACTACTAAGTCTACAATTCGTACAATATTTTATATACTAGGTAGAGATAATTAGTTTAAGTTGGTTAACAAATATTGGTTTCCTTTACTATCTCTGCAAAGTATGTCACCGCCCGATCTTGTATGCCAAGTCGAAATTGCATTTCTAGGTTAATCAATATGGGCGATGACATCGTTCGTTACATGAATTTGGTAAGCATATCATATATGTATTAATTCCCAGATATATTTCTGTGTTGTTTATGAATTTATTGTAAAATTATGAGTTCATTAATGAGTGCGTGAACAAAGACAACCCTCAATTAAATATATAGGTACTTATGACGACTTACAGATGTTTTCGTTTTGAAAACAGAGACATTAATTGCGGGGAAATCGTTATAAAAGCAACAGAAACAGCTGTATTGGTGATGGCTAGATAAGGCGATAGAATATGGTAACATATTAAATTAATACAGTCCTCTCTCGTAGGTACATCTCACTTATCGCAAAGAAATATGACTAGAAGTTAGTGATGAATAAATATAGGCATCCCTAAAACCTATAGATGCATATATTATATATAATAACGCCCGAGGCTAAATATTATTTAAATTAAATAGTTCAGTAATGTCAGTAGATTAATAATGCAAAGAACGCACAAAGCGCGGGATGCAATTTGCGTAAATATTTAGCCGTAGAATGCGATATTAAACAGGGCGGGTGAGTCGATTACGTGAGTCTATGGCGCGGATTACATCGGATAATTGGAACGAGTGGTCGCGGCCGGCAAGGCTCCCGGCACCCGGCATACAGCTTCCTTTGTTCTATTCATCTCCGCTCTCTGTGGCCGACAACTGATTGCAAGTGAAACAAACCGCGAGCCTTACCTCCCTTGTCGTCATGCAATTTAAACTCGCCTTTGTCTTGTATAACGTTCAGATTGTCCGTTTATCGCTACTCGACCTCTACTAGTGATAATAATATTGGCTTAAACTCGAGTGAGTATTATTATGCGTAATTTGTTTTATTCCTTGCATGTTGAAATAAAAGTTTTTTACGTTCTGGCGCTTAATTTAAAAAAAAAACTAAAAACATGCAGTGATATTTATAAATATTGACTGACATAGTTCCTTCTAAATGTTAGATAGACAGTGAGATAGCTCTCGGTATTACTTATTTGATTTATATCTGAAAGAGAGTTATAATCCTAGTTAATATTAAATAATTACAAAAAGCATTCTCAATAAAATTTTACTGGATTATTCAATTTCTATACCGGTAAGTCATATTTGAAACTCCAGAAACAGAGCTTTGGGCGTTGTCTGGTATTACAGATAGCGGCAAATAGTATTCGAACTAAAAATTTTTATTTATAGACGCTTTGTAACAACAGTTACATAAATAGTATTATTTTTTCATTTGATTGAACGTTTAATTATGAATTAAAATTAACGCCTTTCAAAATATAATAGCAAAATAGAAATAACATTTTTACAGCTATGGCATAACGTAAGGGCTTTGAGATTTTTGTACTACAATTTATTATTAAAAATAATATATTATTTATAGACAGATTTTTTCTCTTTTGCAAAAGAACAAGGTAATGTAAGGTTCCTTCTGGTCCCTTTGCTCTTATTCTTCGCTTAAGCTCTCTCTGTCGTATGTGGTCATGCTCAATAAAGGACTCAATTTTTGTCTCAGCCTACATGAAAAAGATTCTGAAATAAAATGTCATTCCTTTTCTTAGTTCTCCCACTTTGACCACCACCATGGCTTGGAATAATCTTCTGATAGGTACCGACTCAATTGGTTATCGGAAATGTCTATAAAAAGTCGTGGTCATGTTAACGCCAACGAGAAGTTCCTTTGCGTCTTAGTTACATCTAGTGTACACATTGTTATCTTTGTTTACTGCATAAGGAAAGTCGTAACAAATTATTTATGCATTTACTAAAACGATATAATATAGAATGAATTTTAATACTAACAATGAGTTTTACGTTAAGTTACCAAGGCTATTTCGACGAGCGGCTGATAGTACTGGGGACGGTTTTGCAGTAAGCGGGCTCGCGTTACTTAGCGCCTGCATTTAAAGTTGACCCTGAACCATTGTCGCAATAATGTTACTTGTGAAAAAAAGGAACTAACAAAAATTTATGTTTGTACGCAGTATCGTAAGGTCACATTGCTAGAACATGTAATCTCATTATTTTGGCATTTAAATTAAAGAAATGATTTAAAGCAATTATTGTGAAAGGAGCACTTTTTATTTCAGTTTGATACAAATTCGTTACCAGTTTTAACAAATGTCTATTAGTTTTTGGTATATCAACATAACTTTGATTACATATAAATCAGAGAAGACGTTATCTTAAATCTAATCAGATTAAGATTGCCTGATTGTTACATATTTTCATATTAATAACTTTAAATACTACATTATAATATTTATAATAGAAATATAATAAGTTGGTTATTATTAAAGGAAATAATAAAAGCCATAATTGCAACATAGTTTTATTATTACCATCGTCAAACATCGTTTATTGGATTACATCTAACCCTTAGAACTTAAAATATAGGACAACTACAAAATTAGAAGTTACCTAAGGTCATATTTCATACCTGTTCAAATTATAATACAGTGAAATGGAAAAAAAAATGTTCTCATCGTGCAATATTTAAAGAAATTAAGATCCATATCACAATACTTAGAAATTTATATTAAAAAACAAGCTCTTATGTCTTTTTATTGATTACAAAAAACCCAAAATAATGCAAGGCAGTATTTATGGCGAGTGATTTTGTCACTTCAAAGGAACATAAAAATTGGTACAGCTCTATATTCGAAGTCCATTCTCAGAGCACAAGATGATTCCGATTCTTCACTGCCACTGTTAATAATTTTAATAAATTTATATCATAATAATTCATAAAACCATATATTAACGAAAAAATTATATTATTCTACTCTATGAATTTAAGTAAAACAAAACAAATTGAATTTCTAAGAACAAAGAAAATTATTCACAAAATATTTTATAATATACAATAGAAATATGAAGGGGCCATAAAAAGAACTTGGTATGGTAAGAATTTATAATAAAATAATCCAACAGCAAACTAATGCCTCAATTACATATTAAGTTTTCACCCACACTACATTTAATTATTAAATTGCTTATTAGCTTCACTTATACAAGTACACTAAAAAATAATTTTTAAATTCATATTTAGAGATACAAGCTGCTTAATAGATCTTGCAATTATGGCACAGTATGTCTATAAATGTTAAATATAATATGTTTCACACAGTAATTTTACTTCACTTTTAACATAAAAAACAAATATATTCTGGATGTTTTTTTTTCTAAAAAAGAAACATACAATTTAATCCTGGCACATAATTTTGTCAAACTTATTGAATTTCACACAAATTTATTATCAGGACCTAAAGTTAATATTGAGCATTTATATATTATTTTTCTCACTAATTTCAGCACAAAGGTTCTTAATATTAATTTGTTTAATATTATCAATGTCATAAGATTTAGTTAACATATTAAGGTGCTAGCAAATAACCTGACTTCATTATTATATAATTTTTTTTTAGTGGAATGGAACAAATTAAATCTATAAATTGAGACAGAGATTCAAATGATTGAAATGTTAACCTTTTGCCTATTTTAAATTTCAACTATAAATGAAGCTAAAAGCGCAATTTAATAATGTCACACCATTACACAACTGTTATTATTTATCTAACATCTGAAGCTCAAATATTTGATCCTTCACCTCATTTGGTAGCTGAATACATATATGAGGAAAAATATTCTGACTTTAACCTTTTCATGTAAGCAATTTGTGTTGTGTTTCTGTGAGATATTAAAATATATATTTCGAGTACTTGACAAACTTTAAATGCAAAATATTAATTATAAAAGTATTTTCAAAAACTTATATTATTAAAGAAAATTATTTTATGAGCAATGAATCAAATTTGAAAATACAATGTTAAAGATAAGTAATCTTCAAGGAATAGTGATTGAATAATTCCCATTGCTGAAACAACTGTTAAAACTTAAAAAAATATTAGATGATGATAATTTAAGATATATAAGATTATTATGGACAGAGTGTTATTGAAACTCAGTATAATTATTGACACATTTCTCAAGTCTGTGTAAGGTATTTGACTAAAATATGATTGAAAAACAATTTTAATGAAAAAAATGTCAAAGCTAGATCAGTATACATTTTAAGGCAAATTATTATACATGTTTTTAAATATTTGTGTACAGATATAACAATTTTCTAGGTTAAAGTCAGTCATTTTTACATTTGTGACACAAAACCACAAGTGTTTCTGCAATATCCTCACAACAATAACATCCAAGAGATAATTACACCATTGTTATACATACAAAACACTAATGGAAAACTGAAATGAGAGTTTCACCACTCTGCATCACCATTGGCCTTTTGAAAAACAAAATCCTTTCCGCCTAAATTCATAATACCGTCTTTAAGATAGAACTTCCACCTGTTCCGACTGCGGGTTATCTTGTCGTACTGGCAAACTACTACATTATCTGTGTCAAACATATCTCCTGGCTCCTCATCTGACACATCATCTCCTGAGTTTAGAGGTTCCTCTTCAGCTCCACCGCTTTCATCTCTTTCTTCTTCTTCCTCTTCTGCACGTTCCTCAGCAGATTCCTCATCCTCATCGTCATCACCACCACCATCTTCTGAGCCATCACCCCCATTAGAACCTTCATCATCTGAGGAATCCATAGCACCATCTAAGGAAAATGGTGCAGCATTGCCGCGGCCTCCTCCACCTCCATCAAAATCATTTTGTTGCCCTGCGAGAGCAGAGGTAATATGTTGCTGTAGCAATGTCGCAGCTAATTGTGGTGGTAGATTAACAGTAGCATTAATTATATTTCCAGTCAAAACTTGATGTAATTTGTTCCCATGAAGAGCTGCAGCAGGAATCTGAATAGTAAATGAGCGCGCCTGTGATCCCGGCACTCCAGCCTGTGGAGGCAGTGTCAGCTGCACAGCCACTTTGTGGTTGGGATCCAAAACTTGATGTTGAGGATGCGCACCAGGAACATTAGGAGCCGGAGCGGCGTGGCCCACTCCACTGTTCTGCTGACTTGAACTCTGTTGTGGCATGTGTGTATCAACTCTTTTAGGAATTATATTATTACCATTAGCTTTTTGGAAATTCTGAAGAACAGGAGGTTGCGGAGGCAAATAGTTATCGACTTGAGGCGGGTCCATCGCCCCGCTCGAGGTCAGTTTTGTCTTCCATAACTGCTTCAATTCTTGTAGGACTTGCTCGTCAACACCATCGTCCAAAAAGCAATCTCGAACTCCAGCGATCACATCGTCAACCACCGTATTGTACAGTTTCAAAACAGACTGTTGACTACTTGTCATCTTGGCTGGTAGTATGAATTTGTGAAAACCAAATGTAAGGAATTTCAGATTTATAATATACTAAGATTAAGAATGTTTAAATGATAATATTTGAAGCGAAAAGAAGTTGCGATCGTTGCTCCTAATCACATCTTTGCACTCAATGTCAGCCAATATACGAGACTATACAACCATTGTGTTGTAATAATTAAACATTCTACTTATCAATCGCAGGTCGATAACGGGCACTAAGATAAATTCACGAAAAGGTTTAACCACTGCATAGTAGATTTTTACAAAACTATTTAACTTTAATTTTGACAATTGACGACTCAAACATAACCTACAAACAAAAAGCAATATTTGCCAGAGCGCAAAAATTGTCTGTGGTTTCGATTCGGAATTGATGTAACACTAGGACGCATGCGCGAACACAGCGCCACCGTGACTGTGTGGAAAACTACTCTTCAATGTGATAAACTTATCTCACTCGGTGAGAGGCGCTGCTATCGCGGTTAAGTTTGTGTTACCTGTAATTACTTCTTCGTCATTGGCAAAAAAAAATTGTGGCATAAAATTGAGCATAAGTATATTTCTCATTGAGAATCCCGGTCTATTTGGAAAAGTATATGAAATTCATTTAGCAAACGCCTACGAAGTTTCTAGAAGTTAATTGTGCGCTTTTTTAATATTTTGATCCTTTTACTCCTTTTGTAATTTAAAGAGACAAATAAGCAAACGCATAAACAAGTTAATAACTTGCAGATGCCAACCTTTAATGGACCGAGAGGAGGAAGAATCAGGATCATCATGTATAGAAAACTCACTTGTACTAGTCATCGGCACAGCTGCCTGCATTGGATGTGGAGTGAAAGTTAACTAAGAGTTAATCTTGCAGTACCTCAATCACAAATCTAAGAAAATGCTGAACGTGTTTTCTGGGTTATATATTACAGATGAATCCAGCCCATTATTTAACAGATAGTTAATAATTGATCCCATATTTGTTTATGTTTTATATTAAATTTAAATACACGCGCTTTTACTATAATATTAATTTCGTAAAAGCATCGTGTGGCCGCACTAATGTGATTTATATCAGCAGTGCAGCGAAACTAAATGCGGGCTTTAATAATGTCATTTTATGTGGATATATTATGTGTAAAATTAATTTTAGTAAGAGAGTGTTCAGCTGTAAACATTTGCAAAATATTCGTTCTATAAATGTGTTTTTGCAATAGTTTTAATTAAATCATAATTTCACAGTTAAAATAGGCTAATGGCTAGTTTACCTTTTAATATTATATTTTAATTGCTGATAATTTATTATCCATGTTGCGAATGACAGACAACCGAGTGACAAGGGTTATTTACTGACTTGATTTAATATGTCATATTCAAATGGATTTTCCGGGTCATTCCATCGAAAGACAGCTTGCTGACTCTTGTCAAAATTTTTTTTATAACTACCTAAATATTTGACAATATTTTAAAATCAGTGTTAATGAATTTTGATTCGATTAATTTCGGGTAATTATTGTCTTTAAACTTGGGATACACATTTAAAGTGATATTGCAGTCGAATAGTTTGAAAGATTATCATAATAAAATGATACTTATATTAAAATGAGGGCAGTAGGTTGCAGAAAATAAATGAAAGAATTCAGAATTTAACCGCTTAGATGTATTTTACATTTTATTGCAGCAGAACCCTACTCAGCCGGTAATGATAGTCCCTTCCGATTTCTCGTCTCGTCAAACAATAGACAAAGGATCGAGAGGGCGAGTAAAAACCTGCGCTTTTTCGGTCCTTTTTCGGGGTTTTTAATTAGTTTCCATTACGTAATACAATGACTTGAACATGTTTTACGATTTATATGAATTATATTATTTTAATTAAAATATGATGGAATGGAAAAGTATATATTAAAGTTGCGACAGATAGAGACATACAAACAAAATAGTACAAACTAACACGTGTTAACAGATAAAACATTATTTTCATGACATCCATGCGATCAAGTGTTCTGTTTGAGTCTCAATCAATAAAGTCTCCAAACTCGTTATAGGTAAGTGCATGGGGGCGGCCTACCCAGTACCCACACCTGTAGCATCCATCATAAAATCAATACAGGCTTTTGAGACAGACGTTGAGAGTATACAAAATAAAGCCCCTTCAATTACATACATTTGCATATATGTTTTACGATTTTATTTTAGAAACTTTTTAGTAATCAAACTACTCCCTAACCAACTTGAGAATGATATCTATATATCATGGAGAACTTTAGTATTAATATTGAAATAATTCTAATTTAGATTGATTAATTATCACTTAATTAGTCCATGCTGTAGATTTCTCATACTGGAACTACAGTTAGGCACTACATTAGACAACTCTGGGTATGGCAGTAAATTGGTTTCTGAAGAAACAAACATATAGTTGGTCAAGGATGTCATAATGGGTCCTGGTAAGAGAGTCGCTGCTATCGCGGCTAATTCTTTTAAAAAACCTACATAGGCATTGAGAATACCATAAAAGAAGAAAACGTGACAATTACGCTCAGCACTACAAGTACCTTTTGACACTTTTTTAACATTATAAGAGGTCATTGTCAGGGTCACTGGTGAACTATCATTATTTAGTTTGACTTATGCTCACCGGGTGAGATAACTTTGTCAGTCTATATGTCTGTTTATCTAGCAAGATGGATATACCTACCACGGTGCATAGAGCATGCAGTGATGCCATAAACAATTTACTCGCCCCAGATAGCGAATAATTAACGTGCGACTTCAATTTCCGTTCCTTGATTTAAACCTCGCGCGAATTTCGCTGTTGAATTGAAATGCCATTTCCAATACTTGACTGTTGTTCAATAACAATTTTGATAAACAAATAATAACACTTTTGTTGAATAGTAAAATTTAATAATACCGTAAATACTTCGTTGTATTGGAGTATCAATTAACAAAGTTACGTAGTACACTTTTGCCATCGAAAAGGAAAGTTAATCAAACCACGGATTTATTAACGAAACGATGACTAGATTAAATAGTTTCAACGTAATTTTGTTTACTTTATATCAGTATTTTCTTTTCTTATTTGGTTTCATTACATTTCTAGATTGCTTAAATGAGCACAGAGCAAAAAAAGCATAAAACTATACATTAATTTCGTTAGAAAAAAAAACTTGACCCCGGAAGACTAATACCGATGATTACGCGTATTTTTGATTAATAATTATAATTCGTCAATTTATTTTGTCTGTGGATCGGTTGCGGGGTACCGAGTGTGGTGAAAAGAATAATTTCCGGAGATCAACGAATGGACCCCGACAAAATAAATTACGTAGCAAAAACGGCGACTTACACAGCCTAAATTCATGGGGAAAATGAATTGCCGTCGTAAAGTGAGGTTAAACATTAACGCGTTTATCAAAATATACAATTTCTCTTCGTCACAAGAAATATAGTAAAAATATTGAACTATGTATAAAGAAAGAATTTAAAATATTTTGAATGGTAATTCTTAGCCGATTATTACAAACTGTAAGGACACAGTGAATATATAACGATGCAAAAAATTAAAACATACGAGTACGTGTACAAATGCTAAGTCAGCATAAACGAGAAAAACGAGAGGCTTTTAGCAAATGTTTTTCCGTGTTGCGGATATATGAATACCGAAAACACTATAAAACATAATATCAAAAATTAAAGGATCTTGAAAGTATGATATAAAATCACAACAATTTTGTAATTTGAATTTTCTTGAGTTAATTAGTCCTTTTTATTTTTAGTACTTTTAATTAGCAAAAACATAATAAAAGTATCGTTTTAAAGGATATTTTTAAATTATTATTCCGTATTCGTTTCTGTTGCGAACACCAGGTATAGATAAAATGTGTCTACGTGAATTTCAATTCATCCGAGAGCTTTATCCCTTACATTCAAAGGCGTATTGATCAAGCATTAGGAATTCAGGCTATTAACAAACATTAGAAAACATATAACATTAAAAATAGTGAAGCAAACTAGCAAATTGTTTACCTCGGTTCGATATCAAAGTTAAGGTGTACAGTAGGTCGCACGAGCAAGATATAGCGATCCATCATCGTTATCATAGTAAAAATATAAACTTGAAACATCCTGTGTTTATTATCTCAACTTTTAAATAGGGCTCCATTTTGTTCTATAAATATACTAAACTGGTATATATTTACTTGACCTTTTCACGGTACTTTCCTGTTTGATCTGCAGAGCTAATTATTTGCAAGTTTCCTACTACCGATGTAATCAATATTGTAACTGCAACTTTTGCAACTTTATATTTCCAAATATTATGTAAATATGTAGTTGTTTCCGTATAATAACAAAAGTTGTCGAAAGCTATTATTAATAGAATATTGAGTTTATTATAGTGTTATTTCACAAATTATATTTATGATGATCAATTAATTTGCTTGTAATTTGACTAATTGTTTACTATTTCAGATTTTGAAACATGTCCGTTTACTCATATTTGTACTTAAAATGAGGAAATTTGATAAATGCGGTATTGTAATTTATTTTGTTTGTTAAATTACTAACTGCAATTAACAAAGTCTTTCAATTATTGTAATTTATTCTACAAAACAGTGATATAATTCTTGAAAGTACTCACCTACTATCAGAGTAACATTTTTTGTCCGTGGGCGTTAAAATAAAGTTACTTTCTCGTAAGCCTCATCGTTCATCTTTATGTGCCTCGACCTTATAAAGGAGGAGTCGAAAGCGGTGATTTTATTCTACAAACAATCCCTTTTTCCATAAATTATGAAAACAGTGACACTTAAAGTGGGTACCAGTAACTTACTTTCACTTTTATTTGAACAGACTATTGTAATAAATTTTAAGTTTTTTTCGGCTTAAATACTTTTTTGTTCGAATGAAACGGAGATTACTGGCCACCTGTGATTCATAAATGGTATTGTAAGACAAGTAATATGTAAAATGTGATAAAATTGTTGTACTTTTAAATTTCAATATGTGCACACAAAATTACCTCGAATAGGTATTAAAATTTAATTTACGCTACGGGCTTATTGGTTGTTAAACTTTATGACTTTGTAAAGTATGTCTGTATTAAAATGTATTAAATTTAAACAACTTTGTCTGGATTCTAGATTATCTAATTTAAGTAATAAAGTAATATCTCTTTTTTGTCTGCAATATTTTCAATTAAAATGAGAACTTTGCACACATTTTCGGTTGCGTGGTAACAGTCTAATATTATTTCATCTTACTAATATTATAAATGCGAATGATTATATGGATGGATGGATGGATAGATGTTTGAAGGTATCTCCAAACGGTTGATTGGATCTCGATGAAATTTGGCATTCATATAGAACGTAGCCTGGAAGAATACATAGGCTACGTATTATGTTTTTCTTTTATTTCAGGCGGATGGAGTCACGGGCGACCACTAGTTTACAATAAAGATAAATTGACCGTATTCTTGAAGATAATCACATGTTCAAATGTTTGTCAATCCCAGATACGCTTCAGCTAAGTATGTCATTTGATAAACAATGCATTGAAACGATTTGGCATTTTGGGATTCTAATCTAAGCTTACAATTTTGAAGACAGATTTCGAGAAGCGTATAGCTAACATTCCGTGGTTCAGGACTTCACAGTTTGCTAAACCATTGATAATTAATTCCTTTTCCGTTTATCATGATTTGCCTAAAATAGATTTAATTAATATCTAGTGGCTTAGTAAGTAATAGAGGACATAAACACATTGATTTTATTCGTATATAGAAAAATTAAGTAATGTTTCAACCTTCATAGACATAGTACGTAAGTAACTTAGTTTCCGATCATTTAATTAAAATGGTATTAATGTATGTAAAGCAATATATATGAACATAATATATGCATTAATCGATGCAAAACAAGACCACGGGTAGAGCTAGCACTGGAATAAAAGCAATCTTGGTGAGCAAACATAGTTGCCGCCTATATTTTCCATCGCAAACACTTCGATATCGAATAGTTTACATTTTGCGTATTCCGACCTGCTTTGCCCGCTTGTTCGTGGAGCCGACACCGTTACGCAAATATTACCAAGTACATAAATATTATATCCCTTTGATTCAAGCTTACATTGATATAAGCACAAATATTACGTTTGTTGTAATTGTACATTCTCATTGAAAAAATTCTTTAACAGGTACCTATTTTTTTAAATATTTTTAGGGTTCCGTACCTCATAGGAAAAAACGGAACCCTTATATGATCACTTTGTTGTCCGTCCGTCTGTCTGTCATGACCCTTTTTTTTAATTTACTAACATTTATTCTATCATTCCAACTAAGTTCTAGACTTGTGCTAGGAAAATGGTACACCACAATCATAATCGAGTTGCGGGATTCGAACCACGTGATCGATTTTCTGAACTAACTATTAACGTACTATTAGGGTATTGGCGCATCATATGTTTTTGTATTAATATTAAAGCAGTTATGGTTAATTTTTCTGATACATATACAAGGCTAGCGTCCTATTATACTTTGTTCAATGCAGGATATGAATTTAAAATAAAACACACAACTTTCAACATCTGTATCTTAAGATTTGCAATTAATAATTCAACGAGCCTCCTAAAGGTCGTAATTTGCCGCCAGCTCCACGGCTTATGATAAATTCTTGTCTTTATAATGTAACATCTTCACACAGAAGGGACGTCTTTGATCTATTAAAGGAAATGTTTGGCTTTGTTCAAGTTACCCTCATTACTTTGAATGTAAAGATGGTTTTTGGACATTTGTCGGTGTTAATAGTGTGTTTATTCTCAATTTTAAACTATAACATTGAGCCTAATTTGATTAACACTACAAGAAAATGCAAACAATATTTCAAGACCTAAATATCATAAAGCTTTAAAGGAAATATTACTAAGGATCATTGAAAACTTTAGGTGTTTATTTTACGTAAAAGAATTCGTATTCGTTAAGCAGTTCCCTTTGCCGCGTGAATTGGCTGTTTATTTCATTGGCAGGTCGACGCCTGCAGCGCTATTCATGAGCCAATTCAAGTCCTTCCTAAGCCGCAACAAAACAAGGAAATAAAGTTGGCGTTCGACGCCGCCTTCAACTTCCTTTACTAATAGGATTGTCGGTGATATTAATTTATTTAAAGCGGCCCAAAGAAAACAATTCGGTTAAATTAGAAGTATTTATCATTTAATTATAAATTAAGATTAATTCATCTCGTAATATTAATGGTTGAATTCAATATTTGAACTTAAAGTCGATTCAAACATCATTTTGATTATTCTATACAAAAATGAGTAGAAAAATTGAGGTTGCCCTTAAAATTATTACGGTGGAACTGCTTTTTCTTATTATTTCAAATAAATAATTTGACCAAACCTTTACGGATAGATTATAAATATAAATTGAACGAAATCAGTTGAATTTAGATTTAGTTTCGCTTGTTTGCTGATGTAAAATAAAGTTAGCGGGTTTTAGCGAAAACCGCACGTTAATTATTTGCAGCTTGCAGCTAATAAATTGCTAATCCGCCCCCGCTATGTCCTCGTTATCTCAAACTCACGATACCAGAATTAAAAACATAGTATGACACATATTTTTACACTATAATCAAATAATGATTAAATATGTATAATAATGATTAATTTAACTTAATTTTTAATTATGTTAATGTTTAATATTAACAACAAAAAATTCGTTACGTCCATGTTACGTCAGTCAACCTGGGTCCCTGATTTGCGGTTATGATATACGAAGCGTGCGGTACCTATTCACGGTGTTTTATTTCCCGACCCTGATATATTTATTTACGCACGTGCCATCAATATTCCATTAATCAAGTGTTAGCTTTAATACACGTATAAATTTCTTAATTATGATTGTTTGCCATTCATTTATACATAAGTATCTCGAAAATTCTGATTTATATCTCATTCAAGATGTTTTTGTAATACTTCTATGATAAATGTCGAGAGTAGTAGATCAACAGGACCATTTGACATTAAGTGGAAAGAGTAATTAACGCAATAAAAAATAAACGATTCTAAATTCGGTTGTAATTATCATCAATGTCGTGTTAACAAACAAGAAAGTATCGAATCTTATAGAAATCTATGCTATGATACGTAAATTTAGAAACTTTTGTTGTTCAAGGTCATAAATTACCCGAAAAATAATCACTAAGTTATTTTCATGTAGCAGACGTCTGTTTGGTCGATGGTATATCAGGTATCAGTCTATGTAACAGATGTCTTGCGGTTATTGCCACAACTTCCCTTTCTTTGATTTATCACGACGCCGAAAGTCTCAAGAAATGTCAGTGACAGAGATAAATGGTAAACAACATTACGTAAATAATTATATTTGTTAGAATAAAAGCCTCTGTTTTGCAAATGTAGTTCATTCGTAAGCTTTTAGGACGAGGACTCAACTTGATACTGACTTTTAGATGTTACTTATTTATATATTTTCCAACGTGAACAATAACTCCACGAGTAGCTTAGTGACTGCAGCTGTCTCAACAAATAAGCGAATAAAAAGATTATTACGAAACAACAAGAACTTTACTTGGAGCTAAAATGTTACAGCTTGTTTTTCAGCTTCGCTATTGTTTTACTGTTCATTTCTTTCACATTGTTAAAGATTTTTAAATACATTGTTGGATATGTTTTAAAAACTTTAAAAATAGTATACAAATTAAACGGCGATGTTGGTTAAATTTTAGTCAAAATGACGCGAAATTTTGTGTTAAGAAATTTAAAATGTAAAACGTCGTTAAATAATAATAATTTTCAATGGATAATTTGTCATAACATGTTTACCCTTGTATTCAAAAAACTGCGTCGTCATATCTTAATATTAATAATATAGAAAGATGACATGGTAGAAGTTGAGATTCAAAAGTTCAAGTGGGATTCAAGTACTTTTTATGTGAGTTTAATTGCTTTTTTACGTGTTACGCTTAGTTACGTGAACACATGGATAAAACAAGTCATTTGTTTCTTATCTGCATTTCTATTGTATTATTAATTATATTTAATTTGAAAAGTTTTAATTAAAAAATTCAGAGTACACATGCTTATTATCGTTAGGCCTTATCAATCAAAGTAAAATGTCAGGCCGAAAATTGTCATGTGATCGATGTTATTTTTATATTGACATTAATTGAGACGAATGGATACAGTGTCGTTAATACGTGAAAATGACTACGTTATCGATGTTAATAACAATAATCAAAATTATTTTTAGAATTTCAACAGTATTGCTATGTATTTTCCCTGTATGTGGGTCAATATCTTTCTATTAAATAAATAATAGAGTTAATTAAGGTTATCTTTTGATCCATGTATAATTTTAGTTACGGAGCTTGGATGCAGCACAAAGTGCTCATTATTCATTGTTATAACTTATAAAAGAGCTGATCTTGGAAAAGAAAAGTCAAAGGCGGGGAATCTCCGTTCCAAACAATCCCTTCTATTTCCATAAATTTCCATACAGTGACATTTTAAGTAGATAATGGGAAAACGTATTCCCTCTTTATACGTAATTGAGGGGA
The DNA here is from genome assembly GCF_000836235.2 of Papilio xuthus. NCBI lineage: Eukaryota > Metazoa > Arthropoda > Insecta > Lepidoptera > Papilionidae > Papilio > Papilio xuthus. The sequence goes on from NW_013531704.1 coordinate 3,688,009, forward strand.
TGAAATTCTTTAAAAATTGCGAAAGAATAAATCAAGTTTACTCTATAAGAGAATTTTTAGCTTTGTATTTTTTGACAAATCTGTGCTTTTTAAATTATGAGATATTACGGAAGATCAATTTAACTTTTGTATTTTTTAAATACATCAATGATTATTTCTTATTTTTATTATGTGGCGACTTTAGTAAAGAAAACGTTGCAATGCGAATGCTATGCGTTAATCTGTATTGTAAAGTGTACGTAGTTGAAAGATAAACAAGAGAAGGATTACAGAGATTCATTGCTGGATACATTCCGGTGGCAAGCTGTGCAGCGAGAAATAAACGGAAAGGAATTTTATTGAGAGATCTAAAAAAAAAAAATCTGAGACTAAAGTGGATTCAACTTAAGTGATAAAAGTGTAAAACTTAAATGCTAAAAACTAAACAGAATCATCAATTTTGACATCTTATAATAATGACAATGTCAGAATAATGCGTCAACATTTCATTAGATTAATACCACGATATAAAACCGTCTGCATTACTACCGAAACAGCAGACAATAAGAGCGACCCCTCCGATGAAAAGAGTTACATGTATTATGGGGGCTCTATATAAAATTTAACTTTAATTAAAAGTGATGTGCTTTGTTATAGGTAAAATGCTTCTGTACAGATGTTTTGGAAGTGAAAACCCACAGTAATGTTAAACTAGTTGAAGTAAAAAGGTCTTATAAAAATGAATAACATCACCTGGACAGTTACTAATTTAAAACAATAAAAAAACATTTGCGGCACAGAGTCGCGTTGAATACGAAATGAATTGCCGCAAAAACTATTATTTATTCTGCCTCCGTAGCTAAAGACTTTCGAAGTTTAATAAGAGAGTTTTTAAACAGCAAGAAATATGTTTTTATTTCTTTTTCTTTTTATTTAGAACATAAAATTATACTTCTTTTTAAATACAATACCGTTTTTAGTAAAACAAGTTTCATTATTTCTTAATGTACTAGTGGTCGCCCACAACTTTGTCAAGGCAGATTTCTTAACGTAGCCTAACAGCCTGCTTGCATCACTTTTCCCCTCAAAGTCTAAATCGAACCAACCCTTCCGAAGATTACCGGGAACAAACGACCTTGCCGACAGACTAACAGACAAATAATATAAAAATAGGTTTTAATTAAAAAATGCACCATGTGTGCAAATGTGACGGTTTTTTCGATATTATTCTGCTGTACACCGGACTTCATCGAAATCCGTAGAGCCGTCTTGGAGACAGCTTCTATAAAAATGCTTTCGGATTTATAATATTACGAAGATTCTGACTTAAAACAGTATACTGGTTAATCAGGAAAACATGTGAAAACCGTAAATCATCAAACAGTTAAATTAATTTGTATTTATCAGTAAATTACTGTTTCAATTAACTTCATCGTAAACGAAATCTTTTAATTCGTTTGAAGGTATTTACAAAGTGTGTATTCAGGTGAAGCAATCTGGTAAAGCAAACCAACTGCCTACTGTTTGCGTAGGATCACCTCAACTGTTTAATAACTTTATCATAAAGTAAAGTACGACCAATTATTTTTAATTATTATCTTTAGCATCTTAAGATTATTATTTAGGTAAAGTTAATATAGAAATAATCATATTTTCAGATGTAATATAACATTCTCGTGTCACAATGGTAGTTACCATACTCTTCCGAAGCGGCTTGACCGATTTTGGTGAAATTTTATATATTATACATATTCAGTAGGTCTGAGATTCAGTTACTATTTGTTTTTAATAATGCGCGAGGACAGCTTGTTATATTTAACATATCCAAATAAGTCTACTTTTGTAAGTGAAACAAATATATTAAACTGAAAAGGATATTTAGGAGAGTATTGAGGGAATGAAGATTTTCAATTCTATAAATGCCCGTCTTTACACTTTTGAACACAATGATTTTTGGTATTTTTAGGAAAAAAATCCTAAAACGAGCCAGTGTATTGACGCAACACTGGCCTTACTAAAATGTCGATGTTTATGTCCCCTCACTATTCATTCTGACACTGGACTTTGTAACGAAAGCACGTCATTCGCGCCAAATGATTCTAAATAATACTGTCTAAAAGTATCTATTAAAGTCATGACGTATTTTTATTGCAAAACATAGATAGGGAGAGAAGACAAAGCATTATTTCATACTCGAGTTTATTTTTAAATTCCACCATGTTGGTAAAGTAAGCCACGAACAAGGTATACTCTCGAAGAATAAATTGGCTGTTTATCGCAGTGAGAGGTGAAACAAAAACGCCTTATGAAGAGCTAATTCAAACCGCTTTATAGTCTCGCCTTACAAACGTGGCAAAAAGTGATCGTTGTTCTTTTTACCCTGTACTGTATTGAAAATGGTAAGGTTTTATTTTACCAAAAGCTGTGTAACATAAGTATCTGTTTAGTTAACAGAAAAGACTTTTACATAAAGATTTAATTGACTTTAAAATATGGACTTGACTTTTAGTTATGGATAAAACAGGTGAGGAAGTTTTTTTTATTTCATTAGGTGGCAAACGAGCGAGCGGCCACCTGAAATCACTGAAATAGCGAAGTGACCTTTGTCCATAGACATACGCAATTGCATATGCGTTGCCTACTGCACGGAAAGAAAATATTTTCCCTTCCCATGCATTCTCTCATCCGGAAAGTCCACTTCCACCTCCCATCCTTTCCTTATAAGAAAAAGGGTGGAAAGGGAAAGAGGACTAAATTAGGCCTCCGGGATGCAACCTTATCAGACAAAACGCGAAACTACTTCCACTTCACGCCTGTCTTCTTTGTGGTCGTGGTATTTCACCGGGCGAGCCGGGCCAATTTGTGCGAAGATGTTATAGCGGGCTCTACCACTGTTAAAAATATATTTCTAATTTTAATATAAACCGGGATGAAAGAAAGCCTGCTGTTAAACGACAACAGCTACCATAAATATCAACTACAACGCGTTGCCAACATCCCTGTAAAGACAAAAGGATCTCTATTTTATACCTTAATGGTACATTTCCCTTTCTCTCTGTTGTATATCTGTGGCATACTTAGCTACATTCTTTTTTTTTTCTTTGGAAACGAAAATGGTAACAAAACCTCTTTTGAGTGTACATTTTATAATTTCTACTTAAAGCCAACTAATAATCGAATTGTAAAATTAATTTTAAATAATTGTTCATTAAATGAACATTGCACGCTATACCGCTTATTTAGGTCACAAATAGCACACATTATTGAACTGAATTATTATAAAATAATTAGAACTAGTATCGTTTCACGCTGCTAACGCACGTTCTTTGTTTCTGATATCGTTTCCAGTTGTTCAATTATTTCCAGTTTAATAATACTGTGAAACCAAAGCGTATTTTAGTCATTGTATAACTAAGTACTAGATAGAATCGCACATACGAACAAAAGCATCAATATGAAACGGGCACGAAGTGTAAGGAATTATCGTAAACAACTGCTGGGTATTGTGCTCGTTAACAGCACTAATATTATTTGCTTTTGTTATAGTAATATTTTTTATATGCTAGGTAAAATAAAAGTATTAAAACTTACTTCTTACTAATATTATAAATACAAATGTTTAGATGGATAATAGATGGATGTTTGTTGGAATGTATCACCGGAATGCTCAAAGAATCTGGATGAAATTTGGCACAGACGTAGAATATAGTCTGGAAGAACACATAGGCTACTTATCAACTTTTTTAGTAATTCCACGCGGATAGAGTCGCAGGCGAAAACGAGTTATAGAGAAAAGGAAAAATAATTGTTTGGCTTTCTTGCGCAGAATTGTCAAGCATCGGTAGTTTTTCCAAATTCCACCATTTTAAAAATTAATAGTCCCTAACATATTCGCAACTAATTGTGTTAGAGTGTATTTCTAACTCGCTAAGCATACCTGTAACGTGAATTAGATTTTAATTAACATGATAGTTAATTAAAATCCGTTCCCAGCTGTAACACGTCTATCTGATTAATCAAACAGTTATATGACTGGAATCCGCGTCAACGTTATTTACTGTTCACTTCTCCTTCGATACCTGTTTGATTAATCAAAGGTATGAGAGCATGTAAGCGAGTTTGTATAACAAATCAAATATGTTATAAAGCCAATAATCCTTATTATTAATAGGTATATTGAAACCATAAGGCATACAAGATAAACAGATATTAAAGAAACAGCTGATTTGCTATATTACAATATTATTATAAATGCGAATGTTTGGGTGGTGGATGGATGTATGAATGGATGGCTGAATGTTTCTTTGAAGGTATCTCCAGAATGGCTGAAAGAATCTTGATGAAATTTTGCATAAATGTATAGTCATAACGCATAGTCTGGGAGAAGACATAGGCAACAAATTAAGTTTCTTTTTAATTGCGTGCAGACGGAGTCGCGGGCAACAGCTAGAATACTATCAAAGTTAGTTCATAGGCAGTATTTTATTTGGTTCATTCAAGTAATCATGTCCGTCAGAGTATAATTCCAAAACCACTAACGTCGCATCACACAGTAAATTCAGCTATTTAGCGGCTTAAACTGCTTAAAGGCTTAATGAACGGCGTCGGTTTCAATTCATTATGGTACCAACACAGAATACGCTTTACATTTGTGTAATTTAAATTAAACTTTAATCTTCATTTGATTTAGAATGGCTTGTGACATTTTTATGTGACTAGGTTATCACATATTTTATAAGTATTTCTTCGTATCTTTTGATTGAGTTTGAAACCTCTTTCCATGTTAATCCCCTTTCTCGATCCTATAGATTGGCAATAAGCGTCTATGGTCAAGCGACTATCCTTCATTTATTATAACCTCCTCCTTTTTGAAGTCGGCTTAAAATACTTTATGGTACGGTAAAAGGCATACAATAAATCCGTTTCACCGTTTTATAGTCAATTAAAAATACGTGAAATAGAAAATTGTAGTCGTTTCGTTCGTGCGTGATATATAAATGTATCTTTTTTAAATAAAAAGTCAAATAGTATTCGCTGCAACCTGCCATTACGGGATTAAATCGCCAAAGTTAAAATGCAATCAACGAGAATGAAATCACGAAAAACGGTCGATCGGGTCCGCGATTTCAATAAACTTGGAATCGTTTCAATATTGAATTGTTTAAAAAAACAATAGTTTAAAGTCCTTGATGTATATCTGCATTTTATATATTATTTCATGCTAAAATAAAAAAAAAAATATTGTCGGACACTTCGCGAACCATTGTATTGGTTTGATAATTGACAAAGAGTAGTAATCGTCACCTCATACGTACCCTCACCAACGGGCTTGAAGTCTACCCAAGTTAGGAGTGACTGTACGATAAAGAGATGATGCGGTAAAAAGGTAGCATTAGTGTAAGATTGCCGTCATAGAGTAGGCAGCAATGTCCTTGGCATAAACAATTGCAGTAATAAAAACTCTATAAAAAATGCTTACAGTGAAATAGATAATGCCCCAGCAAATGTATCCAGCCATGACATTAGGGAGTAAATATTTTTAGAATAAGCATTTCGCAGTGAGAGTCGACGTGGGCGGGATATGTGTTGACGTCCGTGTAAATTATATAAATGATGGAAATAGCAACATGTCTCGTGATAAATGATATATTTAGACTAATAACTTTTTTATACAAAAGAAAAATATGCTTACATTTACAAGGACGGCTACATTATTGTAGGTGGAACATAATACTGATTTTGTGTCAAAAATTTTGATTTATATATTTCAATTCATATCTATATAAAAAAGTACGAAGAAAATATATAATAATGTAATATGTACTTTGTGTGCTGAGAGAGATTTTTCTAGCACACTTTAATAAAATAAATTTAAAAGGCATCCGTTTAGTTATGCTAGTTGTGCTTTACTCCAAAATGGATTTTGTGAAAACCTATCAATATTCAAAACATAACACACCATTACAACATGTCGACACTTCCTTTATTCCTGAATTCGATATTTTCCCATTGTAATATATACTCCGAAGGGGATTTCTGTAGCCACAAATATAATTTCGGCAGAAGAATTTCACGGTAAGTAAAGGGGTTTGGTTTTAAACAACGTCATAAGTTTTAAACTTTTTTTGTAAGCTATAAACTATAGAAGGATACTACAGTTTCAGTAAAAGATAAATAATTACATATTTGTTATCAGGATAGTTACATTTTTTCTTCAGAATGAAAACTTTCTGAAGTTATTTAGTTTTTATACCAACAATTCCTTTTTAAAATCAAACATATTCAAATGATTTAAGCTAAGAATGCAACAGCGATTTCTATAACTTTAAAACAACTCCTCCGTTATGAAGTACCGGCTGTCTGCAGAGTCATGGTAATTAACGCCAGACCGCGGCCGAAATCAACGTGAGACGTATATTAATGTATTTTCCAAGTCGGAAACTTGTTGCTTCACAGCTATTATGTAAACTTTATTTCAGTTTTGTATAAATATGCAGTTATATTGGTATTTGCAGATTATTTAAGCTGATATCGACATACTGTATGGTTCTTAATAAGACTAGAAAAAAGGTTTTTATGAATTGTTGCCTCCTTTTGTGATAAATACAACTCAAGGGAATAAAAACAAACGTATTCTGAAATATTTTAAGACTATACTTTCATAAAAGAAACAATTCTTAAACAACGATAGAACCTTTTCTTATCATCTTATCATCAGCTCACTATACGTCCTTACCGAGGGGCTCGGAGCCTACCCTAAGTTAGGGGTGAACTATAGAACCTACTAGAACATTATTAATATTTTTTCCAACACGATTTTAAAATCCTTTTAGTTCTATTTATGAATTATTTCAAACATTTTACAGCTATTCTAAAAATAGGTCCATAATATAACTAATTTTAACATTTCTTTTTACATTGCGTCGCCTATGAAGAAAGCTTCTTGTAACCGCAAACATATACATACTATTGTATTGCTAGAAAATGTATAGATTTGTAGATGTAAAGTTGTTTCTAAGAGAACTACATAAATATGACGGTTATTTCACGTACCCAATTCGGACCCTTGTCACAATTCAAATAGCACACAACACTACGATAACTATAAGAGTTGCGAAACCCCTATTGTTAAAATATTTCGGTCTTATGATGTTCGAACGACAAAAGGACGTTTTTCTTGTTAATGGAATAGTAGGTGTATCCCGCGGGTTTTCCCGGCAATTATTCGAGTTTTTCTCACCTTTTAAACCTTCCCTAGACCTCCACGAACATTTCAAGACCATCATCATCATCATCATCAGCTCACTATACGTCCCCACCGAGGGGCTCGGAGCCTACCCTAAGTTAAGGGTGATTAGGCCATAGTCAACCACGCTGCCCAAGTGCGGGTTGGTTGACTTCACACATATCTTTGAATTACTTCTCAGATATGTGCAGGTTGCATCACAATGTTTTCCTTCACCGTAAGAACGTCGGATAAATGTACATATGTAAATCGGAGATCGAAAAACACATTGGTACATTTCGGGATTCGAACCCAGGACCTGCAGATTGCAAGTCAAGTGCTTGACCACTGAGCCACCGACGCTCTATTTTTATATATATTTCAAGACCTAGATAAGATAAATCCGTTCAGCCGTTAACGAGTTTTCGCGAGACTAACAAACAGCAATTGAATTTTATATATATAGATAGAATATATTTATATTTTAACTTGTAAAAATAATGGTGGCAAGTTGTAAACCATCTGTGTAGATAGCAATAACATAATTATTATAATCAAAGCCTTAAATTCAATTATATTATCACTTTGTGTAATTACATTGATGCTTGTCTATTATATTCAGTTATCTATATCATAGTATCAAGCGATATTTGACATGATATATAATTTCATATTCTAATTGCTTTTGTGACAATATCGTTGGTAGCGAAACTCAATTACAGATCATAAAGGATCAGAAGCCGAGACCAGAGGTGACGGAGGAGCAACAATTTAATTAAGGATATTCCATTTCGTGGTATATACTGAGAACTTATACATGAGTAAGACAATGATATTAATTCACTTTTCACGAAATCTATGATATCCTCAGTTTTCACTGCAGATAAACCTGTACAAAAACATTGAGTGGTCAATATGTTTTGTACACACGATACGGCACTTGAAAACACAGTCTGATATTATAAAAATAGACTAAATAACACTATCGACTGTTTTTTTGGCTCGGTTTACAATACCTAACTTTTTGATGTAAACGAGCTCAAGTTATTGAACTCGTAATACGTTTACGATTTCAACGTTTACGTTTAACAATTACGACAGAACATATTATTACTTTATTTCGAATTTATATTGACTATCACAAGTGAAATCCAAATTCCCTCACCCACTTATATAAATACATATAGGATAAAGTAAACCTTAGGTAAGTCAGTAGGATTAGGCATGAATCGTTTCGGAGAACATTTACCGAAAGCCATTACCTGAGACTGAATTCGAGATAAGAAGTCTGATGTTACGTATTTTGTAAGATAACAAGAAAGAGAATACAGATTTGTTAGAATGTAATGATTGTGTCCAGAATGTATCAACAATTCTTACACACATCTTAAATTCCATTACAATAAATAAAAATTGAAATAATCTAGAGGTTAATGTAAGTCTAATAACTCCTAAGGTTCTTAATATTTGTTTTTCTCATATAAATAAATCTTATTCTTGCATCTTGATATTACAACAACCATATTATTACATACTATAGCCGGTATTCATTATGACGTACCCAAAAATGTATATTGAATCTTTTGTAAATTTACGAGTGACTAGGGTTTCATAAAAGTTTATTTAATGTCACTTTACGATAAAGTCTATCCGGAAATTCAACTGACACATCTCATTTTGACCGCATATTCGGCGGTAACTCAATACTGTAGTTGCGGTTAGCCGTCTATTTGGATGTTATAAAGTTAGATTATTTCAAATATTCCAAAACAAGTAAATAAAAATGTATATAACTTCATACAAATTCTGTAATTACTATTGTACATCTAAAATATAAATTTATTAAACTATTTTTATTTAGACTTGTTACGGTGAAAGAATTGAACATAATATCTCTTTTAATCGTATACAACCTTGACAGTTAAAATAACCTTTATAATAAATGAGGTAAGGTACAAAATTATACTTTTCATTTAATATTCATCTACAGTATAAGCTGACATCATCGTGGGTCCGTGAGGCAAAATTTAAATTGCTTTTCCTTGTAAAATTAAAACGTCATTCGATCGCGGCCTTTCAATAATTCATGAATTGTTGCTGCGAAATATATACCTTATCTTGAAAAAAAACGCTTATAAATTAATCAGAATTAATTCTTAATGCCTCAATTTCTCATTCTAACTCTAAAAATATAATATAATTTGACCTAGTTGCGCCGATATAAATTAAATTAATTCGTTAAGATGATTTAATGTGTAAATAAAGTAATAAAAAATATATCATTAACCAAAAATAACAAGGTAATGGGTGTCCAATTAGTAAATAAATCGTTAATTCAAACAATAACGTGCATTAAATGAATAACAATCTAATCTAAATCCATTCACGATATTCAAAATAATTCGCCGGCATCTTCATCGTGAAACTAATTAAGAGTTTTATTGTTCAAAAGGGGGTGCTAAGATTGCGTTGTGCGTATTTGTTTAAGCTTTTGACTATAGCAAACATTCCTCAAAACACGAACAACACAAAACAAAACTCAAACGAAATAAGCTCACGGCGGCCTTAGAGAAGTTCAAATTCTATTTGCATTATTCCAATGACGCTTTGTATAATTTAGTACAAAAGAAAACTCGAACCAGTTATGAAGAAAGTTCCAATTGGATTCTGAAGATTTTCCCTTGCGATTTTTCAATTGCAAATTTATTCTCTGTAACGAATACCTTACGAATTCTTTAGGAAAATCCAAAATTTCGATGTAATTTAGTGTTTATCAAGGCCTTTTTTTTCTAATTTACACTTAATTAAGATAATCGATATCTACTTCTATTTCATATTATAAATATATATAAAAAAGAAATAATAAATTGTTAACGTGTAACATACACGTGTAAATGTAGGTAATCTTTTTAATCCAATTAAAGAGATTTGATAAATCATGAGTTTGGTAATCCAATAAAACCACAGCCACTGCTGTTCACTTCTCTGAGGCCTTTTATAAAATTTAACGAATGTTAATTCGAAACAGGACGAACGCTCGAAATGAAAACCTACCGCAACCAACTCGTCAGCAAAAAGGATTTTAGGAATAAGCAGTACGGGAGAATAAATAAAATTGTTTGTTAGCTGTGGGAGTTTACTACAGACCGTAAGGGACCTATGCTGTCTATTTCTATATACTTTAAACAAAAACTCGTAAGTAAACTATTTTAGACTGTACGAAACTGTTTTTATATTTTTAAAAAGGTATATTTTAAAAGATGAGTTTCAAATAAATTCTTACCATGACTATCTCTATTTTTAAAAGCGAACGATAGTACTTAGTAAAAGTGCTACGGAAACAATAACTGAATTTTAAAAGAAATAATAAACACCTCTTCATTACATTTAATTTATTAATGAACCCTCCAAGTCAAACGTAATATAACGTTCATTATTATATAACTTTGATATATAAGGAGATATAAATCATCAATAATTAAGCCTATTATTGTGAAACTAAGCGCATTAGTCAATCTTATTATTCTATTATTGTCACACTGAGGCTTTGTTCGCGGTTGTGGCTTTATCGGAATGTCGTGATTTCGTTAATTAGTTATTGAAATTTTCTATTTGTTGATATTAATAATTAACAGAAAGATAATGCTTGATTTAACAATATTAAATTTCATCATCATCATCAGCTCACTATACATCCCCACCGAGGGGCCCGGAGCCTACCCTAAGTTAAGGGTGAAATATTAAATTTAACAAAACAAATTTCGCTTAAGCTTGTGTGACATAGATATTATGTATACATATGTACACATTGAAATATTAAAAAGTTATCCACACAGATAAAAAAGGCGACATATTTATAAGAGCTACAGAGATTTCGAAGAGGTAAACACTTTGCCCATAAGTGTTTCTTTTACGGAATATTTAAACACTTCTTTGTTTCACTTTAAGTAGCAAAAAGCTTTATGCATCTTTAAGAAGAAAGGCATTAGCGTTGAAACAAAGTCTTAATTCACTTTAATGTGTACAAAGAATATTTTCATAAAATGTTAAATGATATTTACGAAAAGCAAAATAACTTTAATCTGTTTGAACATTAGTTAAACGACATCAATATCACTACTAAACAGAAGATGGGCGTGAAGTAGAAGCTATTCCGCGTTTCAACTGTCGAGCGAGCGTGCAGAAGACAGCAGAGGTAAGGCAATCGAGTTAGGCAAAGGATAGGACACATAGAAAGGAGAAAAATCCCACTTAACGGCTCTGGTAGTTTCTTGTTTCTTTCATTTCGATCACCTGTACACGATATTGTGTTAAATTGTATTAATAACTATACTTTTATTAAAGCAAACTTATGACAGAGTTATATGATTGCAGTATTTCGAATAATATTTTTATGTTAAAATAAAATGAATATATCAAAGGAATAATGGAACGGTTTCGCTTTGAAATGCAAAGTTCTTTCAACGCTTGTTTGCTGATAAAAGTGCCATAATCAGTTTCCAAGTTTTACAACTCCCTCTTTCACTGTTCGCCATTCAATGTAAACAGAATGTGTTTCAAAATAATATTGCAGCACTGAGCAAACCTTTCGTCAATGTTTGAATTGCTAAAAGATTGGTGCGGCAAGTATTGAAAGACGACGGACAGGTTTTCTATCGTTTCAATGCTTTTTTCCCGACTGACGAAGAGGGTAATGTTTTTCGCGTGTTTTTAAACTTGTTTTTATGAATGTGGGCTTGTATGTTTTACTTTGTTATGGCTTAGAATCTAAACGACTGGACTGATTTTGACCAGTGAGGTGTCGTGCGATTTGACTAATCCCCGAAGAGTCATAGGGTATGACGACGATGTAACATCGACACCAAAAACATTTAGTGGGCGTGAGATATGAAATTCTAAGTAAAGAACAAGTTCAAATCTCACCATTTTTTCATTGCTAAATCTTTTTTTCGATGTTTGATCTTAACAATTTATTTACTGAAAAAAAACTTAATTATTGATTAAAATCTGAATTGCTAACAGTGATGAAGTACTTCTTTGCTTCGTAATAATAGAATCCATTTAAAGTACTTTATTCTTTATTTAGAAATAAACGTGGCATGAACTGCAACGATGAGGGTTATTCGTGTAAAACACAAGCAATTGCCGCTAAAAGTGCTCAATTATCCGCAATAAAGGAAAGCTTTTGCAATCGATTTTACCAATTTTAGTTTATGAATACTAAATGATGAGAGCTCTTGTAGCGAATAACTCGTGTTGATAACAGTTCAAAGTTTTTAACCATTTGTATGCCCGAGTTTTTTATTCTAGACATTTAAACCTACAATAAATAATAAAACAGTTTATAATGTAATAAAATCTTTAATCTAAAATTCTGTCTGCAAAGGTTTTTCTGACAGATTTCTTAAATTCATTACTTTTAAAGTTAATTCAAAAGAATAAAAACGTAACTCAAAAAATGAAAAGATTAAAGAAAAATGAAAATAAGTAGTGCTCGAAACGCCTTTTACCCGAAAATATGGCAAAGTCTAAACACACTAAAAGATTTCTTTTCTCTTACCGTGTTTGTGTTCTACCGAGAAGCTTTGAGCTTTTAAAACGACAAAGCTTTTTAGTCAGAAGCGAAACTTTGTAGTTCTTACAGATATTAACAGTGTATTTCTGTAAGTTACCACGATCAAGTTCTGAATCCATGTTAACTCGTTACGTCGACATAATTCCGCAATAACCATCAGAAAGATAATTAATCTACCATAACTATTATCTAGCTTTTGGAAGTAATATATTCTAACTAAACTTAATGTACTCTACTTGTCGCACGAGTAGTTATTCCCTAATTAGTTTAAAAATGTATTGGACTCTATTGATGCTTAAATTTGGTTTTTACAATACCAGAAAAAGCAAAAAATGTGCTTTTGTACTAATATCGGACATATAGGAGGGGAGGATTTTTTTTTAATTAATAAGAGAAAATAATCTGTATTCAAAAGGCACAATAAATACAAGTACACATAGTCTTTTCAATTACGATAATACTGTTTTTGTGTAAAATAAAATATCTCTCTCGACGTTTTCAACGCTTTGTAATTGAAAAGTGCATTTACGGTAAATTAATAGAGTTTTCCGTTTAAATAAACTGTTCCGTGTTTTCATTGAAAAGCAAATGGTAAAGTTCACAATAACAAAACGATATTACTATGAACTTTAACATTTACTTTTACATAATCTTTATCGAATTGCTGTCAATCTATACGTATTATAAAATTACAGTAATATCGAAAAAAAAATCCTATTTCGTGTACATAATGTACTGATAAGAAAAACTTAGTTTTTTTTTATCAGTACCTATTGACTGTCTGTTCGCAAGTCCTCGCTTATTCCGGGTAATCTAAGGAACGGTTGGATCGTTTTCTAGGAGACTTAGACGTGAAGGTAGCAGCTGATACATACGGGAGTATTAAAAGTATTTTTTTTTTTAAATTCTATCTGATCAAGTCGATGCCGAAAGCTAATATTAATATAATATTAATAAAGACTTTCTTCAAACCGAAACTACAAAACATCGTTATTGGTAACAATAGATTCCAGTTTGCTGGAAAATAAAGTTCGAAAGCGATGAGATAAGTGATGAAGTAATGGATTATTTTCGTTTATTTAATACCAATCCATAAGTTATCTAAAGGTACTCAGAGCCTATAACGATCAAAAGATTTGTTTTCAACATTTGTGAGTGTAACCACTTACACGTAAATTACTTAGCAATTAAAAATAAAAAATTGTGTCATATTTTATTTCTTGTTCCTAGTTAACTATTTTGAGTGCAACCATTTATCAATTGCAACTTCCAAGTCCGTGGCAAATATAAAACCAGTGTAAAAATGGATAGCTTTTGAAAACGGATTTCAAAAGAGTAAATTTGCATTTGTATTGAAACGCGGGCACTATCGGACTGTTTATATTTTGCTTCGCTAAGTCGTCATGTTTATTTATATGGATACTGTCTGCGACTCTGTTTTTTGTACTTAGTAACACAAAATGTTACATTTGGATATTTAAAAAAAATATATTTTTCCTAACATAACTTGACAAATTGACGTAAACTATATGCATGTCAAAATAATATAAGCTATCATTTTTGTCTATTTTAATTTAAAATTGGAGATAGACGGATGAGATAATAAAAGATAATCAATGTTCTCTATTGAATTGTAAGTACAAATAAAGAAATACCACAGGCAAACAATAATGAAGACGTTCATAAAATTATATTTATCAAGACAAAAAATCTTTGACTATTAACAATCCACCAAAGCGGTAGCGCAATATTCACACTTATTTTAAAATACAACTTATTTCTGTATACATTTAATAAAATTAAACTGCAAATACATTTTCATAAAAACTTTCCGTTCCCAGTGAAATTAGTGTGAAATTCTTTTCACTTTACATTTCAAACATATGCTATTACTCTTATTTCTTTTGGCATGACACGTTTCGCTTCACGCCTGAAGAGTTCAAGTCAAAAGAGTACAGCTATTTTTTTTTTAATTTAAAACTTTTATGGTAAATGTTTATATTTAGATATATAGACTGATACATTTCTTAAGCAAGACACGAAGTATAGAAACTTCTGGATGAAAACAGTATAAAAGTAAAAATTTGAGAAGATTGCCGTTTATTTGTCTACGTATATCTGCTGTTTGTTTTATACAAATAACAAGTCAACAACAACAGACACATCAAAAGAAATAACAACAAAACTCTGACGAACAAGATGTACTTATGTTTTAAAATAAGAAAAAGAAAATGTACTACAATTAAGAGAAATTTGAAAGTAAACTTTCATTTAGCATCTTATAGCTTACTGGTCAAAAAAGGTACTAAATGTAAAACAGCTTTGAAGTAATCTTTACAGCAGTTGGAATAGTTTTAATCAGCAAAGCTATTTTATAGATAGAGAATATAATGGGAACAATAAACTGTGCGACCCCATTCTACAAAAGCTGTTGGTAGTCGTTGCTTAGAAATATTGTCACGTACGCAAAATTGTGCGTTTAAATTTCTTTCGATTCTTACCTAAGCTGACTTAAAATAAACCGTTTCCAATACCAATGGTAACTAAAATTAAAACCAAACGTATACTTTTTTAATGTAAAGTTTGAGACAACAAATAAAACTCCAAACTGATCTACACCATAAGTCAACTTGAAAAATTAAATTAATCTTCGTACTGGTGCTTTTTGTTTGCATTTAAAGACACTAATACAAATTAAAACACACATAATATATGATATCCAAAGTTTTCTATCCAAAATTTAATTCAACATCAGCTCACTATACGTCCCCACCGAGGGGCTCGGACCCTACCCTAAGTTAGGGGTGACTAGGCCATAGTTAGGCACGCTGGCCAAGTGCAGGTTGATTGACATTACACATATCTTTGAATTTCTTCTCAGATATGTGCAGGTTGCATCACGATGTTTTCCTTCACCGTAAGAACGCCTGATAAATGTACATATGTAAATCAGAAATCTAAAAACACATTGGTACATTGGGATTCGAACAAAGGACTGCAGATTGCAAGTCAAGTGCTTGACCCCTGAGCTACCGACGCTCTAAATCGCTCAGATATGTAAGGGAAAAACTAATCGCTAGATAAATATAATTAAAATGTTCAAGGTCTACGCCAACTATCTTCATAACAATTTGCTTAAATTTTGATTAAATTGAAACAGCCAGGACTTTGCACATATATGCCAATACCGGTCAGCTTGAAACTGGGCTAATTGTCTAAACTTGGAATTGTTTTAATCCACTTCTCTATTTTCTGTATAACAGGAATAACACCAACATTGTGCAGGCCAACGCATAACAATTAAAGCTTAGTACTTTGTTAAAGTTGCTTTGCACTCAATACTATCTATGAATATAACAAAGGAAGGTACAGTTACATAAAAGTTGGTGTTTTAACAATAATAGAATTTAGACACGACAAAATATAATTGTTGAGATTGCAAATTTAAAATTAGCTGTTACACCTACGTTGTTAGACTTAATGTTTATTAAACAAGAAAGTTAAATCAACAGCAATACATTTAACAAAATAACCATTTTTTGAAGACAAAACGCGTATGAAAACATCAGCAAAAGCTACTGCTTTAATCCTTAACAAATATAAGGTAAGTACTAAACGTTAACATGTACATTACATTATTACTATCGCATGCAAATTGAAAATTTAAAGTATTTATTTACTCGAGATAAATAAATTATTGATTGACTAGATGTCGCCCGCGATTCCGTCCGCGTGGGATTTAAAAAAAACATAATTAGTAGCCTATGTGTTCTTCCTAACTATGTTCTATATGTACGCCAAATTTCATTGAGATCCGTTCAGCCGTTGTAGCGATACCTTCAAACAAACATCCATCCAACCATCTAAGCATTCGCATTTATAATAGTTAGATTAACTTTTTTATGAATAGAAAAGTTTCATGAATTCACTGTTGTATTTTAATTATTATTTACAATAAAAGCATAATTAACATTCATGCAGTCAGTCGGGAGCACCATTATTTATTACAATGACTTCAGAGGCTCTATTAATAATCATTAGTTACGAACAGGGTCGGTGCAATAAATCCATGTCTACGTTTAATTTATGTTGAGATTTAAACATTTATTTTGTGATATTGAAACAGAAAAAAACTAAAATGTTTTCATTAACTACATTGCCTTGTTATAGTCCCAATTAAATAGTTCTTTTTAAAACGAGTTTGAATTATTTAGTTATCTTTCCAACTATGTCTGAAGATTGACTAGTACTGTTGTGTATCTTTTTAGATTTTTATTCAATCTACGCTTTTATTATTTGTAAAGCTCTAAAGAAAATTGTATTATATAAAAATTGAACTATCCGTTTAAACAACAATCTAATGAAAATTTTGAGCACGTCCCAACCAAATGAAATTAATAATTGATTAATTTATTGAATTTAATTTGTCCCCGATGGGCTCGAAACTAGTCGATGCCGACACCAGTAACTCGCGTAAGTGTCAGCTATTTTATATTTAGTTCTTAATTTAATATATTTTAAAATGTCAAATATCCATTTGTCTATTCATAATTTTTAGTAGGTCAGGGCTAATGTTGGCGTCTGACTTTATTTTCGGAAATATCAAATATAGTGAAATTATTGAACCGCGCGAAAAGGGCCTTGACCAGCCGTTACTAACAGATCTGCTCAGTTAGGCTTCATTCTACCTGCTCTGTTAAATTTAAACAAAAGTTGTCATTTACCTATTTTAGCTACCGCTTAAATTAATAATTCAGCAATGAACAGTAGAATCAGAATGTTGAATTTCTACTTTAATATAACAGCTATTTTGATGTATATAAAATCCTTATAATTAGCAAACACACATTAGTTTACATTACTTACTCCTAAATGACCTAAACTCGCATTAGAACAAACAACCCACTCATGCAAAAAGCGCAAAAGCGTATCGCTTTCAAAGTAACTTCTGTGACAAACTTGAAATTAACTAATTTAATTACACTCTAAAGCGTCTGTTCTATTTACTGTAACTCAAAATCCTTTCAATGAAAAAATGTATTTTTTAAAAAGATAGCTTGAAAATTCCAATAAATTTTGTTTTTTTTTCATTAAATATTTAAATGGATGTAAATAATGATGTAGTCGCAATCAAACAATGCTCGTCACTTTCGCGACATCTACGCGTGGACGATGAGTGAACTCTTCGCTGTTACCCAGACGCTGTTAGGTAGTTGTAATGAGCGATAACCTTCGTGAAAGGTATGTAAATGTACGTATTAAATGTCAAATGATAATAGAGCTTTGCGCATTGCATAATAGTCCGAATATGCCTTAGTAAAAAATATCAATCCAAATTTTCTTGAAATTTAATTTCATTGTCTTCATGAGATTCTATTATTAAACTCAAAAGATAGCCAACTCTTTGTTGACAAAAACTGAGAAAATGAAAATGTTACACAATGGGTAACATCTTTTAATTCTTTGCAGGAAAATTATTAAGAACTCATTAAAGAAAGAGAAACAAATTCTAGTTTATAAGATAAAGAGATAAGTACAATTGATATATGGACGTGAAAGTAAATGGATAACTTAAAAATAATACAATATTTGGTGTGAAAAACTGTTACTATTTTAATATTTGTTCTATTTTAAGTGATTAATGTATGCAAAGTGAATATACTATTATTAATTTTTTACAGGTTTAACAAATACCAGTCTCTTAAAACAAACTCTTACAAACCGGCAATTAGTTTACAAGTAATTCATTAAGCTTTGACACGACCATTCAAACAAGAATACGTGTCTTGCGTAATTTTGTTGATAAATGTAATTGGCTTAAGCAAAGATAGAGTATAGCGGAAGAATCATGTTCCACACGTTTAGTTTTTTTTAATTGAACGCCTTACTTATTTGAAAATATTAAATATTTTAACGCATTTCAACTGATTATTTGTTAAATATGTCTTTTAAACATGTAATTAATTAGCAGACGATAGTTTAATGATAAAATATCACAGTATTTCGTGTTTATACACCGGCTTTGTAGCAATGATTAAAACAGGAAGCTTTTTAGGTCAACTTTATTGACAGAATGATAGACAAAAATATTATTAAAACGTTATGCGGCGACGAGCCGTGATAATACTTTCGGGCTACGATAAATTCAAGATTCTATTTGTACAAAAAGTAAAAAGATAATCATTTCATATAGTTTTCATCGATAAAATGAAAACAATGTAATCTATAAGAGCGAATAGAACAATAACAATACGATGGCTAATATGAGAGTTGTATAAAAACGGCTAAAACACTCACGTATGTTCATTCAGTCGCGGCACCGGACAAACATACGTGAGTGTTTTAGTTGATTATAAAGTCTCACGAAAGTTTAAATAATTTAATGGCTAGTATCAATTAAAAGAGTACTCAAAACTGCGCGCATACGAACAAAAAGCTTTTAGTAAATAAAAACTTAAAGGTTAGCAACAAAAAGAGCAGTATGTCATAGTCTATGTATCTTGTTTCCTTAATCCTTTAATCCTACCCCTTTTCTTATTGCGCTTGTAACTTTAGATTAAGGTAGGCGGTACAAGTGCTCTGTTTTGCGTTCGCGATAATATTAATGGCAATACAAAACATCTGCGTATTTGATTAATTCTAGAAACAACCGGATGTTTTATTTAAAATATAAGAAAGTAATCCTAAAAGGTGCCACCAGAATAGTAGTGTTTTTGTTAGATGTTAGCAAACTATTATATAACCCTAGCTGTCACCCACGACTCCGTGCGCATGGAAAAAATAATTAATTATTTCCCGGTAATAATATTAGAATTTTTCTCACCTTTTAAACCTTCCCTAGACCTCCACGAACATTTCAAGACCAAGATTAGATAAGTCTCGAGTTTTAGCGAGACTTACGAACAGCAATTGATTTTTATATAAATAGATACATAGATAGATGAAAAATTGCTATCTCAATGCAAAATCCAAATTATCAGTATAACATAACCACTTAAAGATCACGATAAATGTTCACAGATGCTTAAGCGCATATTAAACATTACATTTATCCACTTTTAATTTTTTTTTGTTTATAGTTTCGTGCGATAAAAAGAAATCTTTACTTCAAAATGGCGTAGATTATTTGAAAATGTAATTAAAAAGTGATAAGAAAGAATACAATCAGTGTCCCCGGTTGTTTCAGCCACGAAAGCTGGCGTGATTTTATCGTAGGTAGCAGGCAGCGTGATTCCGCGACTTCGTTTACACTCGGCGATAACATCACAGTTGATTTAGGTCCATTACTAAAGCGTGTCGTATTAAAATATAACCCGAGGGAAAAGTTTATTCACTTCCAAAGAATTGTAATATGCATTTTTAAGTAAAAAGTTAAAGTGTACCCGAGAGTGTTTTTTATTTTTACTCAGAAACTTCCTTGTAACCTAATGATAAAATTCTTGAGTGGAATAATAATAAACAATATTGTAGCTTACACTAAGTGCAGATATAATTAAACCTTTAGTTGTCTTTTCTTAAAGAGCTTTTTGGTAATGGAATATTAAAATTGTTGTTTGAAATAGTATGCTTTTTAGTTAAAAATTTCAGTTGTTGCAAAATATCAATTAAATTCGACTTTATTTAATTTAGTAACGTTATTAAGTAAGACAACTTTATAACGAAACGAAATATAAAATAATTATAACACATAATTTTCTAATATTAAAATGATGTAAATTGTAGAGTTAGCAATTGTCATTTTATAGGCAATACATTACCGCGCCATGTCGGCCAACGATAATATCTGTCGGCGGCGCTAGTGGATCGATTTTACCTTCAGTGCCTTTCATTAGGTTTATCATTAAGGTTAAAACTTAAAAGCCTGAAAATTAGGTCGTATCTATCATTAAAATATCGTACACTTAATTGCACATTAATTAAAGTGCGGAAATAAACTAGTAATAACTAAAACTAGTACGTTATGAAGACCATAAATTTCACGAAGTATTTTGCACACATACAACGAGTATTACAAATAGGTGACAATGATTAGAAACACTATAAGTAATAAGAACTTATATAAATGAAAGCCTTTAACTTACTGACAAAGAAAAAAAAATGATAACAGAACCTGAAAAAATATTATACAAAGTATTTATAAGGTACTATATACTTCATAAATTAAATTTGAAATAAATAGACAAAATAAAGGAATACAAAACATAGAGGTACATACAATCCTTTAAATACACCATAGATTCAACGTAAAGAGCAATGGACAAGTGTAAGAAATGTAAAATTGTTGCGATATGAGCAGCGCGACATTAATTCCATTATCCTGTGCAGCAGAGAGACGGAGACTGACGAGGGGGGGAAGGCGGGAACTCTTAATTAATTCCCAGGATAGCACCGCGCTATTTCCGACACCGCTCAGCTATTGTGAAACTGTTTTTCTTTCATATTACAATGACAGATTATGGTAATTTAAAAAATATCTTTCATAATATGAAGAAAAGTTTTTAGTTAACACTGTCATTAAAAACTTTATACTCATTTCATACTTGAAAATATTAGTTACTATTAAAATAATTATTTATATGAGTTTTTTTTAATAAATAAATTAGTTGTAATGCATAGGTTGTGTTATGTTTACTTTTCACTTGTTTATAAATGACGAACTTTGTATCTAAATGTAAAGGGATTTGTGATCGCTTTGTATAGTAAACGATCGCGATAGGTCCGACTGCTACGGAAACGAAAAGGAAAGTAGCAATAAAAGTCGGGGAAAATTTTCGAATGTCTTACAGATTAAAAAGAAATTAGTGTTCCTAAACGGTTTCACAGTTAGAATTTACATACAGATGTTCTTGATGTCGCGTGTTTCAGATATACGCTTATTCTTATTTTTTTTAATTTTCATTGCTTAGTAATTGGCCTTGAACTTTGAGAAATTAACTTCTAGTAAACGCTATTCTGAGAATGTATCTTGGCGTGAGGCCTACGACCTTATTAGTCGATTGACCTTATTTCTGGAAAGTTAACTATTATAAGAAGACCGATGAAGAGATGAATGGAAAATGGGAAAGAGGATATGTGTAAGAAACGACTAAAGTCGATATGACATTTGACATAAGTATATGCAAAAGATGAACTAAGAACTACAACGAACCTATAATACCAATCCTTATATAGAACATGACCAAAAGATTATGCATTGTCAGACAAAAGACTGTATTTTTATATAAAATTTACTATGCATATATTTATATATAACGTATGAAATTCTTTTCATAACAAATACATCACGTCACACAACAATGAGAACATGAAGCTTCAAGAAAGCTTTAGCGACAAAGCGTTGCCAATGTATACATTCAAAGGCGAAATCTCTTCAATGGTATTAACGTAACTAAGACCATACGTAGCATGTACTATATAAAAACATATTCTTTGAGGGGACTTACCATTGGTTTCTGAGACATAATCTCTGTATAAAACGGAGATAACAATATGTTTTAAACCGAGGTTTTGTCTCAGAAATCCACGGTTAATAATATAATGTAGGATACTCCAAACACACATCAAAAACAAGTTTTAAAAGCAAATTAAAAATCTATAAAATAGTTATTAAAAATGAACAGGTGTTAGTACTGTAAAAAGACTAAAAATAAAGCAAGGATAAGCGCCAATTCGTAGCACTCGACGTAGTACTCTGCGTGCCACTCGGCGTAGTGCTCGACGTAGGCGGGCGCTACGTGACACCAGCTGAGTGATCATACTTTTATTTTCTCAATCTATATCTAATTCGAGACTTGAAATCTAAATGAGATTACGAAGATCTCATTTAGACGTAATATCCTTACTTAAAAGATATTACTCTCATTTCCTATTTGATTTATATATTTGTCTCCCATCTCTCTCACTATTATTGGTTTCGTCCTTATCCGTTCGTACCCATTTTTGTTGGGAATAATTTTATAATTTAATTTATACTTATAATTATTTAATATTATTTTGTTATTGTTAACCGTTTACTAAACAAAAAGTAATATGAACGTCACTGTGTTACCTCGAGGCAATGTCATTAGCCTTTACATTCGCGTAAATTTGTAACTTGTATGTTTCTTTTATTTGTTATATTAATCATAACAACCCAGCAATTAGAAACCATTGGCAAGTAAAATATTTTACAAAGACAATTTTAAATGATAAATTCTGTACAATCATCCCTTATGCATAAACTTTATACGAATTCAAAGCGAAGTTAAAGAGAAATTTATATAAGATCCTGTGATACGTCGTTAACGATATTATTCTCGTATGTCTCCCATTAGCACGACCAAATTCGACTCGTGTAAAAGATTAAGTTTACTTGTGAAGGGTATTTACTCTTCAAAGAGCGACTTCTCGGAGTTTTGAAGGAAGATAGAAATTCATTAAATTAACAATAGCATAAGTTCTAACATGTTATTACAAATTACAGCATATGTGTTTACATTTGATAACATATTATTTTACTCTTAAGGGTAGTACTTTTAATAGACAATCAACAGAATAGTAGAAGTTTAATGATTTGGAGAACATTTTTAATAACTTACACCAGTTTTAATAACAATTTTTTTAATTAATACTAAGAATTAGAAAATAATTATATTTCACCAGATATTTGGCGTAATAATAAGTCAAAGCAGTTTTATCTGTTTAATTTGATAGTTTTCTTTGCCTACATATACTCAATAACATAACATAAATTAAGCCGTTACAATTATTTTTTGGCTAAAGGCCACTGTTTACCTTGAAGAGTCGTTCACAACTTAATCGGCGAGCAAAATGGCTGAGTGCCAAATTCACTTTGCCTAAAACTAAGTTAACTCAAGAACTATTACGACTCTTTAGTTATTAACATGTTTGAGTTTAAGACTCAATATTGCAAACCATTAAAATTAAGCTATGAGAACTATTAATTAAATACGACAGATTTGAAGATTTATTTTGAACTGAAAATGTTACTTGAAATAATATAAGTTAAACATGTCGCTTATGTTTAGTTAGTCACTAATTTGATCGTTATAATAATTGCCTATCGACTACTTTAGTCATAACAGTAACTACTAAAACTAAGGACGATTGTAACGATTTATTATTAACTGAAATTCATATTTTAATTCTTTTTTCAGAAACAAGAATTCTTTTCGCAACAATTTTGAATTTGTAAAGCTTATTTCCATAATTTAAGAAGGCGCCATAAAAAATTACCACATTGATAAATAAAAACATACGACTACACGCGGACAAGCTTAAATAAAATGTAAATCAACACATTTAAGCTTTGAGCAAAGTAAATTTATGGAGATGTTAAATTTTAACAAGGTTCAAGCGGCGGCGCGGTGAGGGCTTGATTTTGTGTGGCCCTTATTATTGTCGGATTTATTCTTGAACTGGTACCGGGAAATACGAAAACGTACATAAAATTCCTTCAGCATATTTACTGCACTTAAAAAGTACCTCGTAGCCACTGAACATTCGTAGCCATAGAAATCTCGTAGCCTTTATAGCCGTAGATAACACGTAGCTCTCATGTTGGTATAAGTATGCTTTAAGCTATAACATAAAGAAATAATACTAATAGTATTTTTAGTTAAATATCGGCTAAAATAGAAATAATATAAAAGCTTGCACCATCAATAATGAAAGTATCAAAGAACGCTAGAAGAAATCCGTTGTTAGTGTTCCTAAAGATGATAAATTAGCTATTAGCTAGACTTATACGGTCACATTTTTCATCATAACTCTTAGCGACTAAGAATCGGACGATAATTTTCGATACATATGTAAATAAAAAAAAATAACAATTCTAATATACGTAATAAATAGTATTATAACAATAATCCAAAATATATCGGTCTAAATTGCCTAGTTGCATTTCACTGTATAAACAAGGATATATGAGCTGCGGTGAGAGGTGCTGCCAACGGCTACAGTCGATACGAAAAGGATCTTGTAATATTTTTCTACATTGACAGGTGGGCGCTAGTGGACTATCATAATTTAATTTCACTTATGTCCACCAGGTGGGCATTCTATAATATCACTAAAATAAAACGCGTCACGGATAATATGATTTAGTTTCGTCGTGACGTGATCAGACGAAAATCTAATTACTCGTTCGTTACACACTTCCCTATTGGTAACAGGAGACAACTCGTTTATCACCACTTTATTAGTGTACTTAGGACGCCTTTTATTACAAAGTACTTTTTATCAATAAACTTCGGACGACGAAATTAATAGTTTTACCCAAATTAATTAACTTATTTAAGTAGTCTTTGGGATCGAAAGATGCTTGTATTTGTATTATATTTATATATGACACTTTATTAATCGTTTTAATAACCATAAAATGATCCATTATGGCTTCAGTTGGGAAAAAACGGAGGAGCCTAATACTACTATAAAGAGTCTAAATTTACACAGCCTAGTTTCCTTTCAGTTCATTAGAGATAATATTTTCTATTTGGTTCACTATATCGAATATTTAAATATTTTTCAGGTATTAGGAATTTTATGTTGTCTGTGTTCCTTATTAAAGTAAATACCGTTTTTTTTCAACCTAATCAAGTGACATTAATATACCGAGATTGATTCTTAACGCTCTATTTCATTAACTAGTTAATATTAATGGAGTGTAATCAATACAATCCTTAATGCGATGAATTCATCAGATCAATTTAAAAGTTTCGCAAATAATTTTACAAAAAAATTTATATTTGTTTTAGACGTTATAAAAAGTAACGAAAAATACAAAGGGACGTTTTATACATTGACAAAATAAGAGAAAGGGTTGATTAACATACTGGTGTGCGCCCTCCGACCCTTGACTACGGTTACACATCAATTACGTAATGGCCTCGGCACAAACACGGCCGAGTTAGCTGGAAATGTCCCGCTGACCAAATTAACCGTGCCATAAAAGCAAATAAACTTCATTCAACATACATTTTCGCGCTTTGATTCTATAAACTATACGTAGTTCATTTCGATCTTTTTAAATACGACAAATTATGTTGTTTTATAAATTTATAACGCAGAATAAACGGGGAATCAGTTAAAGGTAACAGCAAATAAGTGTAACGAATTATAATCGTAACAAATAATGTAAGAAATATGAAACAAATTGATATATTTAATAGTGGTAGAGCCCGCTTCAACATCTCGCACGAATTGGCCCGGCTCGCCCGGTGAAATACCACGACCCCACAGAAGACAGGTGTGAAGTAGAAGTAATTTCGCGTTTCGTCTGATAAGTGTACGTCCCGGAGGCCTAATTTCCCTTCCTGCCCTTTTTCTTATAAGGAAAGGATGGGAAGTGGAAGTGGACTTTCCGGATGAGAGTATGCATGCAAATGTTTTCTTTCTTTGCATCCTCTCCACTGTCGATTAAAGGTGGGCAACGCATATGCAATTGCGTATGTCTGTAGGCAACGGTCACTTCGTTATTTTAGCGATTTCAGGCGGCCGCTCGCTCGTTTGCCACCTTATAATATAAATAAAAGGAAATTGATAATGTATCATGAAATCTTTTTGTGTCAAACATCAAAATATGGTGCAATTTATTATATTGCATGCTTTGAAGTTTAATTAACTTTGTAATCCTAAAAGTATACTATTATATTACTCTTTCACTCACATATTTCATTTGTTTATAGGTATTGGAAAACATATAATTTTTACATGAAAATGAATCTTCTCTGGCACTCTAAGATAAATTTGATCTACCAAGCCTTGCCTTGTTAATATAAAGATAAAAGGTGATTACTGAGACGGAACACAAGATACAACCTTTCCGACCCTTAAGGGATCTGTGGTTCTTGCGCAGACCGACCCCCTGTCAAGTTTGAAACCTATTAACCTCATTTAAAGACAGATGGTAATCGCAACATTCTTTGTTTTAATATTATGGACCTATTATTATAATATGTAATAGTTTTTATGATTAAAAGTGGTATTATTTAGCTTATGGATTGTAGATAAATATAAAAAGATCAACAAAATAAGATGCAATATAGATATATTATAATTTAAATCCACCTACTCTTGTAATAAGGAGACAGTTCAATGTTTAACTGATCGTAGAACTACGAGACAACACAAAGCTAATAAAGAAACCATTGTTAAGTTTCAACTTGCAGTCGACTGACAAATTAAATTTCTGTTTTCTTAGAAAATAATATTAACCTTAAACCGAGGGGTGAACAATTTTCCACAGACTAGACAAGTTTATTGTTTAATATTGTATTCGCGGAATCTCCACTTGAAGCTCGTGA
Source organism: Papilio xuthus (assembly GCF_000836235.2). Classification (NCBI taxonomy): domain Eukaryota; kingdom Metazoa; phylum Arthropoda; class Insecta; order Lepidoptera; family Papilionidae; genus Papilio; species Papilio xuthus. The sequence continues at coordinate 3,715,091 of NW_013531704.1, forward strand.
TGTCGGAACGCGCCATCATGCAATAAGATCAAGTATTTTATTTGTGACACGGAAAACCTTAAAAGAACATTATAGAAATACATACATAATCAGTAATACCCAAAAAAAAATCAAAAATATTGACTTAATGTTTCAAACATCCAAACTAATATGTTACTATCGTTTCCGTTTTTGTTTACTTGACTACCAAAGAAAACTGCTAGTAAAAGAACAAGTACCAAATTTTTTCAAACAAGTACGTACCTTTTTTGTTTTCGTATTACGACTTGAAAGATATGATATAATAACTTTTTAATATAGAATGAGTGTAAAGTACAATCTCTATAGATTAAATAAATTTCTGGAACCAAGCGCTGCGCCGCGAGCTAGTCCACTTACAATAGTCAGTTCACTACAATCAACAATAAATGAACACTATTTTCTTAGCTAGGAATTAAAAAGTAAAACTTCGCCACGGGGCAACAAGAGGGATAATACAGTAAGAACAATTTATTTTTGAATCTATAAAATTGTTATTTGTTATTATAAAAATATTTGTAATATTACAAAATTATGTTTAAGTATTACATAACAAGTTTACAACCATCAAGTTTCGTAATCTTGGTTGCTGTTTCATCCGCTATGCTCCTATTTTACTATATATATAGTAAAATATCTCGCTAAAATTAGGCATAGATTATAGCCTGAAAGAACACTTAGGCTACTAATTATTTTTTTACACTGCGCGGACGGAGTCGCGGGCGACAGCTAGTCATGTCATATTTGTCATAATAACTGTCTGTTTCGTCTGCAGTGACATTTGTATTTAAAACATATTGTTATCGCTTATGTTCTCTTTGAAATAACAGGACAACAATGTGTGTCAATATAAATTTCATACTCATAAAGTTTTTTTCTTTAAAACAAACAAAACTAAACGAAATTGCAGATTATTGAAAAACAATAACCTATTAATCAATTCCATCGATTGATTCTCAACGGATTTCATTTCGTTTTGATTGTAATTTCCATTTCATTAAACATCTTTCATTATTAAATTAATCGTCAGAAATTCAGCTCTATAATTTTGGCCGTCTGACTTTACCATTATTAAGAAATGTGTAATTGTTACAATATTTTTCTTTATTTAATTTCAATAATATCTTAAGATTATTTAGTCCAATAAATTAAAATATATGCAATAACTATACAAACCAAACACAGAAAATTAGTCTATCAGCTTTTTACAACGGAAATACTTATAAATTATTTGAGTGTAAATAAAAAAACTTTAACAATGAAATGAGTATAAGATTGTGCATTCTTTGTTGTAGCATAAAATATAAATTATTGTACAAGTTTAGCCAACATTTTACAGTTATTTGACTTCTATTTTATAAAACTTTTAATTAATAAAAATAAAAGATGGTTGAAGGACGAAGTGTATATAGAAAGCCGGATACCCAAACTTTTGCTTAACAAGAGATGTATATTGTTAAACAAAAGCTGAAACTAATTTATAGCCTTGCTTGTGGTGATCTCACATTCCAGTTTATAAAGTAAACTTATATTCAACCATTATCTTTCACGCTTCTACACCAAAGCTACGATATCTACTAACACCAAGAAGTATAATTGTAGAATTCAGCACTGCAAAATCTTCTATGTATAATAACTAAAATTTCGAAATTAATAAAGAAGACATGAACATGAAGGATAATTAGATGAAATTTTTGTTGTACTATTGGCGACATTTTCGAACATTACATTTTGACTACTTTACTTTTGTATTTAAATAAGTACCACATCTTATATCGAAGGTATTGCTTTTTATTTCCACAAAACAAATCAACATATTTTAGCCAACAATACGTTTCTACAGCTGTTACAAAAAGGCGCACCAATACAGGACAAATTTATGGCAGTATTCATGTTCATAACAATGAATTTTATTAACGACCAAACGAATCGACGGGCGTATTCAGCTAGAAACAAAACGAAATTGAGTTTATTCTTACTCAGTTGTGTTTTGACTGGAAATATCTTTTAATCTTCTAATCTTTTAAATAAGTACTTTTTTTCTATATTAATGTGTGAAATATGTCAAAGACTAAATTATTAATTTAGTTTCAAATAACAGTGTACACCTAAAAGCAGTTTGGTGTTGCCCCTAAAGCATTACTTAACGTAATAATATGACAATGAAAAAATAACATAACTATGAGTTTAAACTTTATAAACGATTCATAGTAAAATTCTAGAATATCGCAATTTCAACAATGTCATGCTTGCAGTTTTGCTATCACAAAAAACATAACTAACTTTGTTCCGGTGTTTGGTGATATTACATCGTCGTTTCCGCGTGGTTTTTAACAACTATTGTTGTTTAAACAATACCCTGAATAATAATTTGACTTAACATCAAACAAAGCTTTTTAAAACTAGTTGATATGTTATATGAAAACAATAAAATATAAGTTGCAATTGGGATAAATGCGATGAAATGCGTTAAAACACATGTTTTAACGCATTTTTTTTCAGTCAACTTTTTTTATAAACAATGTGTATAAATTTATTTCTTAAATTTTTATGACAATTTTTAGTAGATGTCACAAATAGGCCAAGGTATATAAAAACAAAACAAGCTGACGATACAAATTTTTAGTTTACTACTGGTCGTAGCGATAAAGATATTTAATAGGTCACATCATAGTAAACGAAAATATAATGATAAATACAGGACCAAAACAGGTGGTTCACAGGCTACTTATTATTACCAACTGTAAGCTTTTCATTTCTCCACAAACAGGATACAATCGCCCACAATTCGTAGCGCTCGGTCAGGTGTTACGGGAGTGCTACGACCGTGCTACGAATACAAAATATGGCTACGAAATTCGGCGTTTACTGTTGCTTATGCAGTAAACATGTGGCTGGAACCAACGCAATCTGATTACATTAGGAGCTAATCTGTAGTATAATTATTTTTCAAACTTTTCCTGCTTTTCATTTAAATGCTTTTTTAAATAATTTATTACTGCAACTTAGATAACGCTTTATACTATGGAGAAATTTCTACAAACAAAATTTTCCATATAATATATCGATTAACCTTAACGTATTGTCTGCAAGCCTCGTACTATAGTTAAAGCTAATGTTCTCCAAACCACAAAACAAAGCAAATGCCCGCATTAGAGTTCAGATAATTCACTGAGAATTGCGCAGTAAAAGAATCCACGGGTCTGTTACGACTGCGTTTAATGCGCCGTTTAAGTAGAGATCCAGTGAATATAAAGTCAAATAATACAAATATACTTTTTGAATTTGTATTATTTATCATTGACATGTTTTTTTAACATAAAACAAAATGAATTAATGATCAACTAAGTAATTATGTAGTATGTCTCTACATCATTCTTTGCTTTATCCATTATCTCTATTACATTCAAACTTTGAAGTACAATACGAAGATTTTTTTTTGTAATCTTTGTTAGAAAAAATATGTCATTTACATTTTATTGTGATAAATGTTTGCTTTTTAATAAAATATGATATTTCATAGCACCGATTTATTTGTTCATAAATAAAAAACAATGTATAAAACAAACGTTCATATAAGTAACGATTGTAATTTGCATGCAGCAGCAGAACGAACAAACACAAGTGGACTTTATTGTCATACTTGAATAAATAACGAGCATCAATTTTTACAAGTGAACGAATGAAGTTTTATCTGAACCGAATCAGAGAGCGAGTGCACGTACAATTTTAATTTGCGCTACGATTTTAATAAAATAAAATTAGCAGGTGGACTTTATGTGTCACTGAAAGTTTGTCGTTAGATGGGCTCCTGTTTACCTGAGCAGGTGGCACCGGATTAACTCGACTCGTTAGTCTTCCTGATACTATAAAAGCCGATGTACTTTTTACTTAGATTGATTGGCTTTTATTCTATGTATATTTAACTTTTTAAAACAAATTATACTATCCATTTGAAGTAATAAAAGAAGTTTAATTAGATCGATGGAGTATTGTTAAACAAATTAATAATTAATTGTAATAATTTCGAAAGTTAAAAACGATATATGCACTGTAATCGATCAACTTTAACGGCATCCAGAAAATAACAGAAACGTTAACGTTGACCACAACTCTACCAAAACTTTTATATAAAAAAGCGAGATAAAGTAGTTTCCAAAGCGCCTACTTTACTCGAGCATTGTTTAAAATAGTAATATTATTATCGTCCACTTTGATAAGTTCATAGGATCCCCGGAACACATACAAGTACGTACATAGAAATTATAATCATATCTTTTTAATTATACTTCCAACAGTAAAAAAAACGTCAATATAAAGCATAAAGAATTTATAGTTGGATAGATATTTACAGCGTGTTAACTTTATAAGAAAATTTTGTCATATTTTATTTTATCTAATTATGATTTACAAAGTTACAAATGTGATTAAAAGCATTAAATTATTCAAACTTTCGTGAGATATTATAATAAACTTATATAAAAACAGCTAAAACACTAACGTTTGTTTGTCCGTCGTATGTATTTCAAATGTTTAATGAAGGTTAATAAAAATGTTAATAATTTCTTTTAAAATGGATTTGAAAAAGAAATTCGTATTAGATTTTAGGCTTACAAATAGCTCTTCTATTTTTTGTTATAGTAAATAATAAAGGAACAAGGAATATCGTTGTCGGAAATATTCATTTTGCTCAGAGCGTAGAAAGAGATTATGAAGCCATTCATGTTAATTAAAAATATTCATTTTGTGCCCTGCCAAGCCATGTATGCGGGGTTTTAATATAATTTATAAATGACCCAAGAGAATATCGATTAATCGTTAAATATTTCAATTTAAATCGAGATCGAGTGAAAATTGGCTGTCGTTGAAAATCTTTACACGCAGAGTGGTTCACACAGCTATCCAAATATAAAATACAAACAAATTCAAGTTTAAATGTGTAAATAGCTAAATGTACTTGTACATTAATTAAGTGGTTATAATGAATTTGTATTTCTGAAAATAAAATGACTAAGAATTATTTTTTAAATATTATTTATTTCTTTTAACTAAATAAATACTTTTAAATATTCTAAATGAATAATTTTCTACTTGGCGCTTTTATAAAAGAACCAACAAGTTAATTAATTTGAGTGAAATAATGAGACCACTTAACAATCTTGATGAACAATAATATGATTTCCTGTTTACTAGCAAAATTTGTTATATGTTAATAAACGAGAGGGTTAATTCGATGACACGCACACATAATTAAATGAACATCTAACGAACCGTTAAAAGTCGAAAGTCACGCAAATAAGGCAACGTGAGCGTAAAATAGGTATAATAAGTTTACAGAAATAACTGAAAAGTTTTTATTTTTTTCTGCAAAATTACTAGAAAATAAACATTTACACTTCAAGTACAAAATATGAAAACCTTATTTCATTACTTTGCAAATACATATATATATGCTGCCAGGATATATATATATATATATATATATCCTGGCAGCATATATATATACATCCTGGAGGCTTTGATAATCACCTCATTGTCCCCGCTAATCGTTTAACACATACACTTATAAAAAAGCCGTAAATAACTTGTATTAAGCACGTAGACGTACTCGTAACATTAGAACAATTAGGAAATCATATCCTCAAAATTTCTCGTTGCATCAAGGACCAAAAACATACATGTCATATCTTTGTAAGCAAAGTGTATGCGTTTGTGAATGTCGAGAGGTTTAATTGGTTTAGTTACATATTATATATGTACTTGCTAAGTTAATTACACGTATGTTCCTAACATTACTTAATCAAAGCTAATCCCGTTTTCAAGGGTCAGAAGACACTGAATATGGCGTTCATTTGCAAAACCCAACCTTCTAACGTGTACATTAAAGTTTAAAATACTATGTTAATAAATTGTTTTGAGTTTGAACTGAAATTATTATGGGTCGACGTAACATTACATTCATTACATTATATTTGTTTTTGACTTCATCTGATTTCATTGTTCAATTTAGTTAATAATAAGCTTAAAATGTATTTTATTTTATCATCGTACTGATATCGTATTAAAATTCATATTTGTTGAGATGGACCTGAGGGAGCTACAAGCCATAGACTGGCAGCAGATGGCGCAGGACAGGCGACTTTTGAGATTGCTTGTGTCGAAGGCCAAGGCCAGCGGAGTAAATAAGTAAGAATGGTCCTGAACCATTATTAGCATAAAACTTAGTTGTTGAACAAAGAGCCATTAAGTAATAATCAAAATATCCTATTTTATTTTAACAAAAAATAACAAATAAAATTCTAAGAACAGTTTTCCAAATACAGACTTATTACTTGTTAAAGTTAATTATTCAAATTAGGTTGAAATCCAAGAATTACGTATCGAATTTAATTTGTTAATTGTTTCGAATACAATATATACATTACAATTACATTTCTGTTATATTTTAAATAGTATCTCTAGTATACAGCTAAGCAGTCATTATTGTACAGTAATGGTTGGATATGTACATATATTCAACTTATGTGTAATAAGAAAAATATATATAACATTATACCTATTTAAATTAATTAATATAGCACCAGAACTCGTCACAAAAGTCCGCTCTTTCACATACTCCAAGCATTGTCATAAATATGAAGATTTATTGTACTTTTCCAATCAATTGAAGCTCTCAATGTACATACATAATAAATAAACTCAAAGAAAGACGTATCAGAAATTGAACCGATCTCTAATTTCATTTCACTAATTAATTAACTGGACGTAAATGGAACTAATGATAACCCGCCTTTGTAAACGCGCGTTTTCCGGTTCGTAACATGAGGATGTCTGTGCGGGCACTTTATTAGTGAGGTTAGATCGCTATTTGTTACTAATAGCCTTTCCACTATGAAGCCGCAGCGTTACATTTACAGACTATCTATCAAATTTTACATGGCTAAAAACAAATAAAAAAATTGACAGATAAATTAAGACGAATTGTTTTAAGAAAATAACTAGTCACGTCCTCTGTTAATATATAAATTTAACTCAATGAATATATTAATGTTTAATGAATATAATATTGGTTTAACATTTTCACATATCGACCTTTCCAAACTTAACCTACTAACTATAACATTTTGGTGAATATGTAGTTTGAAAGCTTTCGTACAATCCAATAAAGAACAAATACAACCGTCATAAATCTCGTCTATTTCTGTCCTTGGATATTATTACGTAGTCATTCGCAAAAAAGACAATACGTGTAGTGAATATATAATGATCTCTGTGCACTCTCTAACATTAAAATATTTTATAATCTATGACGTCACAAGTACATTCAAACTGTCATAAGTAAAATAAATGTTGCATGTGTTAACAAAATAGTGCTACATTCAACACTATGCACATTTAATATTTAAACTTTTTACGAATTCAGTACAATGGATAAATATAGCAAAACCAAAGATAATTTAATTTGTCTGCACCTTTATGATAGCACCTGTTACGGAGCGGCCGTTCCTTAAAAGGATAATATAAAGAACGCATTAAATAGCTCAAATGTAATATAAGTGCGGGAAATAATTTATTAGGAATATTCTTTATCGCATCTTTTATGAAGGGCGATGAGTAAATTTTTACGAGGCATCGTATGTTCTCATAACATAAATATGGCGACGCGGCTTCATATTCAACGTCCGACATTGCGAGTCCCCGGCAGGCCTTATCGAGAGTACGCTTCATTACTCTCGTATATCGCGCTTGCTCGGTGCGTCATAAGTAAAGTTTTCAGTCATAGTGAAACAGTGAACAAACTATTGTAACATTGAATAAAATATTATCAACTGATAGAAGATCTATATATGAAGTTGCCTTCGAAACGTGTCTAACTTGTATTATGTTACAACTAGAAACACATATATAACAAGTACACAATTCTTTCAACGACAAATACTAGATATATTTCAAAGATGAATAAATCAAATAGTAACGTAGAAGTCTATCTTCTCCTCTGTTCTAATGTAACAAGGAAATAATCCGTGTTTAAATATGAAATGACTTTTGCAGCACAACGCTCGCCAAATGGTTCACCGCTTAACAGCCTTTCAAAGCCTCCGCGTTTATACCGACATCTCTTTGAATATTTAAAAAACGGTTATTCCGTTCCGCACATCTAATACTTCAAACGCAAAATATTTTCGTTCCAGCTCGGTATCATTTTTGTAAGATATTTTATTTTAGATTTCAAGATATAGGAAGTGAGTTTTTTTTTAAAAGCGTAACTTTTAAATGACTCCAAGTACCTAAGAATTTTTATGTTCATTTATTTCTTACCTATAAATTAATATTTTTGTCGGTTGCATCTGTATGACCAAGTTCGTATCATGACTACGTCTAATCTACGTTTCATATAGTATATGTACATACAAATCCTTAATTAATGTAACACAGAGCTGAGCGACATATTAATATTGAGCAATGTCGCTGCGTCGGGCATTCCATCTTCCGGTGTTAATGTAATTCTCATCTGTACAAGACAAGACGTAAGCAGTAATTGCTAACTTTAATCAGTTATATAATTTTAATACCAACATATAATTTAAATTATAAGATATTAATGTAAGATATCACTATCTTAATTTCCTTGTTCTATAAGTTTACATCATCAATCTTACAAATCATCAGCGAACTAAACACAGAGTTTACTAAACGTGTTTCCTGTTTCCAACTTTTTTTAAGTTTTCTTAAATTTTTATACTTCAAAAGTGTTTTAATATAATTGTAAACGTATCGAAAGCGAAAGCCTATTTCTAACCAAAATATGAACGAAATACCAAAATTGTTGAATGCGAACGTTAATTGGCATGTTATTGTAGAGGCAGTAATGGTAAATTGTATGCGGTCGGGGACGGCCGAGGTGTCGCAGGGGGAGGGGTGTATCGCTCTGTACATTCCTATTATATACGTGAAATCGGTCAGGGTCGTGACTGCTTTTCGAATACGTTATTTTGTGTTATTTTTCATGCCTCAACTGTGAATGTGTTATTGATGATTGCAATCGTAACTAATTTTAGAAATATTACTGAAATAACGTGTTAATAAAAACTCATTGCACATAAAAACTGTATTTACTCTCAGAGACAACCATTAAATTTCAAAAACAACTTTTACAAAATTCTATTTATTTTTTACTCGGGTACCTATAGATTTATTGTAAAACAATGATGATAAAAATAAGAATAGTTTTCGACCATTTTGACATTTAATAATGAATATTTAGCTTTGTATTACTACGTATGTTATATAAAAAGTGCATATAGTAAATTGACGTTCGATTTTCTAACCTCGGATACAAACAGAACAAAGATTTAATCGGAAACGTGTCCGCAAACGCCGGCCATGTGTATTTTGTTCAAATTATAGTGGGGCACGTAGCTACGTTTGTCGCCTCAGACTCGTACTGGCCTCAGGAGTTCTCTTTTCATAATAAAACTAAACAATCTTCATGTGCATATGTAAATGACATTACATGACCTTTTAATATTTTACAGAAAGTACTTTAAGCATAATATTAAAAGCTAATTAAGAAAGTTATTTGAATTCTTAAATTTTAACTTAACGAAACAGTTATACGAAGATAAAAAAGGGTAACATATACCCTAACTTACAAAGTATAATAGAACAATTTATGTAAGCTAATTAAACGATAATTGGGGTCCGTTTGTATCTTTTAAAAAGGATAATCCCTAAAAAGCAAAAAAGGTCAAGATAAAAGCACGTAATTATTCTCAGAATTTTTATACCCTCATAGAGTTCCCCTCATTTTTATATTCGTTTCGTAGCAAATATATGTACAAAAGACAGTTTTACAATTACCTTATATACATTAAAAACTAAAAACCTTGTCGTATAAAAGTTCCCAAGGATCGTGCTGAATGTTATGAATTTTTAATTAACATCGACAATATTAAACAGACGTCTACCATTAAAAGTTAATCTAGACTGGAGAATGTCGATGAATACCAACTTTCCTCCACACAGCAAACACGGGGAGTATAATGAAGTAATTTACGTAATCTACACGAGACCGCATCATTGTGAATTATTAAAAGCCTTCGAAGGAAGTTCGTTCCTCACATCTCCGATATTTACTTTACTTGCCACAGAGCGCTCGCTCGATACCTATTCATATAAAATATAAAAGATTCAATGTTCATATTTTAATAGATCGTTGAAATCTCTTTTTCATTTCAAATTAATTTTTGATTAAAATATTCTAACGACAGCGTTCGGATAATGGGGTGATGAGAGTTAAAAGTTAAATCAAGAAAATGCCAGGCATGACGCAGCCGCGAGTGCAGATCGTTAATTTGACTTGAAGAAAGACCCCGGAAGGTATGAAACTATAATGTCATGTACACACGCACAGTTTTAACTGTATAGTTCGACTATTCAGTTAACACTGTCTGTAAAACCGAACATCTGTACGAGGTTTTACATTACATTTGTGTACTGTATATATTTACATCAAAATCTCTTGCCATTTTTATTATTTGTTTTCCTTTAAGTAGCCTCTTACATGTCGAAACCGAAGTATAAAGAGCAATAAAGCGAAACGTTTTCTAAATATAAAATAACTCTCGTAAGCATAACAACGCACGCTAAAGGAGCAACTGAAATAGAGGGCACTCAAAGAGGACCGCTAGACAAACATCTCTCTGAATATTTAATATCGGTTGCTTTGTTTACTTATATTGGGTCTAATTTTCCAAACGTCGACCCTCCTCGATGCCCGTGTTAAGTCCCTCTCATCTTATTTTTGTATTCGGCTCACGCAAAAACTTTGTTTGTGCGAAAGTGATTTAAATTGTTTCATTCTAATATTTTTTATTACTGATTAAAACTTGAAACTGACTTATGATCTGATAAGGAAGATTTTCTTTTAATCTAAATACGATTAGTTAATTTAACTTTTTTCGTGAATTGTGTCTCTAGTTACATTTTACAAATATTAATTAATTCTTATTCGCAAAAAGACACAATTATAAATCCTTACTCCAACTAATTTTATATCTTAACAAAAAAGTCAATTAAATAATTCGTAAATGATGTAAAAACTTAATGTATTTTGAATTTATGGAAAATTTTGCAATAACATATTTTCGATAAATCGTAGAAAGGTTGTAGCGACCCTGACCGAGTTAACCTGAACAAATCTCGCTCGGCTTTCACGAAATGCTATTTATCAATACTATTCTATCGGCAAATTTGAGACTGTAAGCGGAGCCTATCAAATCGAATAACTGCATATACATGATTCAAATGTCATTAATCACATTTCCCAATTTTTACCCAAATGTTAATCTTAAAAGTTTTCTATCGGTTTTCTTCTTAGTTTTAAGCTATAAATAACTGTAATGGACTCAAAAATTGTACAAAATTGCTATTTTCATGTGAACGATGTACATTTGCATAGTTTGTAGCACGACGTTACGATGTTACGCCAACAGTCTTGAGTTACGCATTAATAAGTGTCTGCAATACATCATGTTACAACAAAACTCACATAACAAACTTTCTAACCATCTAAATATGAGTCAAGTTAATACACCAATATTAATTTAAGAGTAAAATTAATATGTCAGTATTCTGCACTTATTTTAATTTATTTAAAGTCGGTACATGAAACGTATATTGTGAACTACACAGTTTTAAAACCTCATATACATATATTTACAGGATGTTTCTTTATTACTTATCTATATTTTTTATTAAGTAAATTGCTATTTTACGACTTTATCTTATTAATGATTTTGTTAACAATTTACTACCGCTGTTTAAATTAGTATTTCAAAAGTAACTAACTAATGCAGTCTATAGTGTCGGTATGATGTATAATAGTAGTTATACTTAAAAAGATAAAAAATAAAAGAAAAATGTAATAAAAACAAAGAAACATTGTAATGAGAAAAGTTGAATCCGTGCTGTGGACGCTAACCTTCATAGTTTCCGTTAGTAAAGTTCACCGGTTAACATGTCTGTTATCCAATTTGTAGTGTTACTCTCAAACAATCCAATTTCAATCTTCGATTAATACTATTAACAACGTATGCTATAGTAGTAACAATTTGCACTTGACGAATTATTTTATTATTTAATCATTAAAATAAATAAATAATACATTAAACACGAAAATAGGTGGCTTATAATTTTAAGAACAGTTTCTAACGTATGAATAAATCTTTTAGAATAGTATTCTCAGATAATACTAAAGTTTAATATAAAAGTTAAAAAAGTTAATATAAATTATTTTAGTGAATACCACAAGTTATCCTAACAACAACAACTAACATGGATGATATAGAATTATTCTCTCTCAAACACATATTCCAATATTTTCAAGCAATACTAAAAAAAAGTAAAATGAACTGAATATTTTTAATTTTGTAAATTAACTTGAATCGTATAACATTTAATAGTTAACCGTCGGATGAAAATATTTTTACTAAAACAAATTCTTTAATGGAAAAACTTTAAATGAAGTTTGATGAACGGAACGGTTTCGTAACGTTGTATTTCTTTAAGAAAATTTTCTAAATACGCCAACTTCGTTTCTACTCCATTTGGTACGAAACGACGCGATTGTGTCCCTCTTAATAAACAATATGTCTAACTCGCTTCAGTTATTTTCATACAACAGACAGCGACATTGATAATCCATTTGTAGCTTTAGGGGCTTTGCACAAACATTTCTTTTATATCCTTTACGTTGAATCTCCATTTATGTAAAATCTGTAATTGCTACCTGTCTCATTCTCTTTCAAAAATCAAACAGAGATAAGAATAATGTATTTATAATTGTGATACATCGTCGTCGTCAGCTCATATATATCCCCACTGAGGAGCTCGAACCCTACCCAGTTAGGGATAACTAGCTTATTGTCAACCACATTAGCCTAGTGTCGAATGGATGCCTTCACTAACAATATTTGAATTGCTTCGAGAATATGTAGGTGCAGGTTGAATCTTCTGCTTTACGCGTTGCTTCACCATAAGAACATGGTATAAACGTATATTTGAAATTCAAAAATCAAACAACACATTGGTACGTGGCAGGTTCGAAAGCAACCACATGTAGATTAAGCCTCTGTACTACTGACGCCCTACATGTTATACGACAATTGGAAAATGTATAATTGTATCCAATGAATAGCCTACATAGTAATCACTTATACAAATCATTAAAGATTAACGCTTCTAACTAAGGTATAATAAATAGACATTATATATCCCGGCAATGTCACTTAGTCGCAATAAAGACATAAAGTACACGCAAGCTCTTGTGCGGAAACTATATCACACCCAGCCAACACCGATCCCACATAAATTAGGAAAGAATGGCCTAAGTTTCGTCCTATTGCCAGACTCGGCAGATTATACGACTAAGGAAAAGGTACACGACACTACAAAGAATTTATCCAGCAACCTTAAAATAATATCATTGATTTTATAACTAAAAAAAATTTAAACATACAAATCATCAAAGTTTATAATCAAATTCGGCATATAAATAACTTTACTAATAGAATGTTGTTAAATAAAGACTAGTATTCAAACTTACCTTGTTTTAAACACCTTGGTATGTGTAGATACCTGAAAATAAAATAAAATTTTAAAACAAATAAAAATGTATTTTTATTTACACCGTCCATATATGCGTTTAGATTTGTATCTGTACAATACCTGGTATGATATAAAAAGTTTTATATACAACTATACGTATTAGTGACTTCCTCGTCATTGTGACCGACATAATTCAAGCTTATTAAATAACATGTAACACAATGTTTTAAAAAACACCAAGTAACGGTCATTATGGGCCTCAATACACGTTCCGTCCATTGCTTACATGTACGGTCCGCCCAATCAATATCTCCTATCACGCTTTATAACATCCATAGCACACGGAGGCTGGACATAAATACCAACCGGGAAGGATCGATAAGAGACTCGTTCAATACTCTCATTAACTGTGGACTTCAACAGCTGACTTTTTATTTTCATTTTTTCATTCAAAGAAAATAAGAACATTACCACCGTGTTTTTGTGTGACCGTCTCGGCACTGAAAACTTTTAATTTTTTTTTTATTTGATCGTGTTTAGTTTTACTCAAAAACGTAATATGTGGAACAAAAATGTCTGAATTTTATAATAGAGTGAAAAAGGGAAAGAAGTATGTTTTACAATTTCTTATTTTAATTAGTTTGCAGAAAAGGTTAATTTATTAACTACTAACATACTAAAACAGAAAAATATTTCCTTCAAACATGACTACATTTATAATAAAATGTTAACATTAAAAGTTTTCTGGAACACCGGCCTCTTTCCTGATGGAAAGTTGCACAGGAATGCTGCTTCAGATACTAAAGTAGAAAAGTTAACAACGTCTGGATATCTCAGATAGAACCGAGAACTCGCTATTAAAACTTGAGAAATGTACCTACAATATTATAAAGATAAATACTTAAATTTATGACTGACTTATTGCCCTAAAAAAATTGTACGATTTAAAAAAAAACATCATGTAGCAGTAATATTGAATTGCGATAGAATAGTACATTGAATAGTTTGCAAAAATATTTTCTATTTTCGTATTTGATCGCCATTAATCAATAATTATGAATATTTTATAAGAGTTTCATAGAATAGGGACAGTAAGCTTGTTTGAAACGCAACGGCCGCGGCCGACATTGTCACGCGGATGGCGTCACGTACAATGCTTACAAATGAACGGACGCTTCACCAATCGATTACATCTGCCTCAACATACCTATGTAACTTTTACATATCGACCTAGTTTCGTAATTAAATGCACAAGGAACAAAAACATTCTAAACAATAAAATCGACAGTTCCCCAAATACCTATTTCTACTTCGTTATGTATAAATTTCTATATTATAGTGTAAATTATATTTCCAATTTATTTATTTATTTTTAGATATTGTTTTATATTCGTGTTAAAACCAATACAACAATACTGGCAACTTCAAGTTAACTAGCATTTTAAATATAACTTTTTATTATTATTATTTTCTTTAACTCTGCTGCCATTCTGCCTATGACTAGAGCTCCCTATTGTTTTTATATTTATCTTTTAGTGCATAAGAAACCAGTACAAAAAACTAAATTCTTGTTAATAAACTGTAAAACCATTTCATCATCATCATCATCAGCTCACTATACGTCTCCACCGAGGGGCTCGGAGCCTACCCTAAATTACGGGTGATTAGGCCATAGTCAACTACGATGGCCAAGGTCGGTTTGTTTGACTTCACACATATCTTTGAATTTCTTCTCAGATATGTGCAGGTTGCATCACGATGTTTTCCTTCAACGTAAAACTAACGTAGTGCAAAACTATTAATACTGTGTAAATTCAAAGCCTCCACGAAAGAAGAAAATTTGTTAGAACTTCGTTGACCAAAAGGCAATTCTAGGAAAAAAAAAACTGTACAATGAAAATACACACAGTGTTAGAAATAATAAGTACCAGTTGCCAATTAGAAGTTTAGCCCTAATTTAATTTAAATTAATAAACGAGATTTTGAATACAGAAGTTATCAGATTTGTAAATTTTATTTTGCATTTGACAGCTCAATTATAACAGAAGGCTTTATTTTTGGACGAGGTCAAATTATGGGATACAGATATCTAAAAATTACTTTCATTTTGTTAAAATATAAAAAAAATTGCGGAGATAAATTACAAAACAATTTCGTTTCAATTTCTTTAACAAAATATTTTGGATCCTTCCCAAGAATACTATCCGTTTACTCAAGCGTCGCTCCTCCCTAGAGGTTAGAACAAATGCAATGTTGCATTGAACCTTCCCTGAAGGAAATTAAATTTAAAAGCAACAAACAAAATAATGTATGAAAAGTTTATTCAAATATATTAGTGACAAAGAAAGAATTAAAATTATATAGACGACGGAAATTAAAGAATTCAAATCTATACATAGCCAAACTTACTGAAATTTTATCATCAGCCCGCTTTACGTCTCCACTTAGGGGCTCGGAGCCTACCCTAAGTTAGGGGTGACTAGGCCATAGTCAACCACGCTGGCTAAGTGCGGGTTGGATAATTTAAGACATATCTTTGATATCTCTTTCCAGAAACGTATTGAAATCTTTAGAAATCTATTAGCTTATTACTTAAAGTAATATATATATATTTTTATATCAAAAGGTGGCAAACGAGCAATCGGCCACCCGAAATCGCTGAAATAGCGAAGTGACCGTTGCCCATAGACATACGCAATCGCATATGCGTTGCCTACCTTTAATCGACGGAGGAGAGGATGCACAGGAAGAAAATATTTTCCCTTCCCATGCATCCTCTCATCCGGAAAGTCCACTTCCACTTCCCATCCTTTCCTTTAAATAAAAGGGTGGGAAGGGAAAGAGGACTAAATTAGGCCTCCGGGACGCACACTCATCAGACGAAACGCGGAATTGCTTCCACTTCACGCCTGTCTTCTGTGTGGTCGTGGTATTTCACCGGGCGAGACGGGCCGATTCGTCCGAAGATGTTAAAGCGGGCTCTACAACTGTTAAATATAGCTTTTTAAATAAAGAAAAACGTTAAATGCAGATACAGAACAATTCTAGAGATTGTTAAAATGCAAAATTCATTCACTGCATGAAAATAATAAACATAACATGAACTATAACTAACACAACATTGCATATAAATGTTTGTGTCATATTAAGTAACTGGAATAAAAAGTTACTTTCAATATATACATATTACACGGATAGCTATCCATTACCAAAAGCTTTTACATATTGGTGGAAATTCGTAGCGTTGGACGCCCGCCCTATGGAAATGCATATCCGATCGTTACAGAAGGCACGAAAATATGCCGACGTCGTAACAAATTGCGTCAAAGCAATATCAAGATGGCTACACACCTTATTTTAATAGTTTACTTTCTTTCTAGTTTTTATTGATTCACAATTATTTTATTATTATATCAGTTCTTTGCATAAATCTACGGGTTACGCCGTAGCGATATTAAAGCTGATTTTAGAGGTTAAAAATTAATATATTATGTATGATTTAAAGTCATAATTCACCTTTTTACATTCATGGTATACAAATATTCTGTTTGCCTCCTCCGCTGCCTCGAAAACATATTAAATGTTATAGAATCACATTTTGAATACTAAAGTTAAAATACTTTATTAATTACAAAACTCAAAAACATATACTTTTGTTGCGCTTATTAAAATTTTTATATCTTAATTTTAAGGAATACCTCGTATTTCTAAAAAAAAGGAAAGTAGAATAAAAGATCTCATTATAACGAAGCGTCCGTATTCTATTCAAAGGAAATTCTTTTGAAAATATCGTCAGAATGATGAAGGCCCACCTAAGAGGAAAAAGGGATATTTCAATTTATTATAAAGATAACCTATATTTAATTTAAAATTTATCACATTCTAAACATTTGTAAAATTATACATTCATTTTAGCATGCTCTTTGTAAATCTTGAAATGTAAACATTCTGCTTGACACAATAACCGCACTTAAGTAATTGACGTAAAAGACTACATGAATACGTTGCCTTATGTTCATTTCTAACGATATATTATTAAATTATTAATTTACTTCTATTCAGGCGTAATTTTTATAATAATAACAAATGCAAAATGTAAACTGAGGTGCATTTAAAATGCAGAAGCACGTCACAAACAGTTTTGTTATCTGTAAAAAAACCTCGCTGTTTTATGGCAGCAAAAAAAAAATAATGAAACAAATGCTTCAATGATATTATACTTTTCATAAATATTTTTGAATGTAAAAGTTTTATTTAAATCACTTCGATTTTGTGAAAATCCAACACAAATTACTTGATTACATTAAGATGATCGCTGTCAAGTTTGACAAGCTCTTTAACCGAGCTTAATCTGCTGTCAATGTCACGCAACCAGGTAAGTGAAAGTTGAAGGAATTTATCTACAGCTAAATAAATTAAATCCAATCCGAAATGCGTCACCCAAGTGCACAATTTTTTAAAAAAATATATATGAATTTAAAATAATAAACCCTTATTTTATTTTTATAATAAATCTTTTAAACACCACAAGTCTTAAACTAAACATTTAAGATATTCATTTAAATTGTTTAAGATATTCATTTAAATTGTTAAAGATAAGTTTTTTTATTTTTGTTTATTTTTTATTCAGTTTAGTTTTAAAAAGCAGACAAAAACGCACAGCAATAACTTAATGAAACATAAACCGAGTTAAATCATTTCAATTTCAGGAACCGCACAATATTACTTTTTAAAGGAAACCTTTTAAATTTCAATTTGCTTTGGTAAACTGCAAAAACTTATGTTAATTGGAAAATATCGATACTAAGTTCGTAGCCGCTGAATAAGTTGCAAGTAATCGCGCCCCAACGGAAAGTTCTTTTCTTAAGGCTTTCATAAAATACACGAACTTATTATTTTCTTTAAAAGTACGTACTGAATGTATTTATTGAATATGAAAAATACATATATACGGTCACGATCTGAAGGGAATATAAGAAATATTTTAACTTAAGTATATGTAAAACTAAGTAATTATCTTATGACTGGGTCAGTGGCACATGTATTACTTATATAAGAATACTAACTAATTACATTCAGCCACAAATATCGTTGTAAATGACACTTATTACTTAAATTTTCCATGTAAATTTACTTTAACTACATAGCATAAAAGCGTTTTAATTTGCAATAAAACGCACGATGTAAAGACTCTTGTGTCCTCGCTAATTTGTTCGTAGAGCTTTCGAAGGCTTTCACTAATTACTGGTGCTACGCGTTTTAAAAACGATCAAAAATTGCATTTCGACTACACAAGAATATTGCGATATATAAAACACTAGTTTTTTACATAGAAACAAGTGAACACTCTAAAAACACTCAAACTTTTATCACAAAATGATCAATGATTTACAAATAACAAATAACAAACGTACAGCCAAAAATCATTATTTCAGTTCGTATAGCTTAGAAATAGCAGTGATTTAAACATTTTTAACAAAACTTAGGTACAACTTATCATACAGCTGTGTACTACTTCTCAGGATTGTGTCTTGGCTAGAACAGAATTAAATGTTAAATAGTTCGTATATAATTTCCTATCCAGAGCCTTCAAGATTAACTGATACTCAGAGGACCCGTCGCAAAAGTAAATTTACTTGTAACAAAAATGTCTTCAAATTGCTAATTAAACTAACCCTTTGATTCTACATCAAATATTTGTTAATCGATTTGGCACAAGCTACGTGTTCTATAATGTATAAATATATTTTTGCTTCGCGCTACGAACAATGTTCGTTGAGGCGACGATATGAACTAAGTAAGCTTTGTTCTAGTGAATATAAATTTGTGTAGTGTAACAAAAGAAATTGCAATTACCTCAAAATTTTATAACCAATAATAAATCAAAAAATAAGTGTGTATTCCTACAATAAGTACTAATTAAATTTTAGATCAGTGATAACTGTAATAAATAGTAAATGCTAAATCTTATATGGTATTATATATTTGTGCCATGGCATACACCATGGTGTATTTTAATGAAGGAATTCTTATACGGAACACTCTATAGAACGTTATTTTCAAAAAATAACCTTTCCAAAAAATTGTTAAGCCTAAACACAAAAATACGCACTGATTCCGCGGGTAGCTCGATATTTTATAACTACATGTCTCTGTCAAGAATAATGACATAAAAATCGTCGACTGGGGCGTAATGGCCCATAATAATGACAAAGACATATAAGTTCATGTCTTCGTGCATTCAACAGGTTCAGCGTTGTATTGATAGCGGACATCCATCAAAGAGGAGACCATTTATCTGCCGGACGAAAGCGGCGCGGTGGTCGCGGTCGGTGCGGCGGTCAGGGGCGGCGAGCGAGCGCTCCCAGCGAGCGGAGAGCAGCAGTGCTGCGAGCTTTCGGGGCTCGTTAACCGAACTAAAGATAAGTAATAAATTCCGCAAGGTTCTACTTACGGGAGCACGGTCAGACCCGAGACGCGACACTGCATGTAGCGTGTGGGCCCGCGTGGCCGGGCTGCGGCAGACTGTTGCTCCCGGGGCCGCTTCACTTGTTACGTGCCTCCCGCCACCCCGCTGCCCGCGCGCCCGTACCCTCGCCCCCGCCCCACAGCCGCCCGCTCCCGTCCTCGTAACCCCGCCCCGCAGCCGCTCACCAATATCACAGGTCCTTCACTCAGCAGCGTCCTTCTTACTCACCTAGGCGAGGTACGTAAGGTTCGTCCTTATATTTCGAAAGCCTTTTGAATGTCAATGATATTCATCAAAGGGTTACGTTTAATGAATGAAATTGAAATTTTAAATATGAATGTCAGAATCATATTTATAAAACTAGAAATTTTTTGTTGTCTTATGCTTTTCTTCAATTAGCTCTTATATTTTCCACGCTTATCTTTTATCTACGAGCGAGTGCACAATAAGAAAACAATTGATTTAATATTTGTGCAACCTTGACTCGTAGGTAACTAGGACGCGGGGCTCGGAACTATTATACCGCGAGGGGCACAGCGGAGGTGCTTTGATTATCCATCAACCGTCAAACTTAACTTTGGCCGCCGGCTTACAGTATTTGCACGAATATATTAGAGTGAGCAGATTAAAGTTACTAACTCCTTTGTAAACTTTGTAAACGATGTTAAAGGAAGCCATTGTGCTCCGGTTAGAGATTTCGTTCCTTTTAACTATACCAGACTAACTGCAAATTTCTTCTAATTATCTCGGCTTGAAACATATAAGAAAAGCTGGAAGAAATCCTGAATCTTATCGGTCTTAAAAATTCTAATGAACACATTTAAACAGATATTAAACGCAAATACTTGCTTAGCAGATATGTATGAAATATTTGTTTGAGAAGTACCTACACAGAAAGTATCTCATTGACTCGTAACGCTGTTCCATTCAATTGCATAACTTAATTTCCTAGAGTCGACTTTAACAACACCCTCGATGCTCATATACTGAAAATGTGTAAACTTAAACTCACGGGAAATTACTATTACTACGAAAATTCAAGTGCCTTATATGATACAGAATTTAACAAGGTAGATATGAGTGGTACTTGAAATATTTCGTTACTTAAATAAATAGAATATACAATTTTATTGATAGTTTGAGTTGTTTTGTTAACTGGATATGTTCTATGCTTGGAAGCTGGCTGGTTGTTTCATCAGGAACAGATTTGCGATAATCCAAACAATTAACCTCAAGGCACGTCTACACCAACAACACGTACACCTCGTCTTATAGAATTATGTTATCTGTGCGTTTGGATTGCCACAAACGTTATCTATCAATAGTCTTACGTTATAAAAACTAGTACCATGTAGAAATGAAGTTCAAGTTATAAGTATTTCGGATGGTAGTAGTAAATTTAATTCAATCAACAATCAAATGTAATCTTTATGTAAATAAATCTAATATAACCTATAATATACAATCAGCACAGGCTACGGAATCCGGTGGTAATTCTTTAGCTTCTTCCACATCTACTAATGCATCCTTAATTTAAATTTGTAATATATAATACATTAAAAAGATATTGGTTCCTTCTTCAGAAATCAAATAGCCTCGAGAGCGTAATATAAAACAATTTGTAAGAAACTGCAACCATAACATACCGCGTCGCAGCAATCCGCGAACTCCCCGGGGCCTCGTATATCCTCCGCCTTCGCAGACTATCCTAGAATAAACACGACGGAGAAAACTAAAGAAACGTATAAAGACTATGGTAGAGAAAAGTACTTAAAAAAAACAAGGAACTATTGATACTACTGACTCTTGGGAAAAGAGTAACAGGGCTATTAAATAAACGCCTGACACTTTACACTTAGCCATGTTATTTTAAGACAACTGGTTTATTATTGAATTGCGTGCACTAGTGTATTTTGTGATTATAACAAAAAAGGTTCACGTCTTTCTACGACGAATAGCAGTACTCTACTAATTTGATTTTATAAAATACGGGGTGGTAAATAAAGATAATTTATAAAACAAAAATGTTAATGTCATTCAGTTTGCTTAAGTCTAAGAGAATATGAACCCCAGAGATGTTACATCTGTAATCATAAATAAAAAATACTAAGTTATAAGATAATTTTTTCTCAACACTAAGTATACTCTATAAGCGAGCGTGACAATGTAGACATTGGAAATCGAAATGCAACGCAAATGTCGCTCTATAAAACCAGTTCGGAATATAATATTAATTAAATACAAAACAGGACAAGAAAATTTCCATTTGTTACGTATGTTCAATATCACATCATAACACATAACAAGTTGGGCAAAAATATTACTGTTTTTTTGACTTGCAATTTCATAAATAAAATAATTTTCATCATTTAATACAGTTCGATAATTGATATTGGATTATGCTTTTCATTTGCGACAAACTTACGCACTGTAATTTTTTAGCTAATAATTTCGGTCAATACTTATAATATTTGCTTCCTAGTATCCAGTCAATGAGGCCGATTTCTTGGTTTATGGTTACATTTCAGTCATTTTAAATTAATATAGTTATAAAGTTATTTATATCGAATAATTCCATTTAGATGTACGCAGCTTATAAGTACGAAGTTCTTGAAATGTCGTTGTAAGCTCTTAGCCGCAAGAGGCTTCTATGAAAATTCCTTCCAACAAACTCGGCGTCCCGAATACATTCATAACATGGAGCTTTTGACGCTACTAAGGCTATAAAAGTTTTTCTGTCGAACACAGCGAAGGAAATTTACATTCAGTTACGAAAAAAAAACGTGTAAAAACGTTGTACTATTTATGTGTAAGCAAATAAATATACAGGTGGTTCGAAAACGTTAAACGAAGTCAAAGCTTTTTATAAATTTTAGAAAGTATTACATGACTAAAACATACATGATTTTAAATAAAAAAAAAGTTCCAGTTCTAGTTCCACTGCATTTTCAAGGTATTTTTTTTTCATTTTAGCAAACCCAAACACCCAAAACAGATTTTTTTTTTCTTAAAGCGATGAAAGAGCAAAGATTGTTCTTTATAACCATTGTATTTATAAATAATTAATTTCAATGAAATTTTAAGTAATTATTTTTTAGATCTTTTACGCAGCATAAATTTTAACCCCCTCAGTTCAATAAGTTTCATAATTTAAAAAATTAAACGTCTTCTATACGTTACTTGTATTCATCCTGTATACCGCATACCGTAAAGTTGACACTGTATTTATTGTTTATGTAATTATCCGCTTTATATACATTTTCCTTATGGATGGGGAAACGTGACACGAGTTACTTGTTATTGAATGGTTTTGTTATTACCTAGATCAAGTTGTTAAATATTAATAAGTGGTGTTAAGAGATATTAAGCACTAATAACACTTTGAATTAATAAATAAATTTAATCAACACCTACGACAAACGATTATATAAATACTCGGTAGGATTGAAACTGACTGAAGAAGAAGTAATAGCACAATATTGTATGGAATTAAAAAAGAGATAAAGATAGTTAAGATAGTGGCAGACCCAAAATCAATCTAAGAAAAAAATCAGACAGATCGTGATTAGGAACAATGTTTTCTTTAAATAATTCAAATTAAAGTTCATTTCTAGCTCTGGATACATTACCTTACGTAGGCGGTCGTACATCAAAGTATTTCCAACCTAGGGGGAAAACCTAAAACCCACACGTGCACTTCAAATAGCTAAGAAAATATCGTAAATAACGCAAAGTGCAATCTCATGAACTTTGAAACCGTGGAATACATATAAAAATATATGTTTTATTGTAGCTTCAAGTAAACTTTCCAATGTTTAAAAGGATGGAGTCAACGGTTTATTCTAAACACTTCCTCGCGAATTTCATTTCATTTTAACTGCTAATTTCCAAAAAAATAATATAACCGCGGCAAAATAATTCATACTAATCAAACGAATATTATAAATGCGAATATTTAGATGGATTAATGTTTGATTGAAGGTTTCTCCGGAACGGCTCAACGGATCTTGGTGAACTTTGACACAGATGTCAAACATAGCCTTTTTTTCCCAAAAGGAATGCTTTATGCATACTCCGTGCCCCGGTGGGGACGCGATAGTTATGTGGGATTCTCCTCCATATCGGAGGCATCGGGACGGGGCCACAGGCACGCTTTCGCTCTGGTCCGCGGCCCAATGTCAAACATAGCCTGGAGAACACATAGGCTCATTGTTTATTTTAATTCACGCGGACTGAGTCGCGAACAACAGCTAGTACGTATATAAATTGGAATTTACTGTTTCTGAATGAATGAATTTAATTAGCACAAGTCATGTTTGACAACCTTAACATAATAAAATGTGGGTCAAAATGTGCGCGAATTGTTATGCATCGTTATTAAAATTTATCTGAGCCTCAACTTGTTTATAACGATTGACGCACTCGCATAAAGATGATAACTTGGTTTTAGGTCCATATCTTTATCGCGCCTAATACGTTTGATATAACATAGTTTGTTGTTTGCACTATTACTGAGAAAAAAGGAAAGCCAGAAGAAATTTATCACATATATGATAAGTGATACATAAATAAATGAAGCAATCTGAATAGATGTTACGATGTGTAAAAATTGCTGTGTCTGATTCTTTTACGTTAAAGGTATTCATATGGCTGTGAAGAATCATTACAGTAGCGAAATTCGAAACGAGTAGATCACATAGCCAATTGTATGTCAATCATTATTCTTTGAAATATTAATCGCTAGAGGTGGTCTAATTGTGACTTGCAAGAAGCTGCTAAATATTTACTTATTTTGCATTACAGCTTATTCCATGAATGTTGGGATTTGCGCGTTAACTTTTAACGCGCTTGTTAATGTTAATTAAATATTAATAGTCATTTGATTGAGGTCAGATGTCTATCAATGACGCATCGGTTATATACCCTGTTAAATCGTTATCTTCTACGACATACTACGATACTTCCTCGAAACATTCCAAAATTAGCTATAATATTAAACTGTACTTGGAAAAAACCTAACGATATTATTATCAACTTGACCTTAACAAATTCTCAATTCTTGTAGGTTCATTTGGTTACAAAAGATATAGTTTGTTATCGATACATATATTGATCATTATAAAAAGAAAAGCAAGATGTTAAAAAAAGATCTTATCTATAGGTAATAACATATCCAAACTATTTGAATTTCCAAACTGGTGCACGTTAGTAAGATAACATCCTAACCACATGTCAATAAAATAAATAAATAAACATACCTCAAAATTAAACATGAAAGTGTTGATTTTATTTGTGAAATAATTATTAAAATAGTTCCAATAGCTTACGGTTTATTTATTTACGTTGTTTAATAAAATTTCAGATCAATTAAAAAATAAAAACAGAATATGGAAAGTCAATTCACACATTTTGTATACACAAGGAAACATAATAAAATACCTGTTTGACTAGAAAACGAAGGTAATGTAAGCCGTTATCAGTCATTGTTCTGTGGCTACTTTCACAATTTAACACGTTCAATGCCACTACGATTTTCACATACTAAACTTGCAGACCGAGTCAATGACACTGAAGTTGTTTAGTAAAGGTTAGTTTTCTTTTTTAAGTCATGGTGTGACGAACAACCAATAGAAACGGCCAGTATTTCTTTTAGCTATCACTTTTGCTATATTGCATCAATATAACTTAAAAAAGTATATATTTTCGTATTTTCGTTTGCAAGGTCGCCAGTATTCGAACTCTACTTGTACCTCTTTCATTGGTTTCCTGTTGTTAAATAGCAGTACTAAATATTTATAAAGTAAGTATAAAATAAAACAACATTGCTTCCGCCGTCGCATTCCATATATTGCATGAAAAGAGAACAATTTTCAATTGTATTACTAATTTAAAGTTCATTTAAAAATATGCGTCATAATTTTATACAAAATGATATTGTTTTTTACAAGAATGTCAAGAAAATAAGTAAAATTTCATTTATGATTGTATTCCCTTTTTCATCGCAATGAATACGACCTATCCCCTAAATGAAATTAAAATGAAAGATGAAGAATTAATGCCACCTGTGTGATCTTAGCAAAGGTGTTATATGGTGATGTTCTGTCCCTCGACTGATGACGTGCGCGTACGCTGCTCGATGCGAAACTGTTAATCCTATTCGAGATATAAACTAGACTTATCTAGCTTAACAGAAATTAAACATCAAAATTTGTAGAGCTCCTAAACCTCGGGTTGAGCAGAATTCAATAGACCGGCGCATCATTCGCGCGGTACGGGTATGATTTCACTTGTAATTGAGGGAGGGATACGTTTTATTTTATTAAGCCTTTAGCCTTGAGAAGGTCGCGCATGAGCCCCTTGATGTAGCGAATCTCGCGCTGAAGATCTGAACATTTATCGCCGAGCTCGGTGTGACGTTTGCGCAAGTTCTGCTCCTCGTTGAGCAGGACTTCGATCTCCGCCTTTTTCTTCTGACGGTAGCGGGTTGCGGCGTTCTTGTTCTGCTCCTTCTTGCGGGAACGGCGGTCATCTACGTTTCTCGAATAAGGTTTGGGGCGAGAGGGCGCGGACCAGTCCTCGTCGGTGGATGAGGAGCGCGGTGAGGAAGGCGGCGAGGAGCGCGGGGAGGTACAGGCGCTGCCGCCCGACGGCTGCGGCGATGCCAACTGAGCTGCACGGTGACGTACCAGATCCTCTACGGCCTGGAGGTCGCAGTCGTACTCGGCGGGCACCGCGGAGGACGCATGGGCGACGGGCCACTGCTCCTGCGCGGCCTGCAAAGACGGCGCGGGGGCTAGCGGCGCGTACTGAGCGTGTTGCGCATAGCTCAGGAGCAGCTGTGTAGCGGGGCCGGGCGGGCTCTGCGGCGGCGTGAGGTGCGTCAGTTCCACGGCGCCGTACACGGTCTCGAACTCGCGCAGGAGCTCCTCCGTGGGCTGAGGAACAACATGCGGCCGGTCGTACGCCGCTACGGGGGCCACCAACGCAGCCGGGATCG
The DNA here is from genome assembly GCF_000836235.2 of Papilio xuthus. Lineage (NCBI taxonomy): Eukaryota > Metazoa > Arthropoda > Insecta > Lepidoptera > Papilionidae > Papilio > Papilio xuthus. The sequence continues at coordinate 3,742,183 of NW_013531704.1, forward strand.
GTACCTCTACACGTTCCGGCACTTGATTGATATTATCGAAGATGGGGAGCTCTACCTTTTCTTCTAACCATGGCGGGAATATGTTTTCTGTAAGTAAAAACCATGAATTAGTTCATTCGAATACATTTCTTTATAGAATTTAAATAGGCCGCAAGAGAAATATATAACGGAGATTAGTGATAGAGAAATATTTTATGTTATGTTCATGAGTAACGTATTTTCATAAATACTGAATGTTGCATTGCGGTACTTCTGATATCAGATAATTTAAATTTTAATGAATTGTGTATCCGTTAGAAAAAACAAATTGTAAAAACACTAAACAGCGTGTTTAGAGTATTTGTCTTTCATACTCGGCATACAATCAGCGGTACATAAATTATTCCACGGTGAACGATTACAGTTGAATCTGCTTATCGTGGTCATGGATAATGTAAAATTTTCACGCGAAATAGCAATTCTCTGTTAACTTGAATTTTACTTTTTATTGTATTTACAATTTTGCGTCTCGATATTACTAAATCTTACAGTACTAAAAGTACTTAAAAGTATTCTCTTCGATATTACATTAACTACTTTTTGTATCACTATCATTCATATATTTCGGCTATCAATTTCGGAGCTGATTTTTTATTTAATGAAAATCAAAAAAAATATAGATAATGAAATGTGAATAAACTCTGTCGTTGATATCATCGGCGTAGTCAAAATAATTGTTATAATTTCATGGTAAATTGCGCGGAATGTGACGACAGTCACGTGATCTTCGACCTCAGTTCTACATGTCCGGCATCGCTTAGTTATCCCTATCTTATCTGTATTCTCGAGCTCACCAAACCACTATAATCTCACAATTTAACAAGAATCAATTGACAATGAAATATTAAACAAAAGTAATCCATGTCACAAAGTACTAATAACGAATAAATTTGTTGTTCTAGAATTAATGTTGGCAAAATTTCACTTGTAAGTTATACATAAATTTGTTGTCTTTTGTTTTTCAGAGTGAACAATGGGATTATGATTTAATAGATGTGATTCAAGAGTAGTTACCTACAGTAAATTCGTACGCATAAATACAAAAGTTATTAAAATATTTACTATTTATAATTCGCATCTGTCTTGGTAATATTTTATGGGTAACATTTACACCGAGACACCGTGAGATTGTTACAAAGCTGTTGATTGGATTATAATACATTAACATTTAATATTCCACGCAAGAAACTATTGTCCAGAGTTCAGAACGATCTAAATAATTTATTAATCTATATTAAAAAGTATCTGAATGCTAAAATATCAGAACTTTATAGAAACTTGCGATAAATAATTAAAAGTTTTTGTATCGCAGCCCTTTATAATTACTAAATTCCGTATACTGATAAATGATATTTCAATAATCAGATTAAAACAAGTTGTTATAAGAACAAGTATTAAAGTATGACATATTTTTTTGTTTACAAAACACCGTTTGCCATTTATCTGACCTCATCGTTCGCAATAAAAATGTATGAATATTCTAAAAAAAATATACATATACGACTTCTATGTGACATTTTATAACCCTTTTCAATTTGTTTTAGATTCCACGGACAACAAATTAAGCTGCAGCTCAGCTTTGACTCGTACAGATTGCGCATGTTTCCCTTTTGTTTTTTTTCTAAGCAAATTGTAAAGATTCGGCAAATTGCATTTCCAACGAATTCATTCAATGAGTAACGTATCACTTTGATTATAGTAATGTCATCTAGATTATAAAGATATTGCTTTACAATGTGCCTTGAGAGCTTTTTATCGTGGGAAAAAAAATAAAAAAAAACTAATTTCTTATATGCAAGTCAATAAAGATTGAAAAACACTATTGAATCTCTAAGAGTCCTTGTTAATAATGTATTCCATTGTTGTAGCAATAATTAGGTTCTTAACCAGTACGTTTGTTTTACACAGTCATAAAGTTGTCGCACGTCATACGGGCCCTGTCGTTTTTATTTATATGTGCCACTAAACGATCGTGATGTTCATAATTTTACAATATCACATGGGACTATTAAACTAACGGGAGAATATGAACCGAAAGTATCATTTACCACGAATTTCCACTGTCATAAATACATATGATAATGATTAAATTAATTAATTAAATTAATCTAAGTTTTCACTATATAAAATGTGTAGTTACAAAACATTTAATTTGTAACTACATTTACTAAAGAATCTGGTATACACCGCACTTAAAAACAACTTTCACAAACTTTGTATGTACACGTTTTTACGTACAATGTAATAAAGTATACAAGAAACGTAACGACTTTAATAAATTCTTTGTAATTTTATTTCTGAGCTATGGTCATAAATAAAATAGATATCGACACTATGTTAAAAATATTTTATAAAGAGAATCTGAAACATTTAAACAGGCGCCATTTTAATACTATTCAGGACAATGAAACAATTAGCTATCGCAGTATAATTTCTCTACAAGTTTTGCTTAAAAAAACCTCAAGTATACAACTGATTGAATTACAGCTAATTATAGAAATTATTGGTGTCATGACGCGTTACGTCACAATGCAATTCTATCGAGATTGAGAGCAGCGTAGGTACGTGAGATACCAAACTATTAACTGGCAGCAATCGCAGACGACCGCACCACACAAAAATCAATTGGAAGTAATTGACCGAGGCACGGCTACCGGCCGTTTGTTATGCCTATCGGCCAAATTGGACTGGTATACAAACAAATTAAAAAAAAACCTTGCTCGATTGTATAACTAAATAGGAACGCCATAAACACATTATTAATCTAAACTATAAATAGATAACTCGTAATAAAAGCGTGTTTTGTCAAAAATAATGCCAATGAACTTTACGTGTGGCGTCTCTTTTACTGTAGATACATTTGGTAAACCGATAGTATTGAAACATCACCAAATACAATAAGTAAGATGTTCAACACGATAAATACAGTTACATTAAATGTTATATTAGACGTATTTAAATGAAAATAAGATATCAAATATACTTCAGAAATAAGCCATTCATGTTTTCTTTTCTAAAGGAATCCTGGACACTTACTTTTAAGTTTTGTGCGATAAAGGCATATTGGTAGAAAGAAAACAAAGTTATTTATATTAAGTGATCAGTAAACAAAATCTATATAACCGTATTGAAATAATATTGTATATCAATAAGTAATACATATTTTAGATAAGTTAATTGAAGACAAACATGTAGCGAGCGACGCATTGCGGCCGAGCTGACCCTTGATAAACCTTCACAATCTCGGACACTTGTGTATGCCCTCCGGCTGTACCATTTGATAACTATTTCTCAGATCGCAACAATATTTTTCAACAAAACATCTATAATTTTCCTATTAATATGTAAATGCTTTTGATTTAAATAACTTTTGGCTGTTTTCCATTCGAGCGCTAATCGTTTGACATTAGCGATTTCTTTACTTCAGCATTAAGCTTGTCGCAGAATGTCAACCCTATCACAAATGTACCTAAGTAGCAACCCTATTATTTTAGTACTTAAAAAATAAGTAGACACATTTGCTAATATGACAATATAGGTAAAATTGAACCTATTAACTATTAATTATAACAAGGACAAAATTACCTATACCAGTTAACTGAAAGATATTTTGTAATGCAATTGTGCTGTTACAAAATCATAAATGCATAAATTTAAATATTATTCATAGTACATAACTAAGTAGTACCAACAAAGCGGGGTATCGGTTATTCTGGTAATTAAAAAGTCATTCGAACATATTAAATGCACAATGACAGTGCGATAGGGGTCAACAAAATATTGATTCAATTCGATAAATCTGTATCAGTTAGCAACAACATTCGGAACAAAGTAAACAAGCAGCTAATTCCATAATCTGTATCAATAATGTATATTGAAAACAAGTAGTCGATATACGTCGTATTAATTATTGGGCGAGTATCGAAGCGAGGTCGCCTTGTGCTCGGAGACTGGTTTATCAGTAGGTCGTGGTACAAGTATCGAAAGATTCCATTCCCTGCAAAACAAACGTTTGTTTGTGGCCGAGAACGCCGCGCTTGCGCCGACACTGATAAAATAATGCAGTCTCCCCGCATTGGTGTTATCACTTGGGCCATAACCTAAAGCGCCACGTGAACGTTGCATTTCAGTGATTATATTAATTTTAATGCAATACATTAATGCAACGCTATGTAAAAAGCAACGTGGAAAATATTATATAAAATATGCTAATATATTAACGACAAAGAGAACAGTTACACGTTCTTATAGCATGATCAAACGTGTTTACAATCAAACAACGCACATGTGTGAGATATTGCCAATAACAGTGCGAATATTTTTAACAGATTTAGAATGATTTTTAATATAAATGAGATGTATTTTCTTGTTTATACATCATTCAGTTATAGATACGCGGCTAACAGACACATTAATTTGTATTCGAAACTTTCTTCAAGGCTGTTGATACTTGTCAAGGTATACAAACCACGGCAGTACAAACAATACATAAGCACGGTAACTAGAGCATGAGGACCTTGAAATTGCATTACTCGCAGCAGTAACTTTCAATTGCTTGATACAAGTCAATAACACTTAGGAATTATTACAACGTTCAAAACATACCGGCATACAAATCTGGAAGTGCCATGATGATGTCCAAGATATAATAAAATTTTATCGTCCTATACAGTCCTTAGTGCTTACGAAAGAGTTCTTATATTAATTTTAATACGAATATATAGGCAGTGCTATCGTGCATATAAACTGAAGTCCTCGTAGAGAGCGATGGTCGTCGTAAAAAGTCCAGCTGGGATCGATGGGCGATCTAACGTCTTTTGACGAGTTTCTGTGAATTGAACACTATCTCCTTATTCCAAATGCAGCGATAGTGGTACTTCATTCTAACGGCGTCCAAAGGTATCGACGGCGGCAGACATAGGTTGCGTGCCGAGCGCGAACGCCCGTAATACGTTACTCGAATCGAATTTATTGTCACGGGTAAGTTTCAACTGGATAAACACCTGCAAACGCGGCGCGGTTCGCACGACTACTAAGTGCGCGCGCGCCCGCCACCGCCTTGGACCTCTGGCGCCTTTCCCCGCCCCCCGCCGCGACCCATTGCATTGCATACTGTATGTATCATTGCTGCATATATTACACGTCAATCGAAAGAACTTATTAAAAAGAATATATAGCCTAAAACTTGAGCACGCGGAGCTTCCATGACCGAGGTTAACAGGTTATGTCGTAATGAACAAGGATTATCAAAACGTAATCTAATAACACGATAACAGGAAAACAATTATTAATGAACATCTTTGTAGCCTTCTATCATTGATTATTTTTAGTTAAATAATTATTCTTAAATTAAGAAGACCTTGATTAATATTGTTAAAATAATTAGATAAGCGACAAATTATTGATACAAATATAACACTTCAAAACTTTAAGTTACGATTCATTGCCTTACGGCTCATAGGGGATATCCCACGTACATATGGAGCTCTTGTTCTTTACTTAGAACAGGAACTCATGAACATTGTAATAATATTTCATCAGTGCATTAGAATTATAAGAATTGATAAATATAAAAAGACATTATGTCTCATCAGATATCATAGTAGAGGAGATAAAAAATTGCGCCTTATAAAAATATAAAGGCAAATATATTTTTCCGCAGACACGTGCCTCTTAAAAAGATAAAAATTGTAATTTAATTGATATATCATGATTTTCATGATTCACAATTTCGGTTGTTTTGTTCAAAGATATGGCTCGATATGATAAACTTTCAAATCTATAAGCACATCTAAATCCGTGTCGTCAGCAATGTATACTCGTCGATGACATCAGTAAAATTATCTCGACAAAATACAAATGCGATATAACAAAGATATCTAATAAGCTTGCAGACATCTCGAGAGGCGTGGTTGTGATTACATGATAAGAGAAGCAAGACTCATTTTAAGTTTTGGAATCATAAGCTAATAGTGAATTTCCTACCTATTCTTATCCCTTCTATTCTTTTTCAAAAAATAGAGAGAACAATATATTTTAGACAACTGTTTAGACAGTGGAACCTCACGATCATATTTATTTGAAATTCCGAAACCATGGCATCTCTAGAAACACAAATAAAAACCGAATGCATAACTATTTTAATTATACTCAAAAAATATACGAAATACAATTTTTCCAAATTAGCTGAGTTTTTCTATGGACGTTTTCATTTATAAAGGATATGGTGAATTTCATTGAAGTTCTAAGTCTATCTGCCACAATCATTAAATGCTTACTTAAATAGTCCCTTAGCGTATCTCATAGTAAATCTACGCTAAGTGGTGTCAATTAGTGTTCTAAGAGAGGTCTCATTTTTAAGTAAATTGTAAATTAAATTACCAGAGAGTGCTATAAAATAGTATGTACGAAGCATAAAGAAATTGTACAAAGATTAAGGTCTGTAAATCAGTGAGAGGAAATTACGGATTCCCATCGTTAAGATTGACACTATATCATTCTATACGGAAGTATAGCAGACAGTTACATTTAATAACAAGCTATGGATTGCATTAAAATTAAAAGAAAAAAATAGACGTAGTGTCAATGATATACGAACGGTCTAGTCCTTTCAAAGGTTTTTTGTATGTATATTTATATAAAATTTGTGTTTTAATTTTAAAAGATTTTTTAAAGAATGTCCCGTATTTTCTAGAAAAATCTACCTAGACTAAAAGAAACTAAATTGTATCTAGGCTTCTCTGCGTAAATAATAAAAATTATACGGTCAAAGAATTTTTAAACCGGCTTACTGCTGGTTTCTGAGATCAAAATATCAGTATAAAACATTTCATCATTCTTGACATTTTTTACAAAGCATATAGGATGTTTTAAACGGGAATTTAGTCCAGAAACCCACGGTTAGTATTCTATTTAAATCATAAGTATAGATGTAGTTACCTTGTTTGTAGTTATTGTCAAGCTGCTGCAGCAGATCTTGTGCGAGGTCGGCGCGCGAGGGCTTGGTCTCGGCCGGCGAGGGCGGGTACAAGTTGTTGGTGCCGTCCTCTTGATATTGGAACTTATCCAATTCGACCTTCAGTGCAGCGCTCGGGAATGTCTTAAGTAAATCTGCGACAAATAAATTAAATATTAAATTATTGTACTAATATATATAATAAAGAAATTTCATGAGTAATCATGAAATTTCTTTTTTCATTGTTTAAACCAAATATCAAGGTTATCATTATCTTGTTACGTAACTTAATAATGTAATTTTTACATTCTTTATGTTCCACTTATAATAATAAAATAAAAATTTATATTTTTACCAATTTAATACGAAAAAAATAATATTTTGGTGATATTAAAAAATAATCACAAATTTAATTATAAAATATTTTAAAAATTAAAAAAAAAAAAGAAAAAACTTAAAACATTTACATAATTTATCATTAAAATAATAACTTTCTAAAAATAATCTAATTAAATAAACGATATCTTACTTTGTAATAAGTTATATTGGAAGTCTCTACAAAGGTTACACATTCCGTTATTTTTGTAGCAACACATCTTAAAAAATCGCAGACGCAAAAATCTAAATAACGTTTAGTACAGTTACGTATGAACCACTGAATGAATATGGACAATTTGTCTGAATATATCTAAGGAGTTTCAAGGTAAGAAGCTTAGATAAGTGTTGTACAAAATACGGCTGACGAATGGAACTTCAATATATATACTAACGCTATCGCCGCCTCTCGTTACGTCAAAGAAACGCCCAGATGTCGCGATGCTTTAAATCTTCACTGATAATGTCACAACAATAAGCGCTCTACAAAAACATGGAGCGCATAATTTTATTGTAATTACTATGTTTTTCATACGTCCATTTCATACGCAAATGCGTCCATCAAAATATTTACCATATTAACATTGAATGTAACTTTGTTTTTTAAGCTCTTTTACGTCGTAACGATCTTACGATTGCGATTTGGAGTACCGATGACTGCATAAGTATGTGTTTCTTTTCCTAGGTTATATTAAACATTTATTTGACCTAAATTAAATATTTATATTAAAGACTGAATATAGTGCAATTAAAGAAAAACAGAGTTCACTAATATCCTAACATTTCATAGGTTTCCAACAAGATAAAAAAATGTTCGTTACATTTAAAGGCGTATTTTCAATAACTTGTTTTTGTCCTAATAATTACATTAGTGAAGTGCCAATCGGTGATAATAACAAGCTATTTACTGCCGGCAGGCTCGTCATGTCATGCGTAACACCACATCACACCACTCGGTGCCAACGAACACGATATCTCTCAACGCCCGACATTTTGTTGGGTCATACAGATTGAATAATAAAATATCAGAGGTCGTAGCATGTTGATTAGGTAAACCGAAATTTTACACCACTTTTAAAGAAAATTAATTGAAGATCTTTATAGAATGTTCTATAAAAAGAAATTCAAAGTTCATACTGGTATGCAAATGATACGTGCAACACGTAGAACAAATTTCTACTATGTTCTCACGTCGTGTACTACTCTACTTTGGAGGACTATTATGTGATAAGTCGATGCATCAAATTAATGGTAACGAAATTGACAAAATATTAATATCATAAATTGTGTTTGCAAAGTTTGCCTTGATATTCAAACAGGCCAAATTGTATTGAATATTATTCCTATCGTATTTTGTGATTATAAAATACAGCGTTGGCAACCATATTTTTTTTTTAATTCTAGAAATCAATGTGCGCATGCGCTTTGTATTAAACAACATGTTTTTAATAATTATATCACATGATATTTTCACCGTCTATTTGATAAACAGTGGAAAACAGAACGGCTTGCGATATACTCTTTCAAAACATGACCAAGGGGGCTTCTATAAGTCAAAACAAAATTTGTTTTTAAAGCACCACTGACGTCATTTACTGGAAATAGATGGACCAATCACGTCCCGAGAAATCGGTTATCTGGACACACCCCTGTTACCACCATAGCAACCGGGGAGCGTGAACAAAATATGTACATACAATTTAACTCTGATAAGTTATCTTGTTTTTGCAACGTCGCCTCATTATTTTATTTTCTGATATGGTAAGGTAAGCTTTTGATTAAATAATGAATCTAAGATAACTATACCTATGACTAGGCTACCTCATATAGCCTAGTCATTTGTGTAGCTAAAGAAATGTAACTTCGAAACAAAAGAACGAAACAAATATTATAAATGCGAAAATTTTAATGGATAGATGAATGTTTGTTAGTTGTCTCCGAAACGGCTCAACGGATCTTGATAAAATTTGTCACAAATGTAAAACATAGTCTGGATGTACACATTGGCTACTAATTTTTTTTTTTAATTACGCGTGAACGGATTTAGTGGCGACAGCTAGTTTTTTAATATGTTTTTTATTCCTTAAGAAAAAGTTTATCCTATGTAATAATGACAAAGGTAACGAGTAAACTGTGTTTTAGTTGTCCTGATATTATATTTATAATAGTGGCGCTGTCGTCACAGAATAGAGCTTTAGCTTTATCTGAAAGATACCATCAGTAAATACAACTCAGTTGCTTCTCTATTTTTAATAAGTAACGTATGACTGACTATGTCATATATTACCTGTTTGTCTAATCACTAGAAAAAAAAGCTTTTGATAGATTTTTCATGATACAAAAAATTACAAAAAATTCGCAAACAACAATCAGAAACGATCAGTTTATTTATAAGTCATCGTTATTGTTAAAATATTTGATATTGTTTTTGCAGCATTGAAGAAATGGAAATGTACATACGACGGGAGCTTATTAAGACCGTGTCAATCACTGACCTTTTGTCTTATCGCGAACATGAGGTGAATTTGTGGGGGGGCTATCGAGATTACTGGTCGGCTATTGGGGTCATGATAGATGTATCTACAATTATCGTTCGTATTTGCGACACATTCTACGCAAATGTATCTCCTTCAAGGTCGTTAAATTAAAATTAAAACAATTCCTTTTTTTTAAAACAATTCCTACTATTAACAAAATTAGCATTTCAAATGAACGTTTTCGGTTCGAAGCTTTTAATCCACTTTCTAGGCTTCTATTTTGCGATATAATCTGAAGTCACTTCAAATACCTACCGATGATACAGACCACGTAAGTCAGAGTAAATTCATTTTCGGAATTAATTTTTTAACTTAGACCCAACACGAAGCATAGGCAAACGTATAAAAGTGTAGATATCAAGTATAGTGACGGCATCGATGTTTTTAACGAAAGGCGCCTAATCCGTTTCTATCGGTTCAAAGATAAAAAAAACGCCAATTCACTATGACTAATTTCTTATGTTTATTCAATATATAATTTTCAAACCGTGTCCTTTAAAATATTCATAGTTAATTTTTGATTTAATTTTAGTAATGATTATTGATCCGACACTGTGCTCTATAAAACACGCACCATTGAAAGAGTCTTTAAGTGAACTCTCTTTTCTTTGAAGATTTTAGGTTGTATATGTTTGGAAACTCCTATAGACACAGTTCACGGGTTGTTCTAGTTTGGAAAGAAGTCATGATCGGTCGAGTAAGCGATGACAAAATGCGACTCAGTCCACGCGGAAAAAAACATATTAGCCTCTGTGTTCTTCCAGACAATGTTTTATATGTATGCCAGATTTCCGTTCTGGAGATACCTTCAAACATCCATATACCCATCTAAGCATTCGCATTTATAATATATAGTAAGATTAAAAAGCTCCCGTTACTGGTTACCTTTAATTTGTCGGTCAGATTTAAACATTTTCATAAATGATAAGCAAAATAATTAACATGTACAAACTTGTCTCGCTAGGATTCGAACCCGCGACCGCTATATTTGTATTGCGACGAGTCAATAGGCTATCACAGCTTAACTTGAGAGTCAAGTAAATGTAATAATAATGATAACCACGAGACCTGATCGTGTATCGAATAATTAAAGTAGAGATAATTGATACGTGACCACGACCGATATGGTGCCACTGAGACGCTGGCAAAATATAGTGTTGATCTATTTATTCCCTACTGACACTGCATTTAGCGAGTACATAAGGACCTTTCCATGTTTCTCTTAAATACCTAACTAAAGCTTCATGGGATGCTGTTTCGTTATTTTACAACTAATGTGCATCCCTATCGTGAAGATAAGCCATTTGTAAGACAAGACAAATTTTATTTAATTTTTTTAAGGTTTCTTGCTATAATTCTCCACTGTCAATGACGTAGTAGTAGAAGAAATGATTCGAATTTTGAAGTAAGCGATTGAAGCACATTCAAGCGATGTGGCCTTCCCATGTTGGAAATAATTTCTAGGGGTACGATCGTCCTGTTGGGTCTATGACTGCGGGGGTAATAATGCTACACGCTGTAACTTCTAGTGGCATGTTCAGTCTAGCCTTTATGACGCACAGGCGAGTAATAAAGGCATAGTTTAATTCCTTAGGCAGACATCGCGAACGATACCTTAACCCAGATTTTGTCCGATTGCAAATTACATGCATAGGAATGCTACCCTTATCATCTTGCTCTCAGCTGTCAAGCGATATTAACGTAAGATCTATGTACCATTGCTACCTCACTCAAAATCCTTTAATTGCTACTTATTGTTAATCCTTTTACGATGATGAGTTTGACAATACAGTAAAGGAGGGTTGAGTAAAAACGGTGATTTTCCATTTCGGATGATAGTTCTCATAGAGCTTGATTGTGCGATATGTAGCTAAATCACCTTAATAACTAGAAAACGGGTCTTGACAGACAGGCGGACGGACAACAAAGTGATCCTATAAGGGTTCCGTTTTCTTCCTATGAGGTACGGAACCCTTAAAAGTAATAAAAACACCTATTGCAGTAATTATTTGTTCGATTTATTTTATTACACGACCGATTTTGGATAATTCATAATTGTTCGTTCTGCGCGTAGCACAGTGGCCAACATTTTCGGCCTTTATACATATATGTCTGATATTTTTGAATGTTTTTTTCAGCTTGAATCTGTCTGTCTTATAACGTAAAAATTACCAAATAACGATGCTGTCAGAAGTGTTTCCCTGAACAATTTTATGAAGGCGACATTAAAATCGCCGATAACTTAGCTATCGTAGGATAACCCCTTATTTCTTCGTAGGTGATGTTTTACAATGTATTTGGAAAATTTTGACATACTATATATCACGGCCACTGGTGCTGATGCAGGTTTTTAAGTTTTTTTAAGAGTCAAAGGTTATAAAAATGAGTTTTTTGCGTATTTTAGCAAAACGGTGAGTTTTGTCAAAAACTTACCTGAGTAAAATTATAGATTATAAAATACCCCATTACAAACCCTGACATACCCTTTTTTATAGGTTTCTACCACCGATTTTGAAATATAACGGTTCAAATAGTTGATTTGCATGGACAGAATAACACGACTAATATATTATCGTATAGCCCAAACCACTAGACCAAGAACCTTGAAATTTTGCAGATGCTTTTCTTACTACATAATCGAGTACCGACTCAACCGGTGAAATACGACGACCACACAGAAGACCGGCGTGAAGTGGAAGCAACTCCACGTTTTAGCTGTCGACTGTGCGTGCCCGAGGCCTAATTTTAGTCCTCTTTTTTTCCTACCCTTTTCTTATAATGAAAGCAGAAAATTTGGCGAAGGTGGGGGGACGCATAGAAAGGAGAAATATCCTCTTTCTGCGCGTGCCCTTTCCCGTCAATTAAAGGTAACACATTTGAAATTGCTGATGTCTATGGCCAGCAATTGCTTCGCTATTTTGCCGAATTTTGGTGGCCGCTTGGTCGTTTGCTACCTAATGATATAAAAAAATTAAGTCTCTTGGAAGTAGTGCTTTCCTAGTGATTCGGTAAAGCGGTAGTATTGCAATCTCAAATAAACTTAAAGATGTATCGATGAAGACATCAGTTAAAAGGATAATGTTATAAAAATTCAATTTAATATTTTGCTTGCTTATGGAATTTATTAATTGCTCTTTTATCTGTAGATTGGATCGAGTTTATTTTAGGCCAGGGCTAGTGTTTCGGTCTACATGACATGGGTGCCTTGCAGCGTGAATATTTATTATTGTTACCAGTCTGACTCAGGGTAAAGTCTGTATGTCCGCACGTTTTTATATATGCGGGTTTCTGTGTATGTCATCATACACATAATAATATTGTAACCTCCTGTAGCATAAACGACTAAACCTATTTGAACCAACGAGGTCTCATCTAACTAGTATTCTTCTCTTGTACGTCAGAAATTACAATCAGTTGATTATTCAATGGACATATAGTTTTTTTTATATATATATATATTAAAAGTAATACAAATTGTGTTAGGCAGAAAATCCGACACTGTACCGGTGTACTGGCGCAACACTAGCCTTACTAAAATGTCGACGTTTATGTCCACACTGATTTGGCAACGCAACACTGAAACTTGACTTGGTAAAGAAAGCACGCCATTCGCGCCAAAGGATTCTAATTAATAATATCTAAAAATAGGTACCATCATCAGTGTTGAAAAGATCGACATCGAGCAGCATAGAGCATTCTTCATTAGTGAGTAGGCCGTCGGCCGAAGCCGGCGACCAATCCCATGCGCTTGTACTCATTCTCAGCGTTGATCTTGCTGGTACTCTGAAAATCCATCAAGTAATACATTAATAATTATTAACAATACTTATTTCAACTTTAATATTTAAAGCATAAAAAGACAAGTACATTTATTCATTGAATAATGTTCTTGCAATCATTTCAAATTAATCTCTAGTGACTAATTAATTAGTTTTGATAGGTACATTTATTTTCAATATATATAGTATTTTTAGCTTAAATTTGAGCATTACAAATTATGAAAAACAAAAAATTTACTCGTATGATTCTGAGCATATAAATTCCAACTAATTGAGGGGGTAATTCCTATTAACACGTTAAACAACTACATATCTTCAATACCCATTATCTACCTAAAGTATTCTTTATAAACCTTTTTTAAAAACATAGTAAAATCGGTTTGATTTGAATGACAAACTTTATTATTCTTAAAACTCAAACACCATATGAGGTGAACATGTTAATAGGTAGTCCAAAGTTCAGTATTCTCGATTCATTCGTCTTTATTCTATGTATTCATATAGTACGAGTTAAATGGCCACAATTAATACACAATACGACAGCTAGTTAACATACTGAAGCTTAGTCGTTCCTTTATAAGTGGGAGGAACTATTATGAATCATGCCAAAACATATGTTCTATGATTTACAAAAAGACTTAACAGAAAACAGTAGACCTATATCTAGTAAAAGAAGCAAAGAGTTTCTGCTCATTTATCTTTTATAATACACTATTTGTCATCCGCGACTTCGTCCGTAAGAGATTGAAAAATAGGTAGTAGCCTGCTCTCAGACCTTCTGAATATGCATATAAAATTTGATAAAATTTTCATATAAATCGGTCAACCCGTTTCGTAGGATTGTCGTAACTAACTTTGTGACACGAAAATTTTATATATAAGTTAAGCACAGTGAACAGTAAAAGTCATCTTAGTCTACATTATATGAAAACTCAACAACTCTAAATGCTAGAATGAGCAGCTAAATATGAATTAATATTTTATTATTCAACTACAACACGAAATAAATTTAATCTCTGAATCACAAATATTGTTTTAAACATTTATTCTTAAAGTAAATTAACAAGATTTTGCAACGCACGCACGTCTGACGCAATAATCCATATTGTTACTTGTTATATAAAAATGAGAAAGTACTTACCAAAGGAATAAATACAAGCGGATACAGGTGGTGGTAGTCCGATGGAGATGGTGATAATTGTCGAAGGACAAAGCTGTCCCTTGGGGGCGCCATTTTGGCACTGAAAAAGGGAAGAAAATAAGGGTTAATAACATTAACAAAATCATTTTTTTTATAGTATAAGGTGACAAAAAGTCATGTAGCCAATTGTATTCGCTATAAATACAAAGCGACCTTTGCCCATAGACTCCTCCAGTGAGTAGTAGTTGATGCATTGCATACCTTAAATGGACAGGGAAAGAGATGTACGGGAAGAGGATATTTATCGTTACTTTCCCTTATCGAAACCAATTCTCCTTTCCCATCCTGTCCTTTTTAGGACAGGATGAAAACGTAAAGATTGCAACTAAGCTTAAATCAAGGAACTGTTTTTTTCTGATATCCTAATCAAGTAGACCTACACTGATCGTCAAAGTACCCTGGAACTTAACACCTCGAGTGTCACTATTTTCACTTCAACCATGATATTTGTGGTAGCACTCAATATGTAAAGGTTCTAATCTATGAGTTGATAAAAAAGATTTTTTTTGTATTCCTATGATCATCTGTATTCTGATTATCCTACCTCTATTAATTCAAGATAAACTCATGTTTTTCCCTTGGAAATATTATTTGTTCTATTCATACATTCTTCTAATAATTCTTCACAGTAACTAATTACTATAGCTCGGAGTAGGGAAACAACAAGACATAATTAACAGATATTAACATCAAATGAAGCAATACAAATTACCAACACAGCAAAATCCCTGTTAGTAACCATGGTTTGATCTCTAATAAAATGTCTTAAGTAGAAAAACCAAAACTATAATCTTTTTATCATACTATCATCCTGTCTTCATAGCAAATAGTTTCTTTAATTATTTATGGAATCTATAATATATGTATTTAATTTGTAAAGAGGACCATAAACATAATCTCAAATAATCATTGTCAATTTATTTATAACATTTTGCCCATCTATTTACTTCCTTGATTGTAAGGTTATCACTGATATCACCTTTATATTAACAAATATTGAATACCACCTATCACAAACATTTTTTTCTTAATAGGCAAAAAATAATTTATTACAAGACACAAATTTAAATAACCATTTTTAAACAATGGTTATTTCGCAAACACTACTTGTTACATGAGCAGGGAAGGTTTCTTATTTCAAACAATGACATGGCAAAATTGTTAGAGTAGCAAAAATTAATTATTGTAATAAACTGACACATGCAATCACTAATATTATAAACAATCTTAAAAGTTTGTAGGTGTAAATCATAATCTATCTATTGATTGACAGGTGAACCAACATAGCAAGCCAAAAAATCAAATCTTTAAACATATTATAGATGCTGCATTAACAATTTATGACATTTTTTAAAACCAGCCTAGTACTTATAACTTGACAGTAACCTTATTTTTAAGTAGGTGATTTGGAATCGAAACTAAATAAATAAAATATTCAATATTTTTGCATTTAAATGAAGCTTGAGAACAAAATTTAGTACTCTCAAATGTTTCTCTGTCAACAAAGGACTTTAATGTCAGACAAAAATATTGTTAGATTATCTTAGTGCTATAGCACTATAGAGCTAATTTATATTACAAATTAATCAACTGATTGTACAACACAATGTAACATTTAGAGTTTTAGAAAGTAAACTCAATACAGGTTGCAACAAGAGTTATGTAATGTACAGTCAGCGTCATATAGATCGTCACAGACAAGATATGCAAATATATAGGTACACCAAAAGTAATCAATTATATCGGTACAACAAAAGTCCTCAAAATAATAGATACATTCACCCTGCTCAAAAACATCGGTACATACACAGCGTCAAATATATGAGTACATGCAAGGTGCCCATAAATATCGTAGCAGCCACAGCGTCATAAGTAACGAAGCAGTCAAGGTGTGCAAAAATATCGGTACATTTGACAAAATTGAACTCTATCTCTATATACTTGTGATACAATTTGGAATAAACTACTTCTGTTACATTCATTTGACACTTTGTATTAACATTATAGGTTGTCCGGAAAGTTCGTTCTGATTTTCGATATGAAGCTTACAATAGACTGTAGCTGATGTGGATTCATTTTCGGATTTCCACCATTATCAAACGTCACAAAAATTTCTATATTGTGAATAATTTCATTTCATTGGTTGAAATAAAAACTAATTTTTAAAATTTTATCCAATAATAAAAGACGTTTTAGGTATAGAGTCGTACCAATATCATTTAAAAACATTTCCAAAAATTTAAGAGAACAGGGTTTCAATTTTCCTTATAAAGCGGCACGAACTTACTGGGCAACCCAATATTTTTCTTCTCCTGTCATAACGCTTAAATATAAAAGTTTGTCACGCCGAATATGACATGATACGTAATAACTAATATCAAATTTTGCCTTGTCACAATATATATATAATACTAGTTTGGCGCAGTATTCTAGTATGTTTGCCGTAATATGTAAGTTTACCGGTTCGAATCTCAGACTGCTTTTTTTTTCATTTTATCAATCACGGGGTTATTTTTTCATAACCAGTAAAAATTTGGTAATGTAAAATTTTGCTCGACAATTTTTTTTTTTATAATTTTCGCTGTAGGGTAGAAAGAAATTTAAATAAAGTTAACAACAATTAGGTCAGACAATCGCGGGTGAAGTGAGTGGGCGGAGCGTGGATTGTCTTTGCGGGTTTTATGAATGGTATGCGCGGAAACTATACGTACAAGTGTTATCTACATATGTGTGCGCGCCCATGCACACTGGAATGTTTATTGCAATCGACCAAAAATTTGATGTAGTTTGGATATTGACATTCATTTTTTTTTCTTCGTTTCTTAAATATAATCAGTATCAGTAAAAGGTAAAAGTAAAATTGTTATTTTTACCGGTACAAGTTTAACAAACATGAGTAATAAACAAATTACAAGCCAATAGCATCGCTTTATCTCCTTCATTTTTGTTTGAAATAGAAAAGTACTTTAACGGTCAAACTCATTAGTCCAAGGCAATATCAAAAAGTACCTAATAACTACGGCGATAGAGTTTAATTACATGTGCTTCGATATTAAAATTAAAAAGTTTAAATATCAAAAAAAAATAGTGGCTTGGGATTTGAACCGCCGACTTTACGTACCAACGGCGGCGAACGGTAAGGCCACGAGACCAAACTAGCATATATGATGACAAACTTAAATTTGATGTTGGTTTTATCTACCTAATCTGTCATCCGCGTCGAACACTTTTAGTAAATTTTGAAAAATGGTTTGATGCAAAGTGTCAAATGAATGTAACAGAAGTAGTTTATTCCAAATTGTATCACAAGTATATGGAGATAGAGTTCAATTTTGTCAAATGTACCGATATTTTTGCGCACCCTGACTGCTTCGTTACTTATGACGCTGTGGC
This sequence comes from Papilio xuthus, assembly GCF_000836235.2. NCBI lineage: Eukaryota > Metazoa > Arthropoda > Insecta > Lepidoptera > Papilionidae > Papilio > Papilio xuthus. Next base: position 3,760,462 of record NW_013531704.1, read on the forward strand.
TGCTACGATATTTATGGGCATCTTGCATGTACTCATATATTTGACGCTCTGTATGTACCGATGTATTTGAGCAGGGTGAATGTATCTATTATTTTGAGGACTTTTGTTGTACCGATATAATTGATTACTTTTGATGTACCTATATATTTGCATATCTTGTCTGTTACGATCTATATGACGCTGACTGTACATAGTTGTGACATAGGGTTGTTACAATAGCCTTATCAAATAATAGTTTTTCTTGAATTGACATGCACAAATTATTATTTGTTTCTCATAAAATGTCTGTGGAATGTGTTAAACCAAATTAATCCATTGTTGACAGAGAGCAGTCAATACCTACCTACCTATTATCACTTAAGCAATTCATCCCACTTTAAAGCCAAATTATTACAATATATAAACTGCAAATTTTTTGGTTAAGGACATAAATTCCAAAATATTTTAAATTCGTGGAGTGTTTGTAAACAAGTTTATGTTTCAGCAAATAGCAATTAACATTGTTGTGCATAAAATCAGCCAATTCATAGAATATTTGAACATATTATGTATTTAAAGCTTTCAGTATTGGTTTTTTTTGGGAACTAATTTTTAAGTATAAAAATTAGTTTTCAAAAAAAGTTCTACTAGGAAAGAATTAACGTTTTACCCTATACAGTGAAATTGCTATGTTTTTAACTATAACTAATTTTAATATAGGAAGGGAAAGAGGAAAATAACAATTCCGCGCCATTTTATACCTGCGCGTTTTCCACACTTGTCAATAAACACTGTACGCTTTTCCTAGAATAAATACTACGCACGTTAACGCTGATGATTACACCCAAGTGGTGAAAGTTATAAGCGATGGAATGCAATGGTCTCAGAGCATAATTAGTTATGAAATAGAATTAAAAAAAAACTAAGAATGTAACTTACAGCATTTTTATAACGATGTGAAGGCACACGGTGGTGTGCAAAAGTTTTTAAGAGCTTAGAAACCCATCTTAACGCAAATAATAGCACAAGATAAAACAAATAACACGTCTTTTTAACTTCGAAGCATGATGAGTAATAGGCAAAGCATAGGCAACGGCGCTTGGACGTAAAGTTATGCTGTCAACTGACGGATGACTCGATTTAGTCAAACATCGGGATGATATCGATGTTTCAAATTTCGTCTGTGTTCATATTTAATAAGCAAAATTTAATTATTGTTGAAAACTGAAAAATAGATAAATTTTTAGTATGTGAGTGTGAACAGTTATTAAATAGAACAAACATTTAAACCAAAATAACAAAATCGATTTTAATAGCATCGAGTTGATTTTTGACGGTATAAAAATTGTGGCAGTGTTACCAATTTTGTGGCAATTACCATGTTCTGCGGCTATCAAACCAATAATGGATTACAAAATCAAGAGCCTACTGCTACAACTGTTCCTGATTCTGAGACTAATGAAAGAAATAATAAGCTTCCGATGTATCTTTAGCAAGACACATTATTTCCTAAATCATAATAGCTACTTTAATGTCGATACACGACACTAAAACTATCCTAAATTCTATAAAGCACTGTTTGATATCGAAGATGCATTTAATATTTAGCACAATATTGCATAAAAATAAAAGGCATATAATTAAAAAGTGTTTTTCTTGTTATTACTTTATTACAAAGGTAATGCCTTATTTACATTAAACATGCAACTGGCAAAATATAAACATTATCTAGTTAGACCATACCAGGCCAATAATATAAAATCAGTATAATATTAAAAATCAATTACATCATTTACATTTATTTCAAGTACTAAGAAAAACTCATACTGTGACAATCTAGATTAGCTAAATTAACAATCGCAATAGTTTTTTGATCACAAAAATCCGGAATGCACACTATTCTTGTAACTTGGCCATCAGCTCCTAAAAGAAGATATTATTGGTGTTTGTAAATGTTTTAATTTCAGAATAAATGATAACTATAGTTGTTTTACCTTTTTGTAAATCTGTAGCAAATTCTCTACAATTGCCACTAAAATAGATTGCAGGGCAGTTGTAAATAGTAAATGGATCAGTTTCTATGCAAGGTGTACAAGGGACAGTATCAGGACATGTAGGTGCAAGATGGCGCCACTGTAATGTCCTTCTCATAATTTCTAATTCATCATCAAGTCTGCTGTATTTCATTATATCTTTAAGTGGTTCCCCAGATGAACCCAAACACAAGAAACCTGGAAAAAAGCATTGCAGTTCATCATAATTTTGAGTATTTATTATATATACTTCTATACTTTTTAACTTAGGTAGGCTCTGCACCCCTAAGTGGGGTCATATAGTGAGATGATGAACATATCTGAGAAAAAGATATTTACCCCCAATATCACATTCATATGGATTAGATACTCGGTTAAATGATTTATACTCCACAGCTTTTGGGAACAGACCTGAAATAAATCATGTTATGAGTGCATTACAAATAGCTATAATCCAATAAATTTTATGCATTATTAACTTACAATAGTGGAACGGCTTCTGAGGTAACATAATACCTGAAGGATCTTTGCATCCAGGCATTAAATCAACCGGAGCTACTGCACTTAAAGCTGCAGAAAAAGCATCAACTGAATCGGCAGATGCAATAACATCTGATTCATTTAATGTTGCTTCATTTGAATGATTTGCAAAGACGCCACCTACAAATAAATAATTATAAATTTATTACATTAATATCATTTCAAATCACAGTAAAAACATCAGGTTTACCTGCTATAATAACTCTTACAATCTTAGAGATTTCTTCTTGATATTCTGTTGTACCACAAAATCCAGATATCCATTCAATGAATAGATTCAGTGAAAATAAATGTTCAGCTGATTTAGATGCCATATTGAGACCAGACATTAGTACAACATATCTGCAACATGAACCCTATAAGTTCCTTTCCATAATTATATAATGGTAAGCAGACAATTGCATACAACATCAAGAGTGCAGAAAAAGTTAGCCAATAATATGCCCGCATGCATCAGCCATGTTACCTTCAACATTTAAACAATTGCATGATCAAGAACAAAAGGACATCATGCACACAAAAATATTACCTGTCACTATTAAGCTTTGGTAAAGGCTTTTGTATATTGCATTCTGGCCAACAAATATCTTTGATTGTAAAAATCCCATCTTCATCTTCAGACCCTGAAAGTAGGCATTACTTCATATGTATATTATACATTTTCATAAAATTATAAAACTATGAATTATTGTGCACTAACCTAGTATTGCAACAACTACACCAGTAACCACCTCATGTACATCAATACAATTATTAGATAATTTGATCCTTTGAAGTTCATCTTCTAAAACAAGACTATCTGAGTCATGAACAAAATGAGTTCTGAAAGAAATATTTTCACACATAACATGCATGTCCTAATAAGAGTAATGAAAAGACTATTTAAATATGAAGAACCTTGTAGGTTGAGGAATAATCTCTAACTGATCTGAGAGTTCTTTCAAAATGCTGGGCTTTAGTTGTTGTAGTTTGAAAAGTGTTCCAATGATTACACACTGGGCGCCTTTCTCACGTAAATCACACAATTTTAAAACCTTATATTTATTTGACCACTTCTTATTAATTATTGGCCCTAAAATATTTCTGAAAGTATTCAGTCTTGCAGAATATATATGAGCATACTGTTTGGAAAAGTCGCGGGATACTTGATAAAACCGTTTTGAACAATCCGTGTATTTTAAGTTTTGTCTCTCTAAATCGGATCGAGAGAATTGATCTTGTTTGTTAGAATCTGGTTTAGGTTTAAACAACATGATGAAAGTAACTTTATAATAAATATTTCAATTGACTTATTTTTTATTTCTATTCGATTTGTAATTTCTTTATCGTTGACGGATGTCGGTTGCCGCTATTTTTTGACATTGACATGTCGTTATCATATCCGCCCCGTTATGCAAAAAATGCAATACATATGTCTGTCAGCATCAAAAAACTTTTACTTAATATTCTTGTTCTTATTTATAAATATCTTCTAATATTATCAAATAGGTACTTACTGCAAAACAAACACACTTAGTTCCATTTTTTAATTAGGATATAGCTTTAATGACAAATAATAATATCGAATACATTCTTTAGCTTGTGGCATTCCACGGCATAAAAACATCTAAATTGGCGGGAATCTAAGTTATTTTTTCTTCTTATCATACTGTGTAGTTTTCGATTTCTTACCATGACGGGAGTACAAAAAGTTCGTTTAAATAGTTTAAACATTAACATTAAGAATGCTTTAGTGATGGGCATAATCATAGCTAAAAATTGTCCAAGAACCTTTGGTCCCAAAAAGAAAAGTAGCGAATCAAGGGGTGTGATGTCTTTTACTATAAGGGATTCCCAAATTGATACCATAAATGTAGATGTGTGGGGTTCAGATTACTTTGTAATGACTATTTATAATAGATTCATTGTAGGAGATGTCGGTAATATATCGTTAACAATTTCAAAGTATTCCTTTTTTATTTATATATTATTGTTGAGTCGAAAGTTTGTTGCAGTTGAAATTCATTCGCCAAAAATATGCGTCAAAAGTGGGGCAAATGAAACCTTTAGACCGCAGGTAAATATTCTCTTTTATAATACGTATTCATATTACTATATTCATATAAATTGTAACTTATTATATCGTAAAAGAAGTTTGTTAACCTAACACAAAAATTTTAAGTGCCACAATCTGTTATTTCAATCCGTATATCTTTTTCATCAAATATACTTACGTCTGAGATTTTAGTATAGGAGAAAACGATTTTTTATATACATTTAATTTTTTCCTTGAGGTATCTTCTCCTTTTTACCTATCTATCAACGAAGGATCCTCCGACGTTAGCACTTTCAGTGGCGATACATATGGTGCGTATTTACCGTTGCTTCATGTTCCGAGCAAATCATCAGCGGGCTACTGTGGCCTCGCTGAAGTAATGAAATTTACTGGTAAATATTTCTTTTTGATTCTTTTAGACTACTTAGAGAAGTGGAAAAGTTGTTTTTATTAATCCAAAGTACTTTTAATTACAGAAGAAAACGGGAATATTTATGTAGACTTGTTAGTTGTGGTAAAATCTGTACAACCTGTGAAGATGATAAAAACTAAACTTGGTATAATTTTTTGCCTATTTTTATTAAATCTTATTATTTCATAATTCTATTGCCACTTTAGTAACATAAATGTATTGCATTAGGCGTGGAAATGCCGGTACGTGCCGTAGAAATAGTGGACAACACGACGCCCGCTTCTCTCTATTTGGACATGTTTGATACCGATACTATTCAAAGGTGAAATGTTGTGTCATTAAGGAATTCTGTGTATTTTATGTTTTAAAAAGCACGTTCTCGGAGTGGATTAAACTGAAATTAAAATACACTGCTCGTATGATCTGACAAGGACAACATATTTAACTTTCATCCCTCCTATAACGCATATGACAAATTGATGTCGGCTACATAAATCCTTGCTATAAGTGCAATCGATGACCACTACTACTGTTTTTGCTTTTAAAAATGTACTAGGGCGGAGGAATGGCGTCCATTGGGAAGCGTGTTGTTTATCGCGGATGCGCGGGTTACGTGGCGCGGTCGCGGTGCGCGGGCGCAGGTGTGCGGGCGCAGCGTCGTCACACACCAGCCGCACACCTCCGATGCAGAGGCCCTCAGACTCTACATACAAAACCAAGCTGGTACATGATACAGCTACTTCATACAATACGATAAATAACTGTTTTCGGAGGGGAATTGCAATCGGACTTCATGATATTGTTTTTCTTTATTTTGATTGGATGGTTTTTAGTGCGTCGTTTAAAATTATTGCATAACTTAGAGTGAAACAGAAACCTGCATATAAATAATTTCAGCGGGTGGCGAGGCTGCCGCTTGGGCGGAGTGGAGCGGACAGCGCTCGAGCGCTGCGTCCGTGGCGCAGGTGCGCGACCGCCTTGCAGACGGCGCGCCCTTTTGCGCCTCGCTTCATGCCCTGCTCACGCATCTCGACCTAGACGATCTGATTAATTCTACGTAATTTAATTTACTCTATGTATTGTCGTTTCAAAAATGCCTTAAAAATAATAATATACTGAACTGTCGGCCGAAGGTTACACGTATATTCTAGACGTCACCGGTTTTTTACTAGACATACATGGAAAGAATATAACTCGTTATTCGTACGTATGTAAATGTGTCAGCTTTATTGTATACTCTTATATGGCTTTATTCTATACTCTATGTAAAGTGAATTTTGTATAATTTAAAATTTTCGTCAATCGTAACGATTCAGGGACAATAACTCGGAAGAATTAAGAGTGCGCTTCGCCGATTACACCGGGGAACTGACAGCTCGTCTTCCGACAAACATTTTGCAGAACACGTTTGGTTACTCGGTGAGTACTGTGAAACCAAACTTTCCTACAAAATGAACGCTTTTACTTCGTTTCGACTTCAATGCTACCGTTAACTATATCCAACTGCTATCGTCAGATCCAAAATGGCGAAAATAAAATAGGCACAAAACACCACGGCTTGTAGCCTGTCCATATACCTATAGAGGGCAGTGGGTTCAGTAAAGTCGAACGGCCCTTTTATAGGCACAACAGATAAAAGCGATGTCATCCGAAGAACGGGCAGCTGTCCGCTGGCGTCTGCTGCTGGAGCAGTGCTGCGCCAAGCTTGCCGCCACACCTCCGCGCCTCATCGTACTCTCTCTGCGCAGAGCCAACCCTGCCGACCCCATATCACTTTATTAATTATAATGTTGCCATTCATTAAGTCTTTAATAAATTTATTCATAAGTTCTAATGTAGGCCAATGTCGATAATCTTTTCGATTTTGTCCAAACAATATAAAGAAATGACTTTCTAAAGTTATTTTATTGCTCCTTTTCTAAGCTACTTTCCTTGTTCCCTTATTAATTTTTAAAGATACATTCTTTAAATGAAACTAAATTTAGATTTCACAAAAACACATGCATTTTTATTCTATTCATGCAACTCAGTTCAATGATCAGAACAAAATGAGTTAGAAACATAACCGTAGTTCCACAATAGCAACGGTATTGATTAAATATCACCGAAAATTATGGAGAAACCTGAAAAAAATGAAATCACATATGAATATACAAAGAAGAGGAAAGAGTTTGGAAAACAAACTCTATTCGAAGATTTTGGCCCTGAAATGTGTGTCAGTATTCCCTGCAATCCTAATCAGTATAAAAATTATATACTACGCAATCCTGTACATGTCGCCATACAAAATGCTCCAAATATGTCCGAACACTGGGTAAATTCAACAAGGTAAGGTATTTGTATGTGATAATTGTATTCTTACTAATATAATAAATGGGAAAGTATAGATACATGGAAGTATGGTTTGGTAGAAGATTTCGGAATAGCTAAAAAGATCTTGATGAACTTTGGCACAGATGTAGAACTTAGTCTGGAAGAACACGTATGTTACTAAGTTTTTTTTAATATTCGCGCGGACGGAGTCACAGGTGACAGATATAAATCCCTAATTTAAAATCTTGATTTTATAAAGAGTTGACGGAAGGAGAAATAACAAAAAATTGAAAAATTGTTAATAGTCTTAAAATTAACTCATTACAAATGAACTTTATTTTATGAATACTTTGTAATCTTGGTAACTTTTAGAGCGGAGTATACAAGTTCAGGTATAAACCACGTCGAAGGTGGCTGGCCTAAGGATATAAACATGAATGACCCTGAAGCCACACAACGGTATCGGCGTAAGATAGAAAAGGATGACGCTTACATTCATGCTGTTATGCATCTCGGACATGTTAGTAAACATTACAATAAGACCGCAGCTAATAATACGTTGTTTTTATTACACGTAGGTTTATCGAAAATCTCGAAATATTTTTAGAGTATGGAGCACAACATATTACAAAACAATGCGGTAGATATGTATCAGATATATTATTCGGAATTGACGTCAATACCGCCGGTGGAAAGGAGCAGCTGTCACACGGTGAACGTGTACCGGGAGCCGGGCGCGCGCCGTCCTGTACGTTCGCTGTCATGGCAGGCGGACGGGGGCGCAAGACTCGCGGCCGCGCATGCAGACCTCGAAGTACTCAACACTAGATCACTGCAATTCTCTTACATATGGGACATAGGTGTTTTTTTCTTTACACACTTAAGCACTCACTCTCTTGATCAGCAATTGCTGTGTCTAGTAATCTCTTTATCTAACTTCAAAAATGTTAGAATAATCATCGCTAAGGGTTATACTAAATGTTTCACATTCCAAGCGTTTTATCCGTCTTTTCACATTTTAACAGATAATGCAAACGCCCCTGAGTTAACGATAAAACCACCTCAGCCGTTATTGGACTTGCAGTACAATCCTCGCGATCAGCATACGCTTGTCGGTGGTATGCTGAATGGTCAGGTGGGTTTACATTAAAATTCACTTATAATTAGATATTAAAAAGTCTGAATTTTGTTTTGTCAAATGTTTCAGGTTGGTTGGTGGGATGTTCGTAAAGGTGGCGACCCTGTAGGTATCTGTCCACCGCACGTGGCTCACAGAGATCTCGTGAGGAACGTTTTGTTCATCAACTCGAAAACAGGGGCTGAATTCTTCTCTTCGTCTCCAGATGGTGTTGTCAAGTGGTAAATATTTTTTTTTATTAAAAAAAATTTCTGTTATACAACTATGGCATATTTTTTATTAATTTTCAGGTGGGATACTCGTAATATGAATGAACCTACAGATTCCATGATAATCGATATAGTTAAGTTGCCTAACGATACACAAAGCATGGAAAAGGCTTTAGGAATATCGGCGCTTGAGTATGAACCTACTATACCGACAAGGTAGAAGAAAAAAAATGTATTTTTCAGTGCTATGTTATTTTTAAAACAACTATTCAAATACATGTATCGTTTACAGATTTATGGTAGGTACTGAAACTGGATTGGTGATTGGAGCAAATCGAAAAGGCAAAACACCTTTAGAAAAATTGCCTTCTAAAGTAAGTTACTACAATACAGAACTGTGTTAAATAGTTTAACACTATTTTAATTCACATGTTTTATTTTCCTTTTAATAGTACGAAGCCCATTTCGGACCAGTATACGCGCTACAGAGGAACCCGACGTTCTTGAAGAACTTTCTGACAGTTGGCGACTGGACAGCTCGCGTGTGGAGCGAAGATTGTAGAGAATCCTCCATACTTTGGACACATTCACATAAGACTAAACTAACGGATGGAGCATGGAATCCTATAAGGTACACAGTTATAGATAATAAAATCATATACAAACGAATTAACCGCAAATTTTAAAAGTAAAAAGCAGAAAAACATAATAAAATCTTTTTTTTGTAAAAAAGTAGAAAGTTATTTGTTCGTAAATTATTTCAGATTTTCACTTTTACTGGTAACGCAATGGGATGGTTGCCTTTCTTGTTGGGACTTGTTAAGAAGACGCAGCGCGCCCATTGTGACCGCGCAACTCTGTGACGAACCTTTGTTACGATTGCGTCCACACGAAGGAGTAAGTATTTAAGCATATACTTCATAATAGGCAGCACATAAGAACGTGATTACTAGTAATTTTTTCAGTTATACAATGCCACTTACCGTTGGTTTCTGAAACCAAAATCTCCACATAAAACATATGGCCATCCTGGTCATTATCTTTGACAAAACAGAGATAGCTATATGTTTTAGACGGATTTTGGCCTCGAAAACCCACGGTTGTTGTGTTACGTTATCTCAGGGTTTGTTAGTGGCATGTGGTAGCAGCAAAGGAACTATTTACTTAGCGGAGCTATCACAAAATCTTGGAACCGCGGATAAAAACGACAAACAACTGCTCACTCACGTAAGTATTAAATTTATATATCTATATATATATAAAGTTAATTAAATTATATCTATTAAGTTTCGTTGCTTACATTGTTCATATACAGTGGAAACATATTTTACATATTTAAATATGTGATATTTCAGATTTTAGAAAGGGAGAATAAACGTGAGCGTATTTTGGAAGCTCGTATGCGAGAATTGAGATTGAAAATGCGACAAGACCGTGACGGCGGTCAGGCTCAGGTCTCGGAGACCGACCTCACCGCTAACGACAGAGACCTGGAGGAAGCCTCCGCTGATTACCAACAAATAGTCAATGATCTATTAGCACAGCGTAAAAATCAATAAAACTATAATAAAAAAATAATATACGTCCGACTCAAAGGACCAAGATTAGTTTCGTCAACTTGTGTGATTCAAGCATATGAAAAATACAGACAATGAAACAGGTTTTTGTGTGAAAATCTGTATATTAACTTCTTTCTCGTCAACTTTAAACTCTAAGTTATTAACCTTAGTGAAATAACACGTAACAATGATTTCAGTATATAATCTCAATTTGATCGATATTTTTTTTATTATTTGAGACACACTACTAATCTCTTTCACTGCAATAACGCAGTATATTAAAAGTTCATTTTTACATACATACTAGCTGCCTTTTTCAATAACTTTTTTTTCCTTCACTTTCTGCATTTGAAGGCGACAAAAGACCATCTATGTTCTATATTAGCGCCTACACCGCTGGTCGTGCGCTGGAAGACGTCCTCGTGTTTTTGCAGCACGTGATGCACTGATGCTTGCGATACTTCGGGGAACAGCGCGCGGACGTACGACACTACGTAATCCAAACTGGCGCCTTGTGGATGCACCTGAAAAAATATTTTATTTCATTTAAACAAACCAACGTTAAAAATCATGTGGCCGCTTGATCCTTCGTCACTATTTTTTTTTTGAAACGCCTAAAGCAAATGACAAAGAATTTATATTTTGCATATACTTACTAAAGAAATTAACAGTCCAGATTTATTGTCATTTAAAAAAAAATTAAATATATAAACGAAAAATTGTTCCAAAAACAAAGTATTACCTGTAAAAATGCAGACATAACTCCAATAAGTTTAGCTTCACCACAACCCGCTTCTATACTTCCTTTTAAATGAACTTTAGTGTCGCCGTCGTCTGGCAAGGAGGGCGGCGGGGGCGGCTTTATTATTGGAGCCGGTAACGGTGGTTGCTAAAAAACAAACAATGATAAATATCACAATAATTTTAAAAAAATTGAACAAGAAACTAGCTGTCACTCGCATAACAACTGGCAAATAATAAAAATTACTGAATATGTGTTATGTGTGAATATAAACATACATCGACGATGTCCATAGCATTCTGCAGTGCTTGTCTCGCTATGAACTGAGCTTTGAATTTCTCCATTTCCTTCTGAGCGTCCATCTTTATAACATCAACTTCATTTTTATATGCTTCTAGTTGAAACTGAAGACTTTCATTTTCTCTCTGAAATAAATTAAAAGATAATTAGATTTGATAGCTGAACGCTTTAGTCGAGAACTAGATTATAAGAGAAACTTAATAGAGGTAATAAATAATAACAAAATAAATTGTAGGTACTATGTAATATACTGTTACCTTTAACTCTTGAATTTCCTCACTATTATTATCTGAGATCCTATTATAGCACATTCCATTGTACTCCATATCTTCAGTCTGGAACTTTTCATTGAATTCCTCTTTCAAGTTATTGAACTCCTAAAAATATTTAAAAAAATTAAAACATTATTATTTCTTCAAAAATAATATTTAATACAGTTCTAAATATTTTTTTGGAAACAACTTAAAACAAATAAAAAAGTATCCTTATACTTTAAGGTCTTCATACTATTTTATTTTATAATACCTGTTCAACTTTCCTTTGTCCATTATTACCTGGGTTTGTCGATATCTGCAGACCCGCTATAAACTGCTTCCAATATGGCAATCGTAACATAAGCATACTTACCAGTTACCAAACATGGTGTAGATTATAAATTAGAATAAATAATATACTACTATTGTATATTACTAGCTCATAAATTAAAATAAAATAAAATGTTTGTCATTTTTGCTTTTTAGTAATTTCAAATCAATGCCTCGTCATTTATGCATTGCTTCGAAATGCTTGGAGATATATACAATTTTCAGTTTCCCTGCTGTTTAAAAATTAAATTGAGATAATGTAAAACATAATTGTCTTATTTGATTGATAAAATGTTGAGTTTTAAGTGTACATTTAAAATATCTAAACTCTACCAGTAATGTCTAGTTATAATATGTTTTAAACCTGAAATATTAGTTTATAGCAATACATAAAGTATTTTCAATGTTATTAAAATAATCATTAAAAAAATTTAAGATACTGGATTCATGCCCACAGTAAATGCATGCTTACTAGCCTAAAAATATACTAACAACAAATATCGAAAACAGAAGATTATGTTGTTTCATGAACAAAGTAACATATTTGGGAACAACAAAAGTTTTTAATTTGCATCAGAAAGCGCAATTTGCTGTAACGTTTGAGGTTATTTGTAGCTGTGTACACACCTGTGTCATTTTTTGCCAGGTTTCAATGTTTTTTCTCTGAGGTTTTGTGAAATGGTCCCAGACACGCTGATGAGTTGCCGCTGAGAACACTTTCGCCACCTGTTCGACTGAGGTTCACAAATCATGTTAAGAGCATTGACCGTGGACGCTCGACCAAACATACCAACGTAATCTCGTGATGGACAGCACCCCAGCTAGTTTATATTACGATGTTCGCCTTCGTCGTTTGCATCAACTTAAGCGCGTGTGTGACAGGCTTTGTGCCCTTAGTTCTGACAGCCTGCCGTGACTCAGCGAGCAGTAGAAACATGGCAGTGTGTTACCACACAGAGGGTTTACAGAGAGGAGGTTTGATATGTTTTGATAAATTACATTCTTCAACTTTATAAATTAGTTAAACAATATATGTACAAAATGTTGATAGAAATTAAATGTAAATTTATCAAACCATATAACTTACACTTTTCATTCCAGTAGCTGTGTCAGATTCATATATTTACGTAAACACGAAGACCGCTGGCCTCGATATCCAAAGGAGAAACTCGATATGACCAGAAGAGAGAGACAAGAGCATCCATAAATTCTCTAACATATTGCAGATATACCAAAAACTTCCAGCAGTTTAATACTGGAGCAATACCTCAGGTAAATAGAAGTTCAGTAAATATAATCTAATTGTAAATACTACACCTTTTCCATCCTTTCAAACAATGAGAATTGAAATAATGTTGAGTTTTTATAGTGTACTTACGTTGATCAATAATATTCTGTATATTCCTCTTTGTTCTCTCCTTACATTCTTGTAATTCCTCTTCAGATTGTATTTTCTCACTGTACAGTCTACGAATGTGAGAATTGGTAGCTTGTATCATTGTGTAGAATTGATTTGAATACTTCTTTGAACATTCTCCTCGTTCCAACCAAGCTATGAGGGTCTATAACAATAAATATTAAAATTTTAATTAGTTTTACTTATTTTGTACTTTGGTTAGTGTTTTGAAGTTTGCTTATGTGGTATATATCAACATACCGGAAGTGAAATAGAAAAGTATTCCTCACTCTTGATTTTCTCTGACAGCTGGACAATAGCGGCATTTGTGAATTGTTGAATTCTAACAGGTGATGGTGATCTCTTGTAAGTCATTGCTCGATTAGCTTCAGGATGTGATGTGAGTTGCATTTGTGCCTGTTGTGCACGAACTGCTTGTCTTTGTCTCCTCTCATATTCATTTTGATCATCTCTACTCTATAAGACACAGTAAAAAAAATGTTGGACATTTCTGTTATGGGTTTTCATTCAGAGAACTTGTACAGAAATCTAATAGGAGGTTAAAAATAATAAATATGATTTAACAACATAGTGAAATTCTTACCAAGGCATAGTCTACATGTAACCAACCATTAGTAGCATGAGAATGTTCATCATCTTGATCAATATCTTTATCATCTTTGTCCTTATCTCTGGTTGTTAATTTTACTTTATATCCTGAAATTGCCATAGCTGCATCCACACAACTTTCCCTATCAAAGCGAATATGACAAAAGTTTTTCTTAGATAATCTCAAAATCTGTATTCTACCATAAGGTTCAAATATTTCTCTTAGCACACTTTCACGTATTTTGTCAGGTAATCCACCAACAAAAATTGTGCGGCAGCCAAGAGGACGCTCCCTTCTTGGTGGCTGAGGGGTACCTGGCACAGGTGGAGACAGTTTACAATGTTTTAACACTATTTCCTTCTTTTCTTGTGCCACATCTGTAGTTATATTTGAGTACATAGGAAGCATGGAAGGGTCCACCATGACACTTCCCATATTCATCATATTCATGTCTATTGGTGTTCCACTCGCTCCTAAACCTTGGTTACCAATAACTGACATGTCCATGGTCGGCTGAGGAATCATTTCCAATCCAGTGCCAGTCATTATTTCCATTGGAGCTGGCTGCATCATTCCTCCAGCCATAATGGCATTTGGCATAATCATATTTCCATACATTCCACCACCCAAAAGCATATTTCCTATAACCAATGTTACATAGTAAATACCTCCTATCTTAGTTTCATTATTTTGTTTTTCATAAACCAAAGGGACTCTTCTATTTCAGCATTTACATCTTTTCTTTTCAATAAACGGATATAACAGAATACATAAAATGTAAGATTTTTGCTGGCCTTTGAATAACAAAACCAAATGTATTGATGACCTTATTTAGTATTTAAATTATTCAAAACAAAAAAAGACAGACCTTGAGAGTACATATTTGTGATCATCATCTGATTCATTACACTAGACATATCAGATTTATTTAATTCCTGATGCTTGTCTCTGCGGCGGGCCGTATTATCTCGTGACGGGGAGCGAGATCTATCCGTTCTACTACCTTTGAAAATAATTAAGTATTGACAAATGTAATAAGCCAATATCGATCGCAAGTTTAACAAGTCACTGATAATAATTAATTTTATTAACAGTGTTGAAGTGGTAAGTTACGAAGAGATATTTAAAACCTTCATCACTAGTACAGCACAGCTAATTAGAAGGAAAAGTCGTAATCACCTGACATTATTATATTAAACAGTTGATTCTACACTAAATCGCACTATTTGGAACATTAATTAAACATTGGTTCTATTAAAACAACAAAGAAAATTACAATTGAAGGATTTATAACGATTGATAAGAGATTGACTTGATTGATTAAATTGAAGTTGAAGGTTAGCTACCAAAGAGTATATAAAATAAGAGACGGGACTCTTGACTAATTAGATACACAAACGGAGAATAAAAATTGACATTTTCAATGCTAGCAATATTATGAACAAATCTACGTTGCTACCAACCTAAAAAAATCAATCTGTCAATTTCTTTTTTGACGTTTGAAAGTATTATTCGAGGGAAAACAATTTTGGAAAAATAAAACAATTTCGTTAATTGCAACTTTATTTAATCTTCTGACTAAAGCGAACATATTTTAAGAACGCAACATAATGCT
>NW_013531704.1:3776096-3776392 GCF_000836235.2 Papilio xuthus
GGTAAAATATTTAGAAAATTGCTAACAAGACAATATGCATTGAATCAAAACAAATCGTCATCATCAAGCTCACTATACGGACACACTATACTCCACTGAGGAGCTCGGAGCCTACCCTCAAGAATGCGGCTAGGTCTTATTCAACAATGCAGAGCCAGTGAGGGTTGTTTGACTTCGCACATATCTTTGAATTTCTATGCAGTTGTATGCAATTTGTAATTACAGTAAGAATGTCTGATGGATGTTATCATGAAATTCGAAGAACTCATTACTATATAGCGGAGATCGTACCTGGA